>NC_140232.1:26987021-27587021 GCF_951802725.1 Rutilus rutilus | reverse complement strand
ACTTCGGTCCATACAAACTCCGCTGTTCTGCGCTCTAGCCAGAGAACTCCCGTTGCTGGAACACTCAGGCTCCAGCAAACTCCAACCTATTAACATGGGAGCCGAAATAAAAACAGACACCCAACGCAGCTGAGACTCTCACGCCAGCAGCCAGTGTGTCGCCGGCCTTATTCAAGCGCGAATGAGAACCGTTTCGCGGGGGATCCCAGGTGTCAATAAAAAATAAAAAATAAAAAAAACTTTTTTCGTTGTTGTTTTATAAATGCTCTGACAATTGTTTAATAAATGTTTAATCAAAATGCAAAAGTCGACTAATTTTTAGTCGACTAATCGTTGTGCAGGACAGGACTTTGGTCGACTAAGCATTTCTTTGGTTGACTACAGCAGGTGCAGAGATATTGAAATTGGTGGCAAAAATGATGAAATTTCAATGGTATACATTTTTTTTTATCAAAAATCTTCAAATAAAATGACTTTGAGTTCTAAGATTTTGATCATATCACCCACCCCATTCCATACAAAGTCACTCTCATCCGACAATCTCACTGTCTCTTTATGTGTCTTCCTTTTTTTGTGTGTGTGTCTTGTGTTCATCCACCTCTCTTTGGCAGTCCATCTCATCTTGTGGGGTTGAATGGGATGGAGTTTAATTAGTCAACAACAGGAGTGCCACTTGAATTGGATTATGAGAGAATCGAGAATTTTTAGCTTTGGTTGAGATGTTGGAATGGACGGTTCATCCCAGGTTACACACATGGCATCCATTGGGTATCTGTCAGAAACCGAATGCCGATAAAAGCTTCTCTCACTCACACACTAATGCTCTTCTCATTTCCCTGCATGCTGCATCACAGATGAGTTGCCGTTTCCTGTTAGGTGGCAAAGCAAATAAAAGACAACATTAGCATTTTATAATGAGCCTTGCCCTTGATGGGTTCCCCCTTAGAGAAGAGGGATTCTATTCATTCTAATTGGACCAACAATAATCATATCACATTATTACAATGTACTTTTCTGGCCTGCATCTTAGGAGGGTGCTAGTAGGGATGGGTATGATGACCCGCACAGCAATAATCAATCAGGAAAATGTATCATATTGTGTTCCTCTGTAAATTCACCCTTCATCTTTGAATTTTCTTCACCAGCATATATTGTATTGTAGATGTATTTATGTATATATGTATGTATGTATGTATGTATATTTGTGTGCTAATATGTATTACACTTTTTATAATTTTATTTTGGTTCTTGCAATCCAATAAAATTGGATTTGTATGATAAATTACTTGTGATTATTCCACATTTGTAAGTCGTTTTGGATAAAAGCACCTGCTAAATGATTAAATGTGTAATCTGCATAAAGCAGCTAGGATCAGCAAGGAAATTCATGCTGGTCTTTTCAGCAGGGTTTCTAAAGCATGCTGGAGTTCAGATGTTGTGAAGGGTGTACAGAGATCTCTTTTTTTTTTAAGATCAGTGACACTTCAGGTAACCCTTAGCTTTTTTATTTTTCTATGTTGTATCCTGCCCCTTCCACACTCACCCATTCAGTGCTATCACTTATTGTGGCCCCCTGCAAAGTGCAAACACGCACACATTTACTTGGCTGTGTAAATGAGGACATACCATAGACCAGGGGTATTCAATCAAAGATCCAAGAGGTCAGGGGCCGTATTCACAATGAATTTTAAGGCTAAAAGTAGCTCCTAACTGGCGAATTTAGGAGCAACTCCTAAAAATAATGGGCGTGTCACTCGTAACTTTAGGACTCCTAATTTTTTTGACTAAGAGTAATTCACGAAGCATTTTAGCCCTAAAAGTAGCACCTAAGCCTGGGACAGCTTAAAAGAAGTCGAGAGGACTCCTAACTCACTAAGACCTATTCACAAACCGCTTTTTGTGGCATTTCACGTTGCGATGTTTTGAAATGCGTATGCGGCTACAGGAGCTTCCAATTGCGAGGGAACAATAACTAGGGATGCAATAACGCCATCAACAACAACCAAAACTAGGCTACTCATTGCATGTAAACTAATTGTAACGTTTCATTGTGAATCAAATTAAAATGTTCTTCTCTTTGCAAACGTAGGCAGAGGCATATAGTGACAGATTAATTCAATAATGTTGCAAAGATATTGCATATGTTTCATTAGGCTACTATGCTATTTGTTTTGCCTTACTCTTAATTCATTTAGGCTATTTAATCAGTTATTCATCATCTTCCGTCCTTCGCACTACTTGTGTAGCGCACGCATTCTCAGACCTGTCACCTGTCACTCATCATCGTAGGGGAGCTGTTTGGAATCATTCCCGCGTTACAATCATCAGCCAATCAAGGTGGTCACTTCAGTCAAGCTCGTGCATGAGTAATGACGTCATCCATAGCAACGAAGACTCACTCTTAGTTTAGGAGTTGTCATTTTTCTTTACTAAGAGTAGGTCTGAAAGGCGTTGTGAATAACTTTTAAGAGAAAACTCCTAGCTAAAATCTTTTAGTGCTATTTAGGAGTACTCCTAGTGGTAAGATAAAATGCTTTGTGAATACGGCCCCTGGTCTCTAGATTTCCTTCCCAGCGGAGGTCTGTACAATAATAAATAAAAAAATAATTAGCCTATATATATATATATATATATATATATATATATATATATATATATATATATTTTTTTTTTTTTTTTTGTTATAATAAAAAAAAAAAAATTGGAATAGTTATATTTCCATCTGTGCACTGTGGGCAGCAGTAATACTTTGTAAAGTATTTTTACGTTTTTTAAACAAAAATAAAACAATTCCTAAATACTCATCAAAGGTAAAAATGTTGGGTCCCGAGAGCCAAAGCAGTGGCATCTGAGAAATAAAAAATGTTATCATTTAAAAAATATTTCATCATTTGAGCCCAATTGGATATGAATATTAAATGGTAAGATCAGATGTTTCATTAGGCTATTATTTTTACATTTAGATACCTATGTATGGCAGAAGGCCATGAGACTGCTAAAATATACTGTATGGGGGTTCAGGGTTTTCCTCTTGAAGTCTGGATCATTTTTTTGGTTTGCTTAAAATAAGTATCTACTAAAAATAAACAAACAACGTACATAATCATAAAAATTATCTCATGTGTAGGAAACAAAGTTAACTAACAATTTCAAAGTTTTAATAGTCTTTCCTTGCCATCTACAATTTTTTTTTTTTTTTCAATTATAACTGTTTATTATGAAATGCTCTTAACATGCTGATTACTAGGCCTAATGCTAAATATACTGTAGATTAAAAAATAAATTGTTTTGTCACAAACTTGGTTTGAACGGTCAGAGTCATATACTGTATGGCAGATTAAAATGACTATAATTGCAGCATTCTCATTTTTTCTGAATCGTTTTAGCGAAAGTATGAATTATTATTTATTGGCTGCTCTCCATGTTTCTGCTACTGTTGTTAAAATATCTATGTCATCTGTTGCTCTTGTATTGCTTTAAATCTTTAGCAGGGAAGAGAAGCAACGTGCACAGAGCGGAATGGGCTTGAATGAAGCTCGTTTGGCTCTAGATACAAATATTAGAGTGCCAAATGATCATTCCCAAAAACAGCCCTGAGTGTTGTGCGCAGCTCTGTTGTTTTGACGTGCTGCTCACTTTAAACTATAGAAACGGTAAAATGGGGCTACAGTTATTTTGTATTGCAGTACTTTTTTAACCAAGCCGGGGTACAGAACCGGACCGTGGTCCTCTATTGTCCTTATTTGACATGATAACTTTGGTTAACAATAAGTAAATCCACCTCACCAGCTAGACGGTTTGTTAACAGAAGTTCAAACACGAAATTCTAAAGATGGCTGCGCTCTTGTCAAGGTCTATACGTGAAATAAACGAGTGGAATGAAAGACAGAGATGACTCATTGTTCATGCCTGATGAATATCACCTGCATTTAGAAGAAAGCTGTGAATCAGAAGTGACCCTTATTAGAAAGTGTGCTAGCTGTCATTCATCGAGAGGGATTACCTCATTAAGGACCACATGCATTGAGCACCGCTGCTCTAATTACTCCCCTGTATCTACAGTATCACTATGAATCATCACTATAGCGGCGATTACCATGTCACTATTGATGGAGATTGTGTAGTTTACCCAACATCATCATTAACATATTTGTGAAATATTTATATATCCTGCAAAACTGTTGTTTCGTTTCCTCGCCTAACCTATGTTTGTTTTTATTTTGTTAACAGGATTCTGGCCACAGCAGGAGCCCACATGAATATTTCATTAGACCTGCGAACGCTGAGGGCTGTGAGGGTATTACGGCCCCTTAAACTGGTTTCTGGCATTCCTAGTATGTTTACGAATCTATATGAAGTTCTTAATCACACTGTGTTATTTTGTTTGAGAGAAGTATTATACTGCGTCCTAATCAGGTGCAAAGCGATAAAACAAGAAGACATAAATCCAACCGCAAAAAGTTATATGCATCAAGGCATTTTGTTTGTTGCAATATGTCTTTTTATCTGGGTAGCTGCACAGTGAAATCTCTTTATTCCAAAATCCCACTCCAAGCATCTGTAACCTGTCACATCACAGCGGGTTAGGACACTGTGTAGTCATTTCCACATTAAAGAAATGGATAGTACATTTTCTAACCGGCTCATTGGAAAAGTGTTCCTCTACCTACATTTCTGCAAAACTCCAATACTTACTATTCTCTGCAGTTTCCAGCTGAAATGAACACTAGAGGCAGTAAAAGTCTAAATTACTATAATATTGAATGTTAAAATTAACAGATTTTTATCACTTAAATTACACTCAAGGTATTTTTTATAATAACAAAGTTATAATACTAACTTCATAATTACATCATGTTTCTACTCCAATTCGTTCAATACACATTTAAATGGTGTTTCTTCAAACATACATTAAATATTGAGGAACAGTAAAAATTATAATGAATATGTAATATGGTGCATATATTTATCAAAATGCTCCTCTAGAGTTATTTTTTCTTGCTGACTAACAAGTTTATGGTCACGGAATGTAACATTACATGACATATTGTTCACAAGCTGTTTTATTGGCATCTTTTGGTACATTATCAGTGGTAGCAGTTCAGACTAATAGCCTATCACGTAATTTACGTCTCTATAATGATTTGTTGATATACCAAGGGAGGGTAACCTCCTCTGCAATGTATTTTTTCTCAACACTCTCACCGCTGAAAGTGAAATACTCTATGGTGATTGGCAACATTTTTTAGCAATGGAGGCAAAAGTCTTCGGCTATGGATTTTGCTGTGCCTCCCTTGCTTCTTCTCACGAGCAGTCACTGATAATAACCTCAAAACACTTTTACCATAGTACATGATTTGTAAAGTAATAAATTTTTGACATTTACATCACATAGTCAGCTCCATATATGTGGCTTTTCTGATATACCGAGCTTGCTCGGTAGCTCACCTGCTACAGCTGTGCACTTCTGATAGGGAGCACACAGGGACGAGTCCAGCAAAAATGGCATAGTTGCTTCACCAAATGTGTTCTTATCTCATGTTTGCCTTTGTTAACACTATTGGTTAGGTTTACTGTAGGTGTCTCAAAACATGCAAGAAGCGCAATATCATTTTGTAAAAATGTTGCCTTGGGCATGAGCCTTGGTTGAAATTTTCATAATTATTTGTGATAAATACTAATGTTTATGTGTGATTGATATATATTTTTATGTTTTTTAGGTCTGCAAATAGTTCTGAAATCCATAATGAAGGCAATGGTGCCACTGCTACAGATCGGTCTGCTGCTGTTTTTTGCCATTCTCATGTTTGCCATTATTGGACTAGAGTTCTACAGTGGAAAACTCCACAGGCAATGTGTACCAGGCATTAAAAGTAAAGCGGATCGCACACTGACAAACACAAGTAAGAACATGCGCAGACCAGATATACATCTTTTAATTTGTATTTATGTCAGATGTTGGGATCCAGTGTAAATCTTTAGAATACTAAAAAAGAAAGAACATTGGAAACAGACTTTCAAAAAAATTTCAGTGGGAAATTTTTTTATTAAAAAAATGAATTTCTCTGAAACTTGTTAATCTAACCATCTAGCATCGTTTAGGGTCACAAATAACTCATTCTTCTAAAAAGAAATTACCATAATACACATGCATATTATTAAATAACAAAAAATAGGATTAGTATTTACAAGAATAACATTATTATCATTTGCATGAAAAAATCAGGGGTCCATACAGACCTGGAAATTAGAGTCTTGGCTCCTCCTCCCATACATGAAGTAAACACCTCCTCTTTCTGTGGGCCTCCTCTATTTGCTGCATGATAGCCAACAGGAAAGCAAACAGACAAATTACACAGATACATTAATCAAAATTAAACAAACATTTGACATAGATACATTAAACTAAATTAAAAAGTCAATCACTATAGATTTAATATTCAGTACAAAAAATTGTGTCTCTCTTATTTCCTCTAGGCTTATCTGAATCTGAGCAATGTGGGTTCAAGAAATGTTCTGAAAATTATACCTGCAATAACTACTGGCCCGGACCCAATGATGGCATCACTCAGTTTGATAACATCTTATTTTCCATACTGACTGTCTTCCAGTGCATCACCATGGAAGGGTGGACAACCATACTCTATAATGTGAGTTTCTACCTCAGCTGATCTGTAGCAGTTCTGCTTCTGTATTATAATCCTATTTAATAAAAGTATAATCTTAATTTAATGCAATGTTTAAGCATTACTTCACTGTTAAAGATCTCGTTTAATTTAAACACATTTTGTTTTTAGATTAAACAGGGTCATTAGCAAATGTGTTTGAAATCTTTTTTATTTCACATTTTATGCGGTTTAATGACTCGCTTTACATACGCAGCAATTCGCATTGTTTGAGGTTTTTGGCAAGTAATGGGTTGGATGAGTTCAAGCCTTGTCTTTCTGAAGAAATATAAAGAAATGTTTTTGCTGGTACCATGGCTTTGTGATTAGCGTTTATACTGGGAGACGTTGATCCTTGGTGCTCATGCAGACAGGATACATTTGCTTTGTGTCCTAATCCCATTCCTTCTCTTCTCCCCCAAAATAATAAATAAATGGCAAAAGAAAACTCCACCCTTGCAGCTGTGACCATAGACTGTAAAAAATATGGACAAAGCGTCTGTGACGTAACCCATAGACTTTCTGAAGAACGGGTTTGAAGCCGTTTATGGGGGGTATGGGCGGCGCCATCTTGGAAAATCTTGGGAAATCCTAACCCCGCCCACCTTCTAACGCAGCGCGCGTCACTCAGCTCGCTCTGCTACTTCGGTTATCTCTGTGTATATTTTAGGCAACGAAATGTGTTATAAAACACCATACGAACTCTTTTCGTTTTCAATTAAAGAAATCTTAAACATTATAGCCACACAAATGTGGTTCAGGCAATGCATATTGATTATATTCAACTGCACATAACGTTTGCCTATTTATGAAAAAAACAAAATATAAAACACAAACCTGCCTCTTTTCATTTTAAATATATTACACATTTTATGGTCCAGGCAATATGTGCATTTGTACTAAACAACAGATTTTACAGTAAACAACATTACAGATCATCTTCGTTGTATTATAATTTAAAATGACAAAACTCAACCCAGTCTCTTTTTGTTAAATTTCAGTTTTATCAATATTAGCCATTATAAAAGTATACGTAAAAGGTATAAGAAGCTATACAAATAAAGCAAACAATTCAGTCAAACATACAAAGTCAGCGCTCTATAGTCTATACATCGGTAAAGTTATAATAGCTTATAAAGTTCTGAAACTTCCCCTCAGCCAAAACGATTGCCCAGGGAAAAAAATTTAGATTCACGAGACCAAAAATCGCCCATTAGATATACACAAGACGATATAGATATACACAATATCTCATGTTTAACCACTAAAGAGACGCCAGAGTCCGCGGCATTGGCGGCAAACCTCATAACGTCAAGCCGATGAAAGACTGCTCCAGGTGGGGTACACGAACGCCGAGCGCCCGGTCATCGCTGGATCAACTGGATAAAATTTTCATAAATCTTTAAATAAACCACAGATTTGAGCTTTAAACAACTACATTCTCGCCTGAAAAACTCTTAAAACTACATTTCACGATACATAAACAGTAGTATTATATGTCAACTGTATTAAAAAATGGCGCTTCTTGTTGTCATTCTCCGTGGCGCTGCCTTGTCAGCTGTCAATCAAGCTGTCACTCAAAGTTAACCACGCCCTTATTGTCATATATTTTATATCTAAATACGATCTAAACTAACAAGTTAGAAAAAAATTCACCCCCCTCACAGTTGTCAGGCACTCGGAAGCTATCGAAAAATACAATAAAAGTCCATGGGACCAACTTGTAAAAGCATGAATTTATGCTGTGAAAACGGACATTTTAACATGGGGGCTATGGACATTTGCTCCCTTTTGGGACCTCCCTCTAGCGGATTTTCGATGTATTGCAGTTTTTCGCACTTCCGGGTAGGCTTCATTTTTCAGATCAGAATGTTGCCGCTTGGCTGTGACCTGTCATACTTGTATACGGGTCTTACACACAGTATGCAATACTGTGTAGCTTTTCCCTGATTTCTGATCTTCTTACAAGCCTATTCAGGCACAATAACATGTCTCTTTTCATAAGTCATGTTTGGAAGAGTTTGTCAAAGTGGTTTTATCTCCAAATTGGGAAATGAGAGGTGTTAGACATAGTCCTAACACTGGAGCTTTTGGTGGAATGAGCTTAGGTGGTTGACTTTGATCAAACTACTGTCATTTATATGCTGAGCCGGCTCTGATTTACACTTTCATAGTGCTGGTTTCTGAGCATGGACTTCTGGAGGAGGACTTCCTCAGACTTTAAAACAATCATGCATTTAGTTTAAGATTAAATTATGTTTATTAAAGGGGTCATGACATGAGAAATCGAATTTGCCGTGATCTATTATAGGTACCATATATTAGAGGTACCATTAAAAAATCCTGCAAGTTTCATAGCTTAAAACGCCCTCCTCATTAGAAACAACGCATTTATTTAATCAAGCACCAAAAATGTCTTGTTTGGATACTGTGGGATTTGTGTCGTCACACAGGCAAATACATTTGCATATGCCTGCCTCCAGAGCAAGGCATCGATGAATAGTTTTGCATCATTGCACCATAGGGCCCGCATAACGGCTGACATTTGCCTACAATGGATGTGAGTGTTGCGTCACGTCCAAATAGACCTGTGATTCACTTTTGAGTTGTGACCCACTGCTTGATAAACACTTGTTTAATCCCCTCCTGGAGCTAAAATATACTCAAATTTAAACAGAACAGTTTTACAAAATTATTAATATATTTTCTTAATTCGGAACACAAATTTTAGAGGTTCTGCTAAGATAGTTTACAAGATTTGTTGTTTGTCTTTGGCATAAAATTACATTTTCTTGCTGCTAATATTACTGCTTATATACAGTAAGCACCCTCAAATTCAGTAGATATGGGGGGTTCAGTAGAAAATGTTTCACCTTGTAATTTTTTTTCGTTGTGAGTCTAATTACAATAAAATTAATTTAAAAAATCATGATCCTGTACTTTTGAATGTCTGGAAAGTTAATTTGAAAATTTGTTGGTCAAATTGTCTGGGAATCCTGCTTTTTAAAGTACTGTTTATTTTTTCATAATCCATTCTACATTAAAAACAAATCACAGATATTACTTAATAATACTCATTTATTTATTTGATTAGGTTATTGCATAGGACAGTAAAGACGTGACAGGAAGCATTGTGGAGAGATAGGAGGATGGGATCGGAAAGTAACACAAGTCGGGATCTGAAGTGCAACCACACAATGTGTCAGAGCGCTGTCCACAATGCTATCAGCTCTGACATACAAAAATACATTTTACTAATAGATCAAGCAGGTTTATCCAAGGCCACGTTGTTTTTAATCAGTCATGTTGTGTCATACATGTTGATGCGAGTCATGCTGCCACAGTTAGACTTTTTTCACACTCATAACTGAGCTGTTGCAACTGCATCGGGATGTGGGGAACACCCTCTCAGCTCAGCTGGGCAATGATGCCACCTTCCCACGCAGTGATCACACCCTTTGCATGGCAGAGCAGAGCCCCGCTGAAACGTCACCATTACAAGGGCAGGGTTTATGGTTTTCAGACCTTTTCAATCTAGGAAATCTAGGCATTATATTACTGCAAATTCAAAGTATTACTTTCTTTGTTTTGAAGCTTAAGAACTGCACACTTCCTGTTTTGTGTTTGCACAGACCAACGATGCCTTAGGCCCTACATGGAATTGGCTCTACTTCATTCCTCTAATAATAATTGGCTCCTTCTTTGTGTTGAATCTGGTATTAGGAGTCCTGTCAGGGTGAGTACTGTTTTCCTCAATGATCTCTAAGACAAACTGGCACTACATCTAACCTGATGTCTGAGCCGACCCAGGGTAATGAGTTTTATCGGAGGTTAATGTGAAATGTATTAACTTCAGCTCTAGAGACAAGAGGTAAGATTAAGTTACTACACACACAGCGACCTTATCTCTTTCTCTTTCTACACATCTCTCTTTTCTCTCTTTGTACATTGACTCTGTGTTCACATACACTACTGGTCAAAAGTTTGCAATCATTGATTTTTTTTATTTTTTTTATGTTTTTTAAAAGGCTGTATGTATTTGATTAAAAATACAGTAAAGCAGTAACCCTGTGAAATATTATTAGAATTTAAAATGTCTGTTTTCTAGTGTAATATATTTTTAAATGTAATTTATTCCTGTGATTGCAAAGCAGAATTTTCAACAGCCATTACTGTAGTTTTTATTGTGACATGATCCTTCAGAAACATTTTCTACAATAATATTTAGCATCAAAGAAAAGTTTCTTGAGCACCAAATAAGCATATTAGAATGATTTCTGAAGGATCATGTGACACTGAAGACTGGAGTAATTGGCTGCTGAAAATTGCCATCAAAGGAATATATTACATTTTATAATATATTCAAATAGGCAACAGTGATTTTAAATTGTAATAACATTTCACAATATTACTGTTTTTATTAACCAGCACTGCTGGTTTCGGAAGTAATTTGTTTTAGTAATTCGGAAGTAATTAATTTTTAAAAAAGTCTTTGTTACAGAATAAGCACTGAACCAAGCTAATCAGCTATGATGTGAATCACAACTCTACAAACTTTGATTTGAAGTAAAAATGTTTTTGAAAATCAGAAAAAAAGACAAAGATACAAGACTGTTTACTTAATGGCTTTAGTGATAGAAAGAACTACAATCCCTTTGGGAACTGCATAATCTAATGAAAAACAACGGCGAAATAAAAAAACTACTCATTTATAAATGCTGATTTTATATATATATATATATATATATAAAAACAATATATTTTACGTTTATTGCAAAATAATACATATACTGTATATACAAACATTTAAGTATTTTGAGGCGTAGAGACATGGACTCAATTACATCATTCGCAGTGCTTCATGGGAGTGTGGAGAGTGTGCAAAAACTGTTCACTTTGTTTCCATTTTTCTAATTCTGACAAAGTCAAAAGAGATGTTTCTCCATAGTTTACAGTGTTTAACAGTGAAAATGAAATATGCTTATGTAGAAGCCACAAGTCAGTGTGATAAAAAAAAAAGAAAAAGAAAATTATTATGCAAAATGGGACACAGCCTCCCTATCTCTGCCTTTCATTCCTTCACTCTGTAGGTGAAACACTTTGATAAATTAAGTGTGTCCCATCCCTCTGGTTCTTCTCTGTGTGGGTAATTGTATGTTGTTTACTCCTGTAGGGAGTTTGCTAAAGAGCGTGAGCGAGTGGAGAACCGAAGGGCTTTCATGAAGCTGAGGAGACAGCAGCAGATCGAGAGGGAGCTGAATGGGTATCGGGCCTGGATTGACCGTGCAGGTACTCTTACACACTGAGCTGGTGAATGAACTGGCAAAACTAATAAAGTAAATAAAATCTGTCAAAACACTGTGCCACAGCATCGCCCCATTTTACATCGGATGCTGAGTACTGTTAAAAAGAGACACACTTGTGAAAGAAAATGCATGCAAGTCTATTTTGCAATTTTTCCTTACCAAATTATATTATCATGCCACACATTTGTGTAAAACCAGCATTATTTGAGAATGCTCCAAAGAGCATCTTGTGCACTTGAAACAGGGAAATCTAACCTTTAAAAACAAGTTCACATGGTCTTTCACAAATATACATATTTAATTATTAACCTAGAAATAGCTCAGAATCTTTTTTTTTTTTCTTATATATCTTATATATTTCTTATTCATTCATTTCTTTGTTTAACTTTTAATATCCACGATTAAATTCGATTTTTAAAGACAGTTTTTCAGTTTATTGTGTGTTCACAACTTGTTTCAAATTGAAATTCATTTTTTATTTTGCAGAGGAGGTTATGCTTGCAGAAGAGAACAAGAATTCAGGACCTTCTGCTTTAGATGGTGAGATGTTTGACCTCTGTTGTTTTTCTCTATCATTTTCCCACGTAGATTGTGGGATGCAGTTTTTAATTATGTGTCAGGGTCATGTGATTATTTTGAACACCCTTAGTGCAGTGTACACTGGTACACCCTAGTAAATATACATTCTCTCTGTTCCAGATTTGATCATTTATCAGAGTCCTGCACGTTGGCGGGTGAAATGCTAATATTTGATGTAATCAAATAAGGTGGAATAAGATTTATGTTGTCATTTCTGGTGCGGGTTGGGAATTAATAGGCATTAAGAATTAATAATTTACTAGAATATTCCTGATATTATATAACAGTAACGGCTCATATTTGGCTACATGTTCTTTTAATTTATGGAGACCTGTAAGCGTCTGTATAGCCTATGGTGTGAGTTATGCACATTCAAAGTAACCTGTATGGGCAGATTGTTCACATGATGTAGGCAAAAGTTTGTATTGTTTACACAACAGATGCACATTCTCATATTTTTTACTGTTAATTATTACCATGTTGGGGTGCATATTTTTCTATGCCTCAACTCAAAATCCCTAATATTGGTTGGATTGCTTGTGTTACATGAGAAAATAAAAAATGTTTTGTCTACCTGATGTAGTAGATTTAATACGGGTGCGGTTCGGGTCACGATCTGTATGTCAAGCGGGCCGGGTCAGGTACGGAATTAAATTAGTGCTGCTGTCGGATAATAGGTCGGGCTGGTGCGAATTTACCAAACAGGACCTGTGCAGGACCCTGTAATTTATTCAGGAGCCTGTTCTGGTGTATTAACCCTCTGGGGACCAAAAACGCGCCCGCGCGTTTTGCTCGTTTTTTTTTTTAGCAATGAAAAATAAACACAAAATGCTCTGTTAATTTTGATCTTTCATTTTCGTGTAATACATCAATCGATCCTGTTCAGTTTCTATTTTTTTTCTGTATACTCACAATAAAAATAAAGTGTTTTGCTTTTTGACAAATAAAGAAAAACTAACATGATGCTATTTCTGCCTTCTCTCTGTCAGTAAACTCCCATTTGAAACGCGTTCGAAAATGATCTATAACTCCGCAAAAATTCAGTCAAACAGGGAAACAGACCCACGGGCATAAAGCTTGAGATCGCAGCTTTTAAATGAAGTAATTTATATAAAAAACAAATATTATCAGCTTCTGTAATCTGTATAAAAAGAGAGCGACTCCAGTCGAGCTCATTACGAGATGATTCACAGTAATTTGACCACGCCCCGGAGAGCGCGTGCTATTCAAACGCAAATTCTGAGAACCATTTCAGTCTGTGAAACGCCCACATCAGTGTAAACAAAGAGGCATAATATAGCCTACCTTATGGAGAAAATTTTCCGTGCTGACATGAGGAGCAGATCCCGCTGAGGAGTGAGGTAGGCTAAGTTATCCTTTCTCAAGTGTTAATGTGGAATAACGTTATAACGTTAGTGTAGGCCTATGTAAACAAAAAGATGAATCGCGTTTCTATAATATGAATCGCGTTTCTGTGAGATGAATGAAGGGTACATATTTGTAAAGACTGTTTAGCCTAAATATGAATCGCGTTTCTGTGAGATGAATGAAGGGTACATATTTGTAAAGACTGTTTACCCTAAATATGAATCGCGTTTCTGTGAGATGAATGAAGGGTACATATTTGTAAAGACTGTTTAGCCTAAATATGAATCGCGTTTCTGTGAGATGAATGAAGGGTACATATTTGTAAAGACTGTTTAGCCTAAATATGAATGAAATTTCTGCTCATATATATAAAATACTATTTTGTCAAAAATAAAGTCATAGACTAAGATGTTCCAATGTTGGCTATATTCAAACTAATGAATACATATGATAAAATGTAGGCCTATAATCTTTTTTCTTTTTTTTTTACAAAGAAAGAGTACTTTTTTTGCAAAAATATTGCTGAAATTTTAATTATTGTTGTAATTGTAACCTTTTTAATAAAATAGCAAAACATATTTACAAGATAGATGTACGCAAAATCTTAAATGGTCAATATAAGTCTTCTTCTAAATATATAGGCTATTTTGTCCTTGCATTGTGGCTCAGTCAGTGTCACACCTGAATGAATGGCTAATTATGCAGAGTCATTATGCAGAGTGGGTGGGACTGGGTAATCTAAGGTGTAAACTACTCCTCCCCCTCGCATATTGGCTTTCCAAGCAAAACCTGTTTTACACCATTTAAATCAATGTATTTTTTTTTGTGAACGATAAAGCAAGACTATTTTCACATAATTTTGAAGCTAGAACTCGAAGAGAAAACATCCATTAGTCAAAAGTCTTGTGGGCACATATTTTGTATGAGTTTTGTGGTCTTATTTCAGCAACTTTCATTTTTATTTTTTTAAATAACCACGCATAAACATTATTCTCTCAAAAATACAAACATCTACATACATGTTGCTCGCATATTATGGTAGGCCTGTTTGTGCTATATAGAGTGAATTTACACCTTTGCCATTAACATGTTTATAAATAACTGAAAAAAGCACAAATGTCAGAGCATGTCAGAACATCTCAAGGGCCCCAAAAACAGCTTGGTCCCCAGAGGGTTAAGCCTGTTATGGTCACATAAAGCAGCACAGGGATTATATATTCAATAGACTTATGTCACAATAAACAAAAAAAGGTAACACTTTATTTTACAGTGTCATTGTTACATATGTTACATGTAATTACTGTAGTAATAACTATACATTTTGCATAATTACATGCAATTAACCCTAAACCAAACCCTCATCCTAATCCTAACCCTATAGTAAGTACTGTACATGTAGTTAATTGTTATTACTCAGTACTTAAATGTATAATTACACTGTAATACTGACACCTTAAAATAAAGTGTAACCCAAAAAACTGTATAAGTTGTATAAGTTGACGGATTTTCCCCAGAATCAAACGAGGGTGTTTTTTTTATTATTAAATGGTGATTGACAGCTTCCCTGAGGCTGTGTGAATGGAAAACAGGCAGTTACCATGGTGAACTCCTATTTCAATGCCCCTGCTGTTCTACTGTAAGTGTAATAGTCCCATCATACCATTAAGGACAATTGTCTAAAAAATAACTTGCCCCTATATGGAAAAACCTTTTTAGAGGGTCAGGGGAGGCTGAGACCTATTCTGGCCCTTGTATATGGGGTTTGACAGCAATAGGTATCCAGATAGCATTCTGAAGAGAGTTTAAAAAATAAAATGTAATTGCAGGGATGCGTATTTACTTCATTGTTGCCTTGACAACAGCAAAATATAACAAGCGACTTTATTTGCAGTTTAATTATTTTTCTAAATTCACTTTTATAAGGTGTTTGAAGACAGATGTGTGTCCACTGTGCCTATAATTGTAAAAGTCCACCTACTCCTTTTTTTATAATCCACATAAATCATAAACAGTCTCTTCAAATGAGTGGTTCCAGAAGCCCCGCCCCTGACTGGTGACGATCTGCCTTATTAACATAGATCCCGCCCTGAGTGAGCCTCAGCAGTCCGCCATTTCTGTTTCCTCACTGTAGCAGCTGGAGAAATACAATGTCTGCGCCAAAATTAAAAAGTTGAATCAATTAACTCCACAACAACTACGGTACATAAATGTATCCACTAACCTTTCAGAAACATCCAGTTGCATTGTAAAAGTTGTAACTTCTTTCTGAGTCTCTCCATCAGTGTCCGACTCCTGCTCGAACATGTAAGGCTGAACATGGCTACAATTTCTGTCATTTTGGCTGCGTGACATTTTCCAGTTTTGTTGTTGCTGGAGTATCTGTAGCACGAGCTGCAAAGG
The DNA here is from genome assembly GCF_951802725.1 of Rutilus rutilus. Taxonomy (NCBI): domain Eukaryota; kingdom Metazoa; phylum Chordata; class Actinopteri; order Cypriniformes; family Leuciscidae; genus Rutilus; species Rutilus rutilus. Next base: position 27,570,703 of record NC_140232.1, on the reverse strand, counting down.
ATCCACCCAAAGTGGGCTGGGAGCAGCAGCTCATTTGCATTTAAAGGGACACACAAAAACGGCGTGTTTTTGCTCACACTGAAATAGGGGCAAAATTAATATTATATTATCCGTTGGGTATTTTGAGCTGAAACTTCACAGACACATTCTGGGGACACCAGAGACTTGCATTACATCTTGTGAAAAGGGGCATAATTGGTCCCCTGTAAGTTATTTCATGTTGATGTCGAAAAAATATTTTATCATTATAAATGTTTTGAATACTCTTAACTCAGATTTGTGAAATGCTCACCTGTTTGGCAAGTTTTTGTCATGTTCTAACAATAAAGAGCAGTTTAAACCTAAATAACCGGTCTAGTTTCTACTCAGGAGCAAAATTCTGCCTTTAAACTTGAAAGAAATAAAGATTTGACATTTATCGTGATAATTATCGATATCGACTGATATGAAAGATTTTATTGTGATATTTTTTTGCCCATATTGCCCAGCCCTATCGTGTGCTAACCTGGCTTGATGCAACACATTTCAAGCGATGTGTGGTTTTTCTGTCGCACTGAAAGCAAAAAATCACAGCAAAATCATTGCCAGTCAGAATATATTTGATGTTTATGATGAGTTTTCCTCATGGATATATAAAAAAAAAACACTTTATACAAAGTTTCAGATAATATTTTAGTAGTTTGCTTTGGCTTCAATACAATAATAATCTAAAAGTCCATTACATTTTCCAGACAACATGGTTTCTTTATAATTATCAGACTTTTTCTCACACAGTATAATTCTTTATATTAAAAGTCTTTAGACTTTTTTTAGACCAAAGACTTTTGCAGAAACGTTGTGAAAGAAAATGCATACTCGTTTGACTTTTGCAGATGACAGAAATGCAAATCATCCGACTGTCAATATGCTTTTATTTATTAGAGGTTTGGTTTATTCATTTGTTAATTTATTTAGTTTATAGTAAAATAGCTATTTAATATTAAAAGACAATAAAATATAAATAATTTGGTACTTCTATTCTCAGTGCTAAAAAGAGCCACCACCATAAAGAGAAGAGGGGTGGATGATGTTCGGAGAGCTCCAGAGGAACAGTATGCTGACATCTCGTCTGTAGGTGAGTGGCTTCCTTCCCCAACTCAACCTCATATCCTGTCTAAATGATGCCCTGACCCTCAAAATACGGTGCATATTTACCTGTGCGTCAGTATGTGTATTCAGATTAAATTCACATAGAACTGAAATCATATCCTAATTCATTTAAGAAGTATACAAAAGTGGTTTTAATTTGTTTTGTTCATCAGGGATGCCATTGAACAGAGTCAGCATACGCAGTGTTAAACGAGGACCAACATCCTATTTCCAACGGAAAGAACGCATGCTACGGATCTCCATTCGCCGTATGGTGAAGACTCACACCTTCTACTGGATTGTTCTGGGTCTGGTGGCCCTCAACACTCTCTGTGTTGCCATCGTACATCACAAACAGCCTCAGTGGTTGTCTAGTCTTCTCTGTAAGACCACAACCAAAATGAAACTTTTCACGCTATGCGTATGCTGTCATACATGATCAAAAGTCATAACCTTAAAGTGGTTCCTATTCTATTACAGACTATGCAGAATTCCTGTTTCTGGGTCTGTTTCTTACTGAGATGTTTCTGAAGATGTATGGACTCGGGCCCAGACTCTATTTCCACTCATCCTTCAACTGCTTTGATTGTGGGGTAAGTGTATTTTCTGTCTTCCTTCCCATAAACCTCTTTGAAACGAAGATGGCACAACAGGGCAAGTGTCGAAGAGGATCAAGGTGGTGACTCCTAAAATTAGTGTTCAAGACATTTTTTTTATCAAGAAACATAAAAGACATGGTAAGAAATAAGAGCAGATGAAACTGTAGATCTTATTTGATCTTTTAACACTCTGGGCACTATGAACACGTCTCTTATTGGAGGACCCAGCCCTGAATATCAATATGTTGCTTAAAACTAATTAAAATTCAGTTTTAGTTCTGGACTGTGCCACTTAATATATAATGATTCTCTGTTGGCTAATCTTTATTTTTAATCAGAACATTTGTAGCTGGCCCTTTCCATGAATACATATCCCATTACAGTTTTCTGTTTTAAAACTATAAAGCTTGTGTGATCAAATATCATCTAACATTCAGTTTATTTAACATGAAAAGTAGCTGGTTTTAAGTCAATCATTTAATTAGTCAATTATTTAATTATTTAAATGTCTGTATGGTGACTTTGGCCCACATCAGAGGTCTTGACTTTATTGAATGTTACCAACAATTAACTTCTGCGTGAGTTGTCCTCCATACATCGCTACACTATTGACAGCAGACAATGGACCTTTTTTCCTGTGAAATTTTGCTAATGTGACTGCACCTTTAGACAGTATTTTTGGACGTCATGGACATGTTCGAAGAGGTGTAATTCCTGATTTCCTTCCAGGTGATAGTAGGCAGCATTTTTGAGGTGCTCTGGGGGTTCTTCAGACCTGGCACATCCTTTGGCATCAGCGTTCTGCGTGCCTTGCGGTTGTTGAGAATTTTCAAGGTCACCAAGTAAGTGCAAGCTTGCCTGGACAGCCCTTTGGGTTTGTTTGCCTCTTCTAGAGGCAATAATCTGTTTATTGGCTTTGCTCAGTTCTGGATGTCCCCATGTTGAACTTGAGATGCTGCATTTATGTGTTGTTAAGGTACTGGGCATCCCTGAGGAATCTGGTTGTGTCTCTGATGAACTCCATGAAGTCCATTATCAGTTTGCTCTTCCTGCTTTTCCTCTTCATTGTGGTCTTTGCACTTCTGGGCATGCAGGTCTTTGGTGGAAGGTAATATCTCACCAGTCTGAGCACAGATGACCCCTGTTGACATAGTTTTAAATTTGGATTTTTGTATAAAAATATCTTAATGCTACACCTGTAGTTTTGAGTAGAGCTGTGCAGCGGAGCCAATATCCATATCTGTTTTTGTATCTGTAACAATCTCAAAATGTTCATATCTGTTATCGGAAACGGGCGGGGCTTTAAGTCCGTAAAATTACTTGAGAAGTAATTCTTTAATTGTAATTCTGTTCTCTTCATAGTTATCATTTAACAAACATGCCTTGTATAACTAATAAAATAATAATTTTCTTAATTATAATTATAACCTTTCTTTAAATATCTTCTAATAGTCGCGGTTGTGCTTCGGGCGACCCACCTTGGGGAACTTTCACTATTCTGATTAATAAATAGATTTGTATAGACAGTTCAGTTCAGTTCAGTTCATCTTTATTCATTTCCCGAAGGCAATTTGGTTGCAGCAAACAAGCATACACATAAAACAGACGGCAACATGGCTATTTGATTTGCGATCACACTGTGCTCATTTCATTCATAGTTTACACATATTCACTTCACACTCATTATGGCATAGTGATTTAGTGGTTTATGTATAAACCTATACAGTGCGATACACTGGCTCACCTGTTATCTAGCAAACACGAGCAGTGACTGTGTCTGCTGAATATCTTTCCTATTATTCGGTAGAATTTGTTTTTTAAGCCAGGCTACAGGCACATCCCTAGTTATGAGCTGCTCTTTTATGTCATATGCAATAACAATATAAGATCCCGAGCCTGCTTTGTGTTCAGTCCACCATATTAAACATGCCAACAAATTTCATGCTAAAAAGTAGTGCTTAAAGTGGAACCATAACCCTGTGTGACAGGTGTAGCAAGACAATAGATAATAGATCAGGTTCTCCAGTTGGCGAAAAGCAAATAATCTATAATTCAGTAACTTGGTCAGACACATATTGAATAAAATGGCTCACACACAGATGTCACATTTTCTTTCTTTCTTTTTTTTTTCTCTCCACAGGTTCATTTTTGAAGACTATACACCAACAAATTTTGACACTTTTCCAGCAGCCATCATGACAGTGTTTCAAGTAAGATTCCATCCAGTTGTAATCTGAGTATAATGCATGACTCCGGAAGTGGCTTAGAAGGAAGACTAATTAATTAGACCAAGATTTAATTGCACAGATAAACAGGAAATTTGGATCAGAGCAAGAACAAAAACATACTTAGTCACAAAACAGAATCTGTCATCCCTTTATTAATGATGAAAATGTATAAATATACAGCAGTCCAGCACAGAGAAAAAACACCCTGAAATTTAGATAGTAGTAGGCTTAAACAAAATGTGTTGATTTTGTTTTTTTGGCAATTTTGTAGGAAAATAAGTGACCTAAAAGCGGTAAAATATGTTATTGGAACTCCGTTTATTGGTAGCTGAAAGGTTTATCAAATTAGCCAAAATATTTCATAAACAAACATGCACGGGGAAGAATTTGTTGAATTTTAGTGTTCCTATTGTGTGAAAATATGAGGAGATCTCTGTTGAGTTACTCGGGCATAGATTCCATGTGGGCTTGGAATAAGTTCACAGTGTTTCTAGATTCTCACTGGCGAGGACTGGAATGAAGTCATGTACAATGGCATCCGGTCTCAAGGTGGAGTGAAGTCGGGGATGTGGTCGTCTGTCTACTTCATTGTTCTGACTTTGTTTGGAAATTGTATCCTTCATTTATTCTTTCTCTATTCTCTATACAGGTATATCCTATCTGGTATATGGCATATACAGTATTAAATGTACTCATTGTCCGGTGCACAAATGTAAAATCTTTGAAAATATGAAGATGTGGCTGTGATTCATTTGAACAGTTTCAGAGCTGTTTCACTTTCGCTTTCTGGGGGGTTATCCTTGAAAAAAATCATTTGATGTTCTTCAGGGTTTCACTGAAGTCTACATGAAATCAAAATTTGGTTGTTAAATTTCTTAATACACATTCCTGTTCTTACTGTGCATGAGGCATCACTACAACTTCATAGTCTTTCATCAAAACGTAACTTCCTCTGCTTTTTACCTTACATTACTAAGCTTATTTTCTTGAACTTTCCAACCAAGATTAGTGCATGTTGACTTTAAAGTCTGTGCTGGTATTATAATTTGCTGGTTTGAATGTGTTATTCTTAGTTTTGGTGGTTATTTCTGCATAACTCATTGTTTTGAGTCAAAATCCTTGATAAAATGGTCAGATACACTACTCAACGTCTTCTTGGCTATCGCTGTTGACAATTTGGCCAATGCCCAGGAGCTCACAAAGGTATATCCAGCATAGTTCTTTTAGCTTTATATGTTAAAGGATTTGTTAGGCTGTTGAATAATGAATAACGCCTTGCTATTCCAAAGGATGAAGAGGAGGAGGAAGCAGCATTTAATCAGAAACATGCCCTGCAGAAAGCCAAGGAGGTTGGGCCCATGTCCTCTTTCATGTGCTCAGAGTAAGTGAACCAAGTATACCCTTGCCTGCTGCATTTGCCCTCTCACAGAGATGCTAATATACCTACTAACTAACATACTAACACTAGTCTTGTGTCTGGGATGTTTTTTAGTGTGGTTTCAGCGATAAAATTGGCACATCTGCCAAAGTATACCTGTAGGACTTTCCAGCTGCAGTACCTGGCCAAGTTTACTTAGATGAACATGCTAGTTTGACTCTACAGGGACATTACTGTACTTTTGCTAGAATATGTAAACAATTGAAGTCTTTGCTTCTACAAATATCTCTTTCGCTCTGTACCCTTCAAATCAAATGTTACACAGTTTTTGAGCTAAAATGTGAAAAAACCCAAGCTAGACTGAACAGCTTTGAATTGATTCAGTGGTGGGATGCAAATTTCTGCTTAATGAGAGTAATTTAGAAATAAGTATTAAAACTTTGAGGGCTTCGCTTTCCTGGCAAGTATGCAAGAGGCAGTTACTTGAGACCAACAAGACTGTGTTACCCATTGTTGAGGGTTGTACACAATGTTCTTTCGGTTGATTACTTAGGGATTTTTTGGGCTCTTTATTCTCGAAGCACAATAATTTGCTTCAAAATCAACAGCAAGTTGTCATAGCAACCGGCAAGCTTCCCAGTCTTTGCAGGGATGAGTCTGTTCTGTTGTCATAGAGACTATTTTGTTCCCATCAAAAGGAGAATTACAGAGTTTTGAATGCCTTTACATTGGTCAGCCAAGATATGTATTTGTATGTTATCTCCTTTGCAAGAACTGAAGAGGCATCCAGATGCCTTAATCTCAAGACATATAAAGAGATTCAGATGTCTAAAATTGGAGATTAAAGTTTCTATTACCGGAGCTCACACACAGATGCATCTTTCTGTGATTTTGGGAACTAAACACTGCATGGATGTGATGTCAGACTCCTGGAGTTGAGCATGTGCAAGCCAGGATGACTGGCCATATGTGTCCTCAACGTTACAATCCAACCACCTTTACATCTCTTGATTGATCATAGATACTTTAGAAGCTCACTTTTATGCTTTTTCTTTTCATTGATAGCATAATACATTTAACATGACTTGAGTGAGTTTGATTTGCTGATGTTGATTTGAGTGAGTATATCACTGAATTTCCTGTAAGCATGGATTCACCTCTACAAACATGTTGTTTTATACTGGAGGTGATATATAGGGTTCGTTCTGAGCCCAGCTGCAATACGTGTCGTAACTAGAAAGGGCGAAAAAATGAGCCAAGGTTTCAGTCAAGAAATGTAAAAGCAGGATCCAAAATTAACTTTTTGCTACACCTGCCTATGGCGAGTAATATGAGAAAGATTAATGGAGTTACGTATTTCTTAACAGTCATGAATATGTATACATTTTATCCTTTTGACAATTGAATTATTTAGCTGTTTTCCTTGCCTATTAGTGGCATCTTGTGTCACTCACAGGATCATGAACAAGATGAGTCAGTTTTCATCTCTGTCATTTTGTGGCTCTGTGTGTCACCACATGGAGTTCTGGAGAAAAATAATTAATCCCAGCCTCCTAGATAAAACATTTTTATGCCATGTTTCCCTTTGAGATTAAAGTTTTTAGAAGACACATGAGTTGTGTGAGATAAGTTTAGTTAGTATTGTTAGTTTGTATATTTTTGATTTAAAGACATTCACTCACATCTCTTACATAATTCTTACAGTTTGAATTTAATTGCATCATAATACATAATTTCTTATAGTTACTGGCCATTGGCAAATTTTACACAAATCCAGTTCTTATTTGCATTTGGTGCATGGCACGTGTTATATTTGGACCCTGTGTAAACATTGGTTTAATATATATATTATATTATTTTGGGCATGCTCACAATTTGCAATAACTAATAACAAATGTTTGTGATGAGTGTTATTGTATAGAAAAGAGGCTTATTTTGTCATTATTGAGCAATAAGATTTTAAATGTTTGCTGGACAATTACTGAAAACAAAAACAAACAAAAAACACTCTGTATGAAGCAATGGAGGCCATGCCTTTGTCACAACAAATTGGTATGATGTGAATACCACAGGGTCTCTTCTCTACTGCATTTTGGGATATAATGTGAGAGCTGGTTGTCAGTGAACTCAGACTGGAAATTGTGGCCTGTGGCATTTGGATTTTGCATGTTTACTTTAAAACTAAACAGAGGCTGTTGTAGCATGTCCGAAAGTGCTTGACGAGAACTGAGAAATGAATGCATGTCTTCAGTGAGCATGACAATTATGGACGTCATACCTGGGAAATGCATTATGTATGACTAGTTGACTACTAAATTAATCAGGGTGCTCTCTTTCTGATATTGTGTGCTTATGCATATGAATCCCATTTATATATGTCTTATATCTGTGCCATGTTTCTTACTGTCTCAGCATTTCAAAATGTTCCAGAATACTGTATTTGTTGCTTCTAATATATCTACCATCATGTTTTCATGTTACGCTTTGCTGCCTTGTTACACAGCCCAAAACTTGTAATTGTTTTAAAACTTTGTGTAACTTTAATTTATTATCAACAATTGTATAAATGCAACATGTTAAATGTAAAAAAAAAAAACATTTAAATGTTAAATGTTTTTTTTTTTTTTTTTTAATGGCATTGGCATAAACAGAGCATTGGAATACTAATGAAACAATATATTTGTAAAAACATTTGTCACTGACCTTTTTGGGCTGTGATTCTTGGCTTGTTTTGTCCTTGTTCTCGAAAGCACTAATGTCTTGTTTTCAACCAATCGCTCATTGATTACACGGACCTCACAAGAGTACAAGTGCCAGTAAGTAATAGTCTGTTATTTCAATTTTAACATTCAGCACCGCCTAATTTATCAATCTGGGTGAAGCTTTCTGTTCTGCCATCTTTATTAAATGTCTGATTTCACATTTTCAAGTCTGATCTTTGGTTGGAATTTGATTAGTCAATTTCCCGCAATGATATTTCACTCTTTTTTCTCTCTCCATTCTGAATCAACTCTATTTCCAGTTTCGCTGTTTTGTTTTTCACTTTTATATCGCAACTCTATCCAGTTGTTTTCCATCTCTGCTGTCCTTACCAGCTGGACCATGAATTCCAGTCACACAAAAACACAAAGTCACAAAAACAGAATTAAAGGACCCTTTCTACCATGAGTTGCAAAGTACTTGTTAAAAGCAATCTATTAAATATTTTGCACTCAGTTCTCATATTCAGCTATCCTGCTGACTAGACCACCTGGTCACCATCATGTTGTTGTTTTTTTAATGCCGGTCCCCTACACATTTATTAACTAACCAGTATAATGTTCATGGTGAACCAGCTTTCAATTAAATTTTTGAAGGCAGTGGTTCTCAATTGGTCGGTTGCAGGTTTGTTTGGGTAAACTCTAAATATGAACATACACATAATATTTTTAGAAAAGCAATATAAATAGGCATATTAATAAAAAAATAAAATAAAAAGGTTTAGTAATTTTGAACAAAAAAATGTTCACGCAAATTCATCTGTCACTTGGTAGAAGGTGTGTTTAGTGCAATGAATTATTGGCTGCCAAGAGCAGGAGACCATCGATATTCAAGATACATTTTGAAACCAAACATTCAAACTGTATAAAGTTTTGCTATTCAGCCGTAATATCTGTTGATTTTGCATATTGTTGGGCCTAAACAGCTCATGTAATATTAATACTTTTCATTGTTTGATTTTAAGGATGTTTCTGGTTACTTCAAATAAACATTTCTTAGAAGGCAAGAAATTATTTTATTTTTTTATAAAAACCAATAAAACAATTAATGAAAAAAAAAATGTATGCTAAACTTTTATTAAGGTCTTCCAATGTAATATAGAGTCTTAAAGCGAAACCAACTGAGAACCACTGGACTAAGCTAGTCTTTTCTGAAGGGTAGAAAGGGTTTAGCGCTTTGAGTTTGAGAAAGGTACATTACAACTCAAATATATTATTATTATTATTATTATTTTGTACTGCTAATGATTGATAAGGTAATGAAAACAATTGTTGTGGCATGGTTGTTGAAATATTTATTTTGCCACCCAGTATCATTGAGTGTCCTCTCTCTTTTTTCCTCAGGAGGAGGAGGAGGCCCTACCTGTACAGGAAGCGTGCAATTCACCGGAGCCGTGCGGCCTATTCCTTCGAGGATTCGGAGAGTCTGGCTGATGCTCGTCCACTCAATGCCTCTAACTCTTTCATGTCCAGGAGAGAGAGAAGGAGGAGGTTGACCATGTCAGTTTGGGAGCAGAGGACCAGCCAACTGCGCCGCCACAGGCAGATGTCCAGCCGTGAGATCCTGTTCAGCAGCCCGAGTGAAGAGCACGATGGACCACCTGGCTGCCTTCACAACCAGACCACAGGGATATCTCCATCTGACAGCAAGCACAAAGCCATCGAGACCACTACAACCACCGGCATGCCGGAGGCTACCTTAGAGCCACCCATGCCTATGGACATGCCTGTCGATGAGCAATCTCAGTCCATTTCTATCCCCGAACCCCCTTTAGCGATTCCAATACCAGAGCCACCAATGCCTGCCGACATATCCTTTCCTGAACCCCCAGTGACGCTGAATCTACCCCTAACAGAGCCGTCTGAATCAAAGACCTCACCCGAGCGTTCTCTAGACAACAACCATTGCCCCAGACTGAATGGGAACAGGCGGCAACGGGCAGTCCGTAAGTACAGGCCTCCTGCGATGGGGGACACGCTGACCCCTGATATGGGGCCCAGATCACGACGCCCACGCCACCGCGAATCTCACACAGATGCAAGGGGCAAAGAGACACAACAGGGAGACGATGGTGTTGACAGTAGAGAACAAAGGCCCGGGAATGAGGGAGATGAAAAGGAATCAAAGAATGATGGAGGGATCAGTCCAGATGGCAGAGTGCTTGAACAGAGGTGATTTGTTTAATTATTTGTCGTTTTGTTTTTATATGCCCTTTTGATTTATATAATTGTTAAAATTATATATACACTACAATTTAAAAGTTTAGTGTCAGAACAATTGTTTTTAAAGAAATTAATTGCATGTTATTGTTGTACAGTGTTGTAGAACAGACGTGAAAGTCATGGTCACCACAAACCTTATTTTATTCAAATCAAAAGCTACTTTAAAACAAACCATTCGATTTTTTGAGGAAACTAGCAAATTGGCCTTCGAGGTCTACCTACAAATTGACATAATGACTGGACAGCTCTATTCACATCACAACATAGTGACATCTTAAATTAATTTAACATATACCTAACTATTTTTATGGCCAAGTACACAGTATTCCTTGTTGAGAGTCTGGAGAGAGAAATTGTGCTATTAACCTCTCCCCTTCCACAGGCAGAACAAACCAAACAACTCTGAATCAGAGACAAAACCAGCCAATTCACCCTGCAAAAACCCACCTCAGGACTCAGAACCTGCAACTCTACAGCTCACTGAGAGCACACTCCAGCAGTCCCCACAGCGCACTATGGGTGCCGGCGAGACAGATAATAACAACCACAGATCCTTGAATCAGGATAAGTCATCGCTTAACACCAGCATCATGATAGAAGTCACCGACACTCAGCCATCCATGGAGCTGACCTCTATTACGGGTTTGTGCATCCCTGCACCTCTGATAACCCTATTGATAAGACCAGCTTAGACTAATTACTGCTGGTTAGTACTGGATTGGTGCTGGTCTAGCTAGAGGAGCAGAGCCAAGCTGTTTGTTCACCAGCAAAGACATGGCCATTAGCTTGGTCTTTCTGGTGAAGCTGGTTGGCAAAGGAAATTTTGCAGATTAAGTTACTTAAAATTCCTTGAAACACCACCATCCAATAACATGACCTGTAAGATTTTTCAGTAGGGAAAGTACACAAATATAAACTGAGATGATTTTATGTTACCTAGATATTTTTAATATCATTTTCAAATAATATCTATTTTTTTCTAATATATACCTTGATTTATTAGGTAATAGTAAAGACATGGAGGCCTCAAAGCCAGAGAAAGAAGAAGAGGAAACCCCAGATGCGCCCAAAGCCCCTCCACCTGTCAGCATGTTCATCTTCAAACCCAACAACCCGTAAGGCTGGATGTTTGTGGAGCCACAGCTGTATTCTATATTTTTATGAATATGTTTTTGCTTCATCTCTCACTCTCTCTATTCCTCATCTCTTCCACAGGGTCCGCAGGGCCTGCCACTACATTGTCAATCTTCGTTATTTCGAGATGTCAATCCTTCTTGTGATCACTGCCAGCAGTATTGCTTTGGCTGCCGAAGACCCCGTCAACACTAATTCGGACTGGAACAAAGTAAGAATGCATCTCCACCACCCTGTCTCCATTTTCCAATAATTGTGTATACAAATGTAAAACGTTTTGCTATATTTCTTATAAGGAAGCTTACAAACAATTCTGAGTTGAAATTACCTCTGGTAATTTACCTGTTTCGTTGATATTTACATTACTAAAGGGTGGATATTGGATATTTATAAGAATATAAAATAAAACAAACTCTGATGGTACCACTACCTTATTTTTCTTTTATATATACTTTTATTATAATACTTTTATGTTCATCTCAGTTTCACTTTGAAAGCTGTAATACTGTAGGTTAGTTGACATTGATGTTTTTTGGACAATTTACATGTTCTGCATTGTGACAAGCTATACTCTTGTAAACAGCAAGTTTCTATTATGCATGCAAGTTTCATGACCTCCTTTCAATTGAGAGACTATGTGGAATATTTATACTTAAAAAAAATGTTGTCACCTTAAAAGTAAATGTTGACCTGGCACAACACCTAAAATATTCGCTTTCCATAATACATTCATAGAAAAATAATCTAAAATACTGATGATGATTTAAAAAAGATGATTGATTAAAAAAGGCTTGTAAGCATGATTTAACAACCCAGTATCATTACAAATACAATATATATTTCTTATTTTGAACAAAGAAAAAAAGGAATTTATTTTACATTTTTGGCATTGAAAATAGATCAGTAGACCTGTTTGAGTGTCTTTGGTCCTGATGATATTGTTCCCTGTGGGTCTTGAAGTGTTTGGCATTATTCACTAATAGAAATGAGATTTTTGTTGCAGGTTTTAAATTTCCCTTGTGAAAGTGCACCAGCTGTATGAAGCCATAGCTAATTACATGCTAAGACCCTTTCAGTAATAGTTGATGAGATCTTGTGTGTATGTAAACAAATGACGTAAACGATGCTCTAGATGTAGAGAACAGCTGAAGACGAAGCCTCTTTCCCTCTCAGAAACGCACACACTAGGATTTAAACTGAAAGAGTGAGAGTGCTTTCACTGCTGTGATGTAGTTAGTAGATCCATCATGAGAATACCAACATTCTGGCTTGATAAAATTTAGCAGTCTTTGACAAACAATGCTAATGCCCTAAAGTCCCATGCATGCTGTAGCCTCACTTTCCATGTTTGCTAAAGCTGACATTGTTATCAATTTTTTATTTGTTTCTATGTTCAATAGGTGCTGCGATATTTTGATTATGTATTCACTGGCGTCTTCACGTTTGAAATGATAATCAAGGTGAGTTCCTGGATCATTCTTGGGTTCCTCTATGTTCCCTAAAGACTTTATAAAAAAATTCAAATTAAGCTATATATAATGTATTAAATAAATATGCTGTGTATGTTGTTGTTATATTTTTCTCAGATGATTGAGCAGGGTTTGATCTTACATGATGGCTCCTATTTCCGTGACTTGTGGAACATTCTGGATTTCATAGTTGTGGTGGGAGCTCTGGTGGCCTTTGCCCTCACGTGAGTCAGATTAATCCAAACATGAGAAATAACAAGTGTTATTTCACATGTTTGGTGTTCTGTTGGTCAATCTGAAACGTTAATTAATATGTTTAGCAGCATTGTTCAAATTTTTTGTTATTCATTTTCAAATGCCATTAATGCCATGTGATAACACCATGATTTATGTGAGGAAAAGCATTTAGATGTTCCAAATTGTTGACACATGTTGATGTTAGTGGATGCTCTTTTTTCTCTGTTGTGAGTGTAGAGCATTTCTGTGTTCATTGAGTATCTCTCTGGTTCAGAATGCCTGTCTGTTTCTCGTTTGTTTCTCTGTTGTTCTTCTTGTGGATTGTGGCTCACGGCATCTGACAGGAATGTGATGGGGTAAAAACACTCTGATTTTGTGCCATATAATAATGTGTGTGTGTTTGTATTTGTACATGAAAAATTGGGCTTTGTTGTTTTGTAATATATGTTTTTATGCTATACAGGAGTAACACAGGAAGAGACATTAAAACCATCAAATCACTGCGTGTGCTTAGAGTGTTGAGGCCTCTCAAGACCATTAAAAGACTTCCCAAACTCAAGGTATGTGAACATGAAATTAATACTCTACAGTTCAAAAGTTTTTGGTCAAAAGTTATTGTTATTGTAAGTTAGTTCGTTTTTTAAAGAAATCAATCATTTTATTCAGCAAGGATGCATTGAATTGTTCTGTTGAACTTTCTATTCATCAGAGAATCCTGAAAAAATGGATTTGCAAAATGGTTTGCATAAATTATTAAAGCTGCAGTCCGTAACTTTTTTGCAAGCTTGCAATAATGTTTTTAATTCCAGTGGTACTGGTGGATTTCTTACTTGTTCAGATGATTTTCCGGTAAAATTTCTTATGTTGGTCATACTTCCAAAAAGTAGAATTTGTGATTCTGAATGACAGTATCCACACTGGGACACTGAGTGGGAACACTCCTTGTGAGATGGTGTCTGAAGCACATGTGCTACACACCAATCTCGATTGGCTACCGCAGTCAGGTGACATCACAGGCAGAGTATATAAAAGCACCTAGAAAGAACGTCATCAGCTTCAATTGCAACGTAAAGGCATGCCAGAAGGATGGCAACGTGATGTCTTGTTCCCCTTCTCAGGGAACCGGGGTTACCTACGTAACCTAAAGTTCTCTTTCGAAGTGGAACTCAACACTGCTTCATGGAGTTGACGCTATTGGAACTAAATACCCACACCATACTACTCAAATGCCTGCTCACTGTGCTGTAAAATCACTAGCTGTAGCCAAAGATTGTAGCCATACAGCGCATCTAGTGACCAAGAACTAACAGCCCGAGGCAATGTCTGCAGCTCAATACAACCCATATTACTTGGTCTATATGACCCAGGGCTAGTTCTGACTAGGTAGATTGCAGCCTCACTGCGTTTGCCACCAATAAGGCAGGGCAGACTAGAAGACTGCCATCTGGACCCTCGTGCCCATTTAGCACAGTTTTGATGGCAAGTTTGGAGTCTTTCACAAGGAAGCCGCACTGGGCACGAGATAGCTCACAAGCGCATCTCTGACCCAGGGCATCCCCGCATAGCCTTGTTCAGCAAGCCCCTTTACATTGCTACGAGCCGGGAATGGTTTGTCCCATGATCTCGCAAAATCTTCATGGAGATTGGGGAGGAAAGGAAGGCTCATTAGAACGGGACGCGTATGATCCGCAAGGAATCACTCATCCAACCTGCTTGGGGCGATTTCCTCACTCTTCACAGACCACTCTAATCAAATTGTAATGGCAAGATGACTGGGTTAGAGTATCTCTGAAACGGCAAGGCTTGTGGGTTACTGCCGGTCAGCATTGATGAGAATTTACCAACAGTGGCCATTACAGAAATATTGTAGCGCTATGGTCAACCCAAAATATTGGGTTGTTAGCAAAGAATGGTCACAAAGTCATGTTTACATGTTCAGATTTTTGTCAGTCCATATTTCTATCGATAAAATATGGATAAAATCCGTGAGTTCAGTTATAAAACTGAAATAAAATAAAAAAATATCACATGAAAAGTTTAAATGTTGCATTGGCAAGTAACTGAAATAAAATAGGTTTAAGTTGAAGTAGTAAAATTACTAAAACTAAAATTAAAAGAAAGTTAAATAGAAAAAACTTGTTATTGTCTGTCTCTTACTGATTTTCAGGCCGTTTTTGACTGTGTGGTCACGTCGCTAAAGAATGTCTTCAACATCCTCATCGTCTACAAGCTCTTTATGTTCATATTTGCTGTCATTGCCGTGCAGCTTTTCAAAGGGAAATTTTACTACTGTACCGACAGTTCCAAGGACACAGAAAACGAGTGCAAGTAGGTATCCATTACAGCTGGAATGTAAATTCTAAATATAATGCTAAAATGTATTTAAGCAGCTCAGACATTATTCAAAGCTAAAAAGACTTTAGAAAATATCAATGGTGCTATGAATAGAAGGATGACATTTTTACGAGCACAAAATCTCTGCAATGATGTGGAAAATATTTTTTCTTAATGTTCTATAGGGGTTACTACATTGACTATGACAAAGAAAAGAAAAAGGAGAAACGAGAATGGAAAAGACATGATTTCCATTATGATAACGTCATCTGGGCCCTGTTGACTCTCTTTACGGTATCCACTGGGGAAGGGTGGCCACAGTAAGAGCCAACTTTAGTTCATATTTTCACACTGTATCATTTGACAAACTTATTAACAGCTTAATAAAATTAACATTCTTCTTAACACCTTTCTAAAAGCTGTGTGCTGATAATTGCATATTCGGTAACTCCAACTTTTACATTCAGAAGAAACTTGCACAACAGGCCAAAAGTGTATTTAGACTTGGGGTGCTTTTAGTGATTTCAGCCGTTTTGCTAACCTCCACCAGAGTGAATTGGACCACGCCCATGCTTTCAACCACTCTAAAACCCATTCACAGACTTGTTAGCTTCACACTTTAACACATTGCAAACAAACCTGAATGCTCAAGCAAAGGAAAATTTGGCTGTAGGCAGTAGTAGCAGTTTTTGCTGGTGCTTCTTGCAGCACCTTTAAGCCCCTCAAGTTCACACAGGTATTCTAGCAGAGTAACCTCAGTTTCATTTGGAACAGAAAGCATAGATAAATGTATATAGATTTGTCTGTAAACACACTTATTTGGCATTGTAGAGTTCTGCAACACTCTGTGGATGTGACTGAGGAGGACCGGGGTCCCATTCAGGGGAACAGGATGGAGATGTCCATCTTCTATGTCATTTATTTTGTGGTGTTCCCATTCTTCTTCGTCAACATATTTGTGGCCCTCATCATCATTACCTTCCAAGAGCAGGGCGATAAAATGATGGAGGAGTGCAGTCTGGAGAAAAACGAGGTGACTGATTATTTTGCATTCAAGCTGAGATTCAAGTTTAGTAGTGTCCATCGAAGCAATAACACATACTCGAGGCAACAGTTGATTGTATTGTAAAAAACATACAAAAGAAAAGTCCTCTGCACTTAAGGGAATCACTGTTGCAAGTGCAAGCAATGTTTTTTACCTCCTGAAAATTGCTAGTTAATTGCAAATGTGTTTGAGAAACGGTCTTACTGGATATTTCTCTCTTAGAGGGCTTGTATCGACTTTGCCATCAGTGCCAAACCTTTGACTCGCTACATGCCCCAGAACAAACAGACCTTACAGTATCGGCTGTGGCACTTTGTGGTTTCGCCCTTATTTGAGTACACCGTGCTGACGATGATTGCCCTTAACACCATCGTTCTCATGATGAAGGTAAGGAGAGATGTCATGGCACTGTGATCTCTTTCTTTTATCAAAACAGAATAATTTAAAATCAAATCAGAATCTTTCTATTTGTTTATTTGTTGCAAAAAAGTTCTGTGAGTTCTGCTCACGCTAAAAGGATTTATTTTTCAGTAACTGAGTAATTAATCCCCTTACAAATAATGCTATAGAGATGGAAGGAGACATTACTCTTGTAAGTAGCTTTGGTTAGAATTTAAATGTACATTTGTGAGACCTGTGAGTATTGCAGGGGTAATATCTCCCTCTCTCTCTCTCTCTCTCTCTCTCTCTCTCTCTCTCTCTGTCTGTGTATTTGTCAAAATAAATTAGGTTGATTTAGCTGTTTTTCAGCCCCTGCTGGTGACCCCTGGTCTGTGATACTGCTCGAAAACCAGACAGTCATGAGTCACAGCTTATTAAATATTGATCTGAAGCACCAGCTACTATTTAACTTTTCCTCATTAGCTTTAGCCTCACATCTCCCGTGAGTAATTTCATCTGGAGTTAGAGGTGGGCCTCCACTAGTCATCATGTCTGCAATGGTCTGCATACATGCTTACTGAGACAATAAGACAATATTTTTAGATATTGTACTGAAATTTGAAAAGCTTCCTTTCTCTCTGTCTGTCTCTTTCATTCAGTTTTCAGTTACAATTTCCAAAGTGCTTTATTGACATATTAGCATCCATCAGGTTTTAAATGGATCCTGAAATGCGGGTGTTCCATACCAGAATGGCTCCAGATCTGAATGTGTATAAAATAATGCTTACTGTAAACATTGATGTGAATGATTTTGTATCGATGCATAAAAACAAAAGAATAATTATTTTATTAAATAAGCCTAACATACATATTCATTTTCTGTTTTATTGTAGGCTAAATAAAATATAGTCGGTTATGTCTTAAGTGAACGTTTGGGGAACAGTTGGGGGAAAACATCTGCAACATAATTTAGATCCATGTATTAGGTCTTCATATAATAGGCTATTCCTGCTGCTGTTCCCTTTCGAGGCTCTGGGAACGCCCCTGCATGATTGCTTCTGAAGCACTTGTGTCAACTAGTCCAATGGCGAGAGTGAGCATCACGGACGGGTGACGTCATGACCAGGAAAGGATAAAAGCACATCTGGTCTGACCGTCCCCTCGTTTCATTAAGGGTGGGGATACACACGATTTATGTTTTGTTTGTTTGGAATGGAGCATGCTCTGTCAGCGCTCGAGGGCGCTGACTACGAGCATTGCGAGTAAATATCGCTTTGCACGCTCCGTTCCCGCCTGTCACTCTTTAGATCAAATGGATCTCACGGAGGGGTTAGAGACGGGCTCCGCCTCCGCCCTGGTAGAGAGCCCGGTGTTTCAGCAGTCTATCTCTGAGGAGGTAGAGGTGCTGAGCATCAATATGACTATGGGGAGTTTTCCCCCGCTACTGTTTACTCTTTTTTTTTTTTAAGAAAAGAAAAAAAGACTATGCAATAAGAATCGAGTGGCTGAGGAAATGTATAGATTAAAGAGATACATAGTGTATTGCAAGCTATGAATTTATGATTATTTTATTGTATGTTGAAACTATTTATATATATATATATATATATATATATATATATTCAGCCTTTCACCCAGACTATGTTGACTTGTCTGGTTGATCTTTTACTATGTTTAATTTTGAGGAATTAAATAAGCTGGATGCATTTAATTGAGGAATTAAATGATGAATGCTTATCTGACTTTCAGTAGTTAGATTCATGTATAAGTTCAGCCTTTCATCCAGACCGTGTTAACTTGTCTGGTTGATCTTTTGCTGTTTCATTTTGAGGAATTAAATAAGTTGGCTACATTTCATTTTGAGGAATTAAATGATATAATACGGTGCTGCAGCTGTCCACCTCCGAGGAGATGGATGTGCTGAGCATCGAGTTAAGGGAATTGAAGATTCGCCATCTCAATCCCCTGTGTACAAGGAGTTTTTGGAGTTTATAACTTCCATGTCAGGGCCTTCCAGTTTTCCCGATCTCCACTAATAAAATTTGAGATCCCGGATCAAACCCTTTCAGCTCGGTTTTTCAGTTCTCAAAATATATGTTTAATAAAGGGGGCTGAAAGAGCATGGGTATGGGCTGATGCCAAAGGCAGAACAGGTGCTTGCGATCTATCAGTCCTGTCATGGGATAAGGCTCCCCTTAAAGGGATACTCCACTTTTGACGGAAAATGAAAAGTTGCGATTTTCTAAGCCTATATGACTAGGAACTACTCTCATTCCGGCGTAATAATCAAGGAACTGTGCGGCTGTACCATGAGTGCAGCAGGCGTAATGATATGACGCAGCGCCTGAAAATAGGTCTAATAGGTTAGACAAACTTAGTCCCGGTCACGTTGGAAGAAGTTACCGAGCTGGGGACTATTTTCAGGCGCTGCGTCATATCATTACGCCTGCTGCACCCATGGTACAGCCACACAGTTCCTTGATTATTACGCCGGAATGAGAGTAGTTCCTAGCCATATAGGCTTAGAAAATCGCAACTTTTCATTTTCCGTCGATCTTGGTACACGGTTTAACTACAGAAGAGTCAAGTTTTAAATAGGAAAAATATTGAAACTCTTTGGTCATTTTGAAAGAAATGCTACTGGACTCATCAGATTCAATGATCTATGCTAAGCTATGCTAAAAGTGGTACCGTCAGACCCGGAGTTCGGCTGAATGGATTCTAAAACGGTAAAACTCAACTGTTTAACTCTGGGGGAGTTGTAAAATGAGCATATTTCCGAAAAAAGTGGAGTATCCCTTTAAGGCTCCAGGCCAGTTAGAACTACTGTGGCACTGGTGGGTAAGGCGTAAATGGGGGGCTGCTGGGAGGAGCCCCAGCCATTAACAAACTCCTTGTACAGGATAGAGTGTCGTTTCCTGTGCTCCCCCTCAGAAAGATTGGGGACCGGGATGGCATTCTCAACCGAAGTTCACAGGTGCTCTTGTCTTTAGTTGTGCTCTCAGTATTCACACAGACAGGCTCTGGTTAATATGGCGTTCGGGCATTCTTGTTCCCAACGTCATCGACGCGGCGCAAGTTCCCTTGAAAGGGAATGTCTCAGGTTACGACTGTAACCCTAGTTCTCTGAGAAGGGAACGAGACGCTGCGTCACTTTGCCATACTCCCTGCATTCCTGTGATCGACTTGCTTCGGCTAAATCGAAGCTAACGCCGTTCAGACCGGATGTGCTTTTATCCATTCCTGGTCGTGACGCTCACCCGCCCGTGATGCTCACTCTCTCCATTGGACTAATTGACACAAGTGCTTCAGACACAATGACGCAGGGGCGTTCCCAGAGCGTCATCGACGCAGTGTCTCGTTCCCTTCTCAGGGAACTAGGGTTACAGTCGTAACCTGAGACGTTTGTCATTAATGTTAATCAAACAATAAAGGAAAAGAGGGAATCACTCACTGCTCTTGACTGAACAACTTTTGTAGCTTTAATAATAATCATTTGTAATGAATACACCAAAGACTATGCAGTGATTTTTTACATTTGTTTATTCAATTTCTTTTTTCTTACCTGAATGCTTAATTGTATTTGTTTGTTTCTTATATTATATTTGTTCTACTGTTTGTTATTTGCCTCTTTGTTCTTATTTATATAATAACAAAGATAAAATAACAAAAATAACAATATTTTGATTATTGATATAGTAATTATCATTAATAAAAGAATTGGAGGAAAAGATGCATCGTGGTGTATCGAGAATCGTTTTATAATCTAATCGTTACCCTCTGAATCGTAATCGAATAATGAGGCAAGTGAAGATTCACACCTCTATTAGGTACTATTATATAAAAATTTATTAAAGGGATATAGCTCACCCAAAAATGTACATTTTTTCATCATTTACTCACCCTCAAGTTGTTCCAAACTTGTGTGTATCCAAACCTGTATACGTTTTATATAGATATACTGTTATATACTGTCAAGCAACATAAGAGCAATATAAAAATCAATTGGTTAGTAAAAAAAAGTAAATGGTGTAAACATAATTAATTATTCAAGAAGACCTTTTTTTGTCTCTTTTTTTGCTCTCTATCAGCATCATGATCCTCGTCCTGAAGGCTATGATGATGTGCTAAAATACCTCAACACTGTGTTCACTGTTATTTTCTCTGTGGAATGTGTTCTCAAGATCCTGGCATTTGGTATCATGGTAAGCTAACACTGGGAATGTAATGAAGTGCATTATATATATATCCTGAAATGCATTTCCAACATACATTATTACCTTTATATCTTTCAGAATTATTTCAGAGACACATGGAATATATTTGACTTCATCACGGTTCTAGGAAGCATTGCTGAAATTGCGGTTGACAAATTGCAGAGTGTAAAAGTGAGGAATGTGTGTGTTCCGATTAGAGCTGCTCGATTCTGGATAAATTGAGAGTCACAATTTCTTCAAAATAGAGATCATGATTCTCCCACGATTCTAAATAGACAACTAAACAAAATGACATGTAATTTACTAGAGGTTCTGACAAAATCTTTTTGGCTGCAGTCTATTTAAAAATATTGCATTCATTTGAATTATTTTTTTTATAATTTTTTTACGGTTTGAATGAATGATTCAATGACTAATAAAACATTTTATCAGTCACTTATCTCCACTTACTGGTGTAACAATGTAATCAGTACAATGTTTATTTGAAGCGTCAAGTTACTTTCAAAATGTGATTTACTTTGATCGCTACCGTAGACATCAGTGTTTATATCCGAACTATAAACTTTTATCCCAGTAATTCTGTGATAATCTAAATTGTAAGACAGAAATAATCATACTGTGTGCTCGAAAAGACTTTGTTTTATGCCTATACATGACAACTTCTCTTTCTGGATCAGCAGCAGCACCAATGCAGATCTAAATCTTCGCTGTGATCGTACTTGTCATAGGTTTAATAGACAAAGCCGAAGTGTTGTCATTTATGAATAAGATCGCGTGGTTGTTTACACGTGTTTTTTAACAAGTAATCGTGCAGCTCTAATTCTGCTTGATTTGTATGCAGTAGTTGTTTGCATGAGCAATAATGTCTGTATTCTAATTGCTTTTTAGCCTATATTGATATGCATGCTCAAGCTACTTTTGATTGCTATGTACTCAGTATTTTTTTCCACAAGTAATGACCTTCATATTCTATTTTGTCCCCAGTATTTATTTGCATAAGCATCACCTCTGTGTTCTGATTGCTTTTTCAGCCTTTTAGTATGGGCTTTCTTAAGCTATTCCGGGCAGCTCGGCTGATTAAACTTCTGCGTCAGGGCTACACCATCCGTATTCTGCTCTGGACCTTTGTCCAGTCCTTCAAGGTCAGACATGTCTTTAACTCCATTGGCATGATATTGAGATCCCTTATTCTTCTTTTTATTCTTATTCTTCTAAACACTGATTTTGCTTTTATTTGAACCAAAACGGCTTATTATTTTTAAAAAATCTGTAAGTTTAACATGAGATTTGTCTTGCAGGCTCTTCCGTATGTCTGTTTGCTCATCGCCATGCTGTTTTTCATCTATGCCATCATTGGCATGCAGGTAAAGGTTGTCTTTGTCCCTAGACAGTCTGTCTCCATCTTTATATTCTTCTCTCTTTGTCTTTCTTCGTTTCTTTGACACATTTTTTCTTACTTTACTTTGTTAAGCCTGTAAATGTGACAGATCCCTCTTATGTGTTTTAATCTTACTAAAGGTATTCGGCAACATCAAGCTAAATGACAAAAGCCAAATCAACACACACAATAACTTTAAATCATTCTTTGGTGCACTCATGCTGTTGTTCAGGTAAGATTATGTTTATAATTTCGGCATCTGTTTTAATGTTCTTTCTTGTTGTTGTTAAAAACAGGTGCTACATTTTATTATATATTAATTATTTCACTATAAAACCAATACAATGAACCAGACTACCTTTTGGGGATGAATAAATGTGTCTTAATTTATGATATACGTATATGTGTGTATGTGTTTAGGAGTGCAACAGGTGAGTCATGGCAGGAAATCATGTTATCGTGTTTAGGAGAAAAGGAGTGTGAAATAGACCACTCAATTCCTCTCAACAACTCAACAAAGGGGATGAAAAAAGAATGTGGTACCGACTTTGCATACTTCTACTTTGTATCCTTCATCTTCTTCAGTTCTTTTTTGGTGAGAAGCTATACAGTTTAATAACACAAATACACATCATTACAAACCTTTGCACTTAAAACCCACAAAATTAAGGCCTTTTCACACCAAATTAATTTTTTTTGGATCAAATACATTTATTTGGACATAAAATATATACTGCAAGATTTTAAAATGAAACAAATGATCTGAAAAAGTAATAAATAATAATAAAATGAAGGAAAACATTAATCTCCGTCAATGCTTAACACCACCGTTCATACCAAGGACAATAACTATGAAAACTGTAAAAGCATCCACACAAAGAACGCAGTGCACACTGCAGATTTGTCATCTGCCCCTTTAAATGCTTGAGCTCTTTAAAGCGGAATGCGGAATGAATTCTGAAAATCTATAAAATCTATCTTTCTTTCAGATGCTAAATCTGTTTGTGGCTGTGATCATGGATAATTTTGAGTACCTGACACGTGACTCGTCCATTCTGGGTCCTCACCACTTGGATGAGTTTATACGGATCTGGGGAGAGTATGACCGCGCAGCATGGTGAGAGATACAGCTCTCCACTCTCTTCAGTTGATCAAATGCAATACAAATGTTTAAAAAATTAGATGATAGACTGAATTTTTTCTTATTCTGCAAAAAATATAATATTTATTATATATAATTTAACCGTATATAAAATTATATTATATATAAACTAATACAGATGTTTGTTAACAGTTGGGTGTTATACAAGTATGCTGCATGAATGTAATTTTTTTTAAATGAACTGTATAATTTTGTTTTGAAATTGTCAGTAATGCTTTTGTGTCTCTCTTCTCACAAATTTAAAAACACTGTAGGATGATTTAAAGGGGTCATATCATGGATAATCAAATTTCTTTGTTATTTTGATGTAAGAGTTAAGTATAAGAAAACAATTCGTTTGCAGAATTCAGATCTTATTTACTGGCACAAAGCTGCAGAAATCGGTCGTTCTGCGCATTTGCTTTACAGCAGCAAAGAATGGCATGTTTGATTCTAAGGGCCCTATCATACACCCAGTGCAATGCAGCGCCATGCGTGACGCAAGTGTGTTTTGCTAGTTTCAGCCTGACGCAGTTATCTTTTTCACGTCCTTCACCATTTGTGCCTCCATGGCCGTGCTGGTCTGAAAATGAGGTGTGTTCAGGCGCATTGATGGCGTGTTGCTATTTAGAGGCAACTGAAATAGACTGCGCCATTGACCAACTGAAACCTAGTCTAAAGTCAATGGTGCAGTATATATTTTTTTGTTATTTAAAGAGCACGTTAGTAATGTGCGCCTATAGGTGGGATCACAACGGGTCCACAAATTCTGGCATGTAAATAGCAACCCGCCACGGCGCGAGCGCAACTGGCTTTTGAAGGGAATGGGAAATTACACTCTGATTGTTTTGTTTTTTTCATGTTACGCCCAAAACACACCCATTACTCATTAAGAGAACAGGGACAACCCTTTTAGACCATGCGCCTTGCGCGCCGACCATTTCTCCCCTCATTAAACTAGCAAAAGAGGATTCGGACACGCCCTAAGTGCACTTGCGCCGTGCGCTTTAGACCATGTGCTTAGATCGTTAAAATAGGGCCCAATGGTTCAGAGGGATGGCTTAAAACGGTCATAAATGGCTTTTGGTGAAAAAAAACACTTATGTATGATATGACCCTTTTAAAGTATATTTCATGAAAAATTACCACTCCTACATTTAACTTGACATTGTCTATTTACCATTAACGGACAGTATTTCCTTCTCCAGTGGAAAACTACACTATAAGGAGATGTACAAAGTAGTACGCTCAATATCACCTCCTCTGGGCTTTGGAAAGAATTGTCCCTACAGGGTGGCATGCAAGGTTTGGCTCACCCACGAAAAAACTACCCCTCTGCCTCTCTCTCTCCTCCTCTTCTTTTATCATTCCCTACTTCTTCACTAGCTACCACCCCTTACTCCCCTCTCGTTCCTGTGATTTACTCCAGTGCTACTTTCCACCGGGTCAAAGACTGGCAGAGACAAGAGCTCAGTGCACAGAGAGACAGCTCATCCCTTTGGCCCGCATCCCGCTCCTGAAGTGTGAATAACTGCTGCAGTTAATGACACTGAGAGCCATCCATCAGTGAACTCCATTAGATAATATCTAACACTGCCAACGGATGTCAGTAGGATTCAGTCTCTCTGTGTATGAATTGGATTTGGGGCTTTTAGTGAACATAATTCCATAAATGTGGGTTTAAGGTTAGAGGAGGGCAGACTCCTCGTGTTCACCATTGTCTCACCTGTTTGTAAATCAAGAGAAGATTATGCCCCTGACCTACCACGGTGTCAAAATATAACTTTATATTTCTAAGGGATATATTTGCTACTTGTCAGTTTTTACTTTGAGGGCATATTTTTTTGGGTCAGGGGCTGATTACCCCTAGTTGGGTTGCCCGGACGAGAGTCTAATAAAGACCGAAAATATCCTATGACCACTGGTTCATCACTGAGGATCCAAGGTGTCCATCTAAACTAAAACAACTACATTTTTATATTTTATTGTATGATTTATTTATTTATCTCATTCAAATAAAATCTAAATAATTAACTAGATAATTTAAAGTTCACAAAATTCATCTGATGTTAAAAATTAAACTTCAGGAATTCATGACAGGGAAAAATTTATTTTGTTGGCATTTTTACCCAAAGTCCCTGCTAATTTCTGACCCTAAGCAAATTTACCCTTGTGGGTTTATGTATTATAATAGCAGGGTTTCCTTTTCAATACACCCTGTCAAACCCTCGGATCCACCTGCTTGACTCTTCAGATCTTTGGCTGTTTTAATATTTTCTCTCCTATAGCCTCTTCTATGCCTGCATTGCATAGAAAAACCTCCACCTGGCCTCACCTCTGTGTTTAATCAGTTTCCCTTTTGACCGTTTTTCTTTTCTTAAGTATGAAACGCATTTAAATGACCTTCCCTTTCCTGTCTCTTCCTTCTTCCTCTATCTTTTCTGTTGTTTCCTTTTTTCCTCCACGCCAAACTTCCTCTCCTCCCTCGTTCCTTGGGAATGCCCAATTCTTCTTCCTCCTCCTCCTCTTCATCACATTGCCCCTGGTGACTACCCCCTCCCAGTGGCCGTATTCATTACACTGATATGTACGAGATGCTGACCTGCATGTCGCCACCGCTTGGTCTGGGCAAGAAATGCCCCTCCAAATTGGCGTATAAGGTAGTCTGCAGTATTACAATTTAAATGAAGTCTGCTTGTTTTCAAGAGGCTCAAGCTAAAGGATGTAATTACAGTGGCCTCAATTATGTATTTGTATTTATAAATACTTTATTTATCCAAAGTATTTGGACACTTAAGCCAAAGTATATGAATATCTTTACATAAAAAAATATTTTTGTATTATTTAAAAGGATATTGATCCAAGTGACAATTATTTGTGAGACACAAGTTAGTTAAAAATAAGTTCTAGTATCATTTGTTTGCAGATAACTCTTGATTTCATGTTTTGTATCTAATGCAATGATATTTGTAGTGTTTTAGGGCCACTGAATGTCAAATAATTGCAATACATATAACTATATTATTATAATTCATAGACTATCAGTGATGTTATTGTTTGTCATTGTCTTTTAATCATCCTGCCGTAAAGTCCCTGTACATCTACCAATGATACTTTATTTGAATATGTCACCTTAATGTCTTCAAAACACTGGCATAACCCTGATGCTTATTCCCATGTTAAAGACATTGCAAAGGGCATATTCATAAAGTGTGATCCTTCAGACTTTTCCAGTTTCTATGCATACATTTCTACTCTGTCTCTATCCAATATATGTGTTTCAACTATGTGCATGAATGCGTGGTGTTGTGACATCTTTGTGTTATTTGTAAAAGTTAAACGACAACTAAACCTAGATGACTTTTTTTTTTTTTAAATGCGCACTCACTTTTTAGTTTTGCAATTCTTGAATTTAATATGTATTTTGTCCTGGTGGTGACTTGCTCTCAGCGGTTGGTTCTGATGAACATGCCAGTAGATGAGGACATGTCCGTCCATTTCACCTCCACACTTATGGCCCTGATACGCACCGCACTGGACATTAAAATCGCTCGAGGTTGGCATCACTGATCATTTCCAGTTCCTTAAAAATCAAACTTACTCTGAAATTTTTGTCAAAAAAGTGAATTTTTTTTCACTTTTTTAAAAAATTTCTTTTTTTTTTGCTTCTTTTTTTTATTTTTTTTTTATTCACAATAATATTTGTTCAACTGTTTCTAATGGTTCAATGGTGTAACAGGAGGTGAGGACAGGGGTCAGATGGACGTAGAATTGCAGAAGGAAATCAGTGTCATCTGGCCACATCTCTCCCAGAAATCTCTTGATTTTCTTGTACCCATTAACAAAGGTGAGAGATCCTGTATGGCAGGTTTTTGTATTCTTAAAGCTTGAACACAATCTTATATTTTTTATCAGTATAATTCACCTTGGTTTTAAAAGTTCAGCTTGTTTTACTAGTTTGGCCACTAGAGGTGCCCACTTACTCCCCTAAAAGTGTAATTTGCACCCTGCATTGAAATGTTGTTTTCTACAATAAACAAAACTTTTTTTTCCAGCCAGTGACATGACCATTGGGAAGATCTATGCAGCTATGATGATCATGGACTACTACAAGCAGAACAAAGCTAAGAAGCTCCGTCAACAGCTTGAAGAACAGGTAGATATGTATTTTACCTCCTGCAACAAGAACTCTAGAGCTAAAGAACAGCCGACTCACAACTTTAGGCCAATTGAATCAGCTTATATATGCAACATTTAACTGTATAGAATGGGGCTCTGAATAGACACAACAGAAAAAACTCATATTTCCGCTATACTTCCTGAAGCTAAGAAAGATGTGCTGCTTTGTGGGGAACTAGGTCACTGTGTCACTGGAGAGATTGTGCTGACCATCTAATGTTGTCTTGCAGAAACATGCACCGATGTTCCAACGCATGGATGCATCCTCACTGCCACAGGACATTCTCTGCAGTGCCAAGGCTATGCCGTTCCTGTCCCACAGTGCAGGATCTGCCCTGTAATTGTACATGTTGTGTGTGTGTGTGTGTGTGTGTGTGTGTGTACTTATATTGGCCCTGTATTTGTCTAAACTGTTGTTATTTTAATATAATTGATATACTATTATGGTTTTTGTTAATATTTTGAATTAGATTTTATGTTATATTTTCTGTTTTAATTTTAGTTGTTTTATCAATCATGTTTTGTGTTTTTGTCTTAAAATATATATATATGTGTGTAGTTTTTTGTATGTTTTTGTTTTTAGATTTAATTATTAACTCTTTCCCTGGCATTTACGAGTTTTCTGGTCTTTTATTAGATAGTGCTTCCCTTTTTTACGGCTTTCCGTTTTTTCACTGTTATACGGTAGGGGGGGCGCTATTACGCATCTTCTGAAATAGAACTGAATCAAAACACAGGCGAAGATGCAGAAACAAGCGATAGCATAATCACATATGCATATGTAAAATAACGCGATCACCAACAATAAACAGCATATAAATCAAAACTGAAATGTTAATTAAATTTTTTTTTTTTATTATTATTTCAAGTAATGATTTTTTGGGGTTTTTTTATATTAAAGGGTTAGTTCACCCAAAAATGAAAATTCTGTCAGTAATTACTCACCCTCATGTTGTTCCAATCCCGTAAGACTTTCGTTCATCTTCAGAACACAAATTAAGATATTTTTGATTAAATCTGAGAGCTGTCTCACTCCTCCGACGAGAATACTTTTTGTGTGCAAAAAAAACAAAACAAAAATTACAACTTTATTTTTACTTTAAGTTTATAAACGCTTGATAAACTTATGGTTGAGCCACTGTAGTCACTTGGACTATTTTAAACATTGTCTTTACTAACTTTTCTGGGCAGGCAAGTTTCAATAACATTGAAGCCTATGGAGGAGTGAGCCAGCTCTCAGATTTCATAAAAAATATCTTAATTTGTGTTCCGAATAAGAACGAAAGTCTTAAAGGGTTGGAACAACATGAGGGTGAGTAATTACTGACAGAATTTTCATTTTTGGGTGAACTAACCCTTTAGTTTTAGTTAACCATAATAACCCCGGTCTGCACCTCTTTCCATTAGTTCTTTTTATTCTTCATATGGTGCAATATTTAAAAGCATTAGAGGTACAATTATTTATTTATTTTGTGATAAAGATTGACTTTTTTTTAACATAACATACAATTAACCTAGCATGAAGGTCTTGATCTTTTTTATTTTATCCAACAACGTGACATAAACTGTTGAACTGATTGGCATTTTTAATTATCTACTCATTTCTGATCCCCCAAAACAAACCTTGTTTGGTGACACATTTGTGGTGCATACCAACATGAGCATAATTGACAAGTTTATCTGTTGTTTATTCAGCACTAGAGGTGGGTTTGTGGCACTGAGTCCCATCTCCCCTCAAGATCTCTTCATGCAGCCCTTGGGCCAAGACAGCATGGAGGAGAGGGAGGAATACCAACACCACTATCACCTCCAGAGCATGGTAGGAGAAACTAAATCCTAAATACACAATGAAATGCATTTCATCTCAGACATATTGGCACAGTAAGCCTTGACTTGTCTTGCATTTTATTCATTGTTTTACATATGTGCATGAAATACCTGATAGCTGCTTTGTTTTGTGAAACATTCAAATTCACTATCTATTTAAAATTCTCAAACATTATGTGAATTCACGCTCATGCTCAATTTTTTATTCCATGACGGTTTATGAATAATTCAGGTTATAAAACAGTTACAAAAGATAATAGGGTCTGAATACCACACAGCCAAAGACACTGATCCATTTGTGAAAGTTTTAGGAATATAAAGGTGGAACCAAATATTCTGAATCTATTTTGAGATGTGATTGGCAAAGCACAGACTTTAATTGAGACTGTGTCTGAGACTGTGGGTAGTGTGTATGCTTATGTAGGCAACTAAAAAAAACAACAACAGTGCAAGCAAAATAATTGACTCTGGGTTGTTAAATTGCTAATTCAAATGTCCATTGTCCAGTTATGTGCTAAAAGTTTATTTTGTGAACTTGGACTAAAAGTCACAAAACTCCAACTTTCATATCTTTTTGTCTGGCAATGCTTTGTCAGATTTTCAAAAGCGAGTAGATTCGTTTAAGCTATTATAAAAATGTTCACAGCAAGAGATATAATCAGCACTGTCCAGATTTTATCAAAAGGCCACGCTATATGTAAATTACTTCATTAATTGAGTGGCTGCCACTCTAAAGCATATAGAAGTCATTTTCCCCAGCATAAGAAAAAAAAATCATGCTTTGGTAAATCTTAATTATGATACACATATTGGACTGACGTCTAATCTATCATGAAGTCATCTACATGGACATCACCTCTCTGGTTCACAACCTTGCATGATACTTCTGCATTTCCTGACTCATTTTCTTTTCACATTTTGCAGCTTTATTGCCATCCCTTTATTATTTGCCTTCTGGCCTTGTAAAGGAAGAGATTTTAGAGAGTTGTTTTTTTAAGGTTCAGAAGGGTGTATTGATGTGGTTTCTCAAGGTTAGACTGCTAGGTCAAGATAACATCCATCACTTATATAACCAGTGATCAGTTATACAGTCTTTCTGTGCTCTTATCTGTACTCTTATTTGCTTCCCCTCTTGGTAGCTTTTTCTTTGCATCTCTTCCATGAACTGTGATATAATGCTAGATGTCTTAAGGGATTTTAAGTTGGTTTATGTTTGAAACTCTTTTGTGCAAGAGCGCTTGTGAGTACGCCCAATATGTGTGGCTTTTGCTTTGAAACTCTCTACACCCCCTATGAGTTGCTTATGCGTAATGGCTCTATGTTGTGCTTATGGTGCTTCACTCTTGCCACTTTACTTTTCCTCTACTCAATCTTTTTGAATATAAACTTATCTTTTCTTTAAATGAACACTTTGCTTCTAAAAGAGTATAACATTAGCCAGGTTGTTACATTAAGATTATTACATTGTCCACCTCTGATGGTGAATAGAACGAATGGGCATTTGGTGCAATGCTAAGTATATCTTTTTTTTTTTTAGTAAGGATTGAATGTCTCTTCCTCCTCCCCGTTTTTTCTCTCTCTAACTGCGTAGGTGCCAGAGCACAAAGAATTTAGCAGTGTGATGTGCCCCAGTAGCATGCAGGCCGATCCTCTGCAAGTGCCAGGGAGAGGCATCTCTATCCGAGCCTCTTCCATGCCTCGCCTGGAGGTAGAGCCACAGGTACTACCTGTGTTAGCCTAGTCTGCACTGTGGTTAGCATCAGTGTTGGCGTTGGTCCCAAAGAGGGAATGGAAGAAATGGGTAGAAAGGTGTAGTTTGTGATTTGATGGGACTGTAATGGCTCACCCTGTTGGAAAGTCTAAAAATTCTGATTTGAGTGGTAACATGTTTATGTAGTCATGCCTCTGAAAATATTAATATGAAATAATAGTGTTTTAAAATATGAATTATGGTCAAATAATTATAATTCTAATATTGTTATATTTAAATATATTTAAATAATTTATATAAATATTAAAGTAATATAAATGTTATGGGTATAATATTAATGTATAAAATAAAAAGTGTTAATGTTATATATGCTTTAAATATGATACAAATATTTTAGACGGTTGATTAAATAGTGTGCTAAAGGTCAACCTGGATAGAACTGGTGGTTTAATTTAGTGGGAACCTATGGTGTAACCAGCTACTAGAAACCAATCAATTTAACCAGCTTGACCAACCT
This sequence comes from Rutilus rutilus, assembly GCF_951802725.1. Classification (NCBI taxonomy): domain Eukaryota; kingdom Metazoa; phylum Chordata; class Actinopteri; order Cypriniformes; family Leuciscidae; genus Rutilus; species Rutilus rutilus. The sequence goes on along the minus strand of NC_140232.1, from coordinate 27,538,818 downwards.
GTTTTTTCCTGCAGGGAATGTTAGGAGGTGGTGGTTGCCTTTGTTAGAACTCAGTTCAGAAACTCATTTCATTTACATTGTTTAGTGTTATGTCACTATGCACGGTTTCAAAGAGAGAGAGTGTGTAAATATTAAACCATAACATGAGTTTGTGTTGTTTTTTGTGTCTGTGTTTGGCCGTTTGTTGATGCGTGTGTGCTCTTGGGGTTTGTATGTGTGTTCTGTGTGTTTTTGTGTTTCACACATGTACAGCAGGTATCTTCAGAGAGCAAACTGATGAAGCGTTCATTCTCCACGATTGGTGATCAGTGTGTGAATGGTGACTGGCAGGAAGAGTTCTCTCTGGAGAGGGTGAGCCCTGACCGACTGGAGAGACCCAGACAAAGAAGCTTCAGAGGTGAGTTTGCAGTAGGGCTGTCAGAAACGTGTGTACTCTGTGACGATTCCCAGGTCAAGGCCACATTTATATGTGTGTTTTGTGGCTGCACATGTCTCAACATATGCTTATGTTTGTGCATGTGCAGCTGTCAGATCAAACCTGCGGGAGCCAGTGGACAAGGAGAGAGGACGGTCTAAAGAGCGAAGACACCTGCTGTCTCCAGACGTGTCTCGATGTAACTCAGAGGAAAGGAGTCAGTCCCAGGAGAGACACCACTCTCGGTCACCCAGTGAGGGCAGGAAGCACACAACCCTCAGACAGGTGAGGACACAAACACATGTGCACTTTTACCCAGCAGAATATTTAGTGTTTTCTAGGGTAAGCAAACATATTACTAATGCAAAGTCTGTGGTCGGTAAGATATTTTTTTTCTAATTATGCATCTATTTCTTCCCTTCATCACATAATTTGTTTCTTTTTCTTTCTGTTTGTCTATTTACCTACAATTTTATAGGGAAATAGTTCAAGCAGCCCAATTCCCTCCACTTCTGATTCAGGGACGCCTCGAGGGCGTCGGCAACTCCCAAAGACACCTTCTCGTCCTCGGCCCCACATCTCCTACTCTCCTTTAGTATGCCGTGCCAATCCCGAGCTGGGAGAGGCTCAATCAAGGGCCAAGCCCGCAGAGGAAGGGGAGGAGCCAACCGGGACTGGTCCTGGCACCGCCATGGCCCACTCCACCCCTCACCGATACATCTCGGAGCCATACCTGACACTGCAGGAGGACGTAAACAGTCCGGACTCAACCGGTGTGGAGGAGACTCTCACTTTCGAGGCTGCCATAGCAACCAGCCTGGGCCGCTCCAACACCATCAGTTCTGCCCCACAACTACGTCACACCTGGCAGGTGCCTAATGGACATTTCCGTAAACGACTAGGACAAGCCACTCCTGGGACGTCAGGCTGTGAGCTTCTCAGTGACACTGATGAGGATGACCGGTGTTAGGGATGTGTAGAAGATTCTGTGTCACCTTACGGGGTGGATTGATGCCTCTGGACTTTGTGCCTCAATCCAAGGAAAAATATGCCTGTGTGTGTTTATTTGTGTATCTGTGAATGTGGAGTCTGATCAGAGTTGTGTAATCCTCTCAGAAGAACCGTACAAAAGACCTGAAGATCACAGCCTGCTTGTGGTTAAATGGAAACATTCTGAAATGATCAGCAGTCCTAGCATGAGCACACTGAGGTTAAAGAACAGGTTTGTGCCCTAACACTTTCTCTGGACCCACCTGGCAGATCAAGCACAGGCTAATGCAGATGAATCCAAACTCGTCATTAGGATTCGGGCCATGCCCGAACGCACTCAGGTTTCCAAACCTGACTAAACATTTTGAGACGTCCCATCAGCAGAATACCTGTATAATGCCAATAAGGACAGCGTGTTCAAACACAGCGTTTACATAGTCCTTTCCCAGCATGGTATACAGCAACATACATGTGTATGCCACTTCTTTTTAATTTTTAGAGGCTGATGGGCAGAGAACAGATGCGTAACCAGGGCTTTGACATCCTGATTGTTCTGCTACCTGTGTCATTGGTTCATTTAGGAGGTACACACACACATACATTTCAGTACACACACTCAGAGCGCATGCAGTGATGTTCAGTCTGTCCATGACGAGAGGTAAATACCCCTTTAACTACATATCGTAATAATGACTGACATTCCATGAAGGTAACAGGGACTTGAAGGACCTGATGAATTGTGCATGACGTTTAATGCAAGTGGATCCAGGTGACATCCTGGCCTTTAACAATAGAGTCTATGTGGAGGACTCGTGTACCATATGTAAATATTACAAATCCGGTATATGTACTGAGAAGTCTTCAAGCCATGTTTTCTGTAAAGAACCTAAATTGTCTTAAAGATGTTATCTTTTGTGACACGATGACCAATCCATGTCCTTTATACTTGTAATGCAAACTATTTGAAATGGACATGGTTCACACACTCCAAGTTATGTTTGATTAGACTTATCATTTCCTTCTTAACCAGCTGATTTTTCTTGGCCCTCTCTTAAAAGTCTCTCTTTGGGTGAATCTCACAAAGCCTGTCTGGGTCATTATTTCACCCCAAAACCAAGAGGAAAAAATAAGCAATTATATTTTGCATATAATCCGTATTTTAATACCATTACGAATATTTGCATTGCTACATATAATGTTGTGTACAGTAAATACAATACAAAAGTAAAATGGGTTGCTTCAAAACGCAAAAACATATTTAGTTGTGAAGTATTTATGTTGTAAAATCTTATGAGAATAATATTATCAATTATAAAACTCTACAAAATCTCTAAAGTTCTGGATGCATTGCAGTAATGATAAATTGTAGGTAAATTGTCATGAAAATAAATGTCAATGCAAATAATCCTAATTGTACAAAAATAGATTTCCTTGCTTCCTATGCAAATTATCATTTAAAAAAACAACAAAATGTTGGGTATAATTTGACCTGAACATGTTTTAGTGTGATTCACCCCTCAAGCACTATTAACAGAATGGGAAAGCAATTACAATGAGAGTTTGTTGCCTTTGGGTTCATTTGTAATGTTTACTGTGAATTTCCATTTGTAGTTTGGCTTAGAAACTGAACAAGTCCTTGTAGTTTAAATTGATGGTAAGCATCAACTCCCTCTTACGTGCTTGGCCTAGCAGAAATGCTGCTCTTATGAATGCATTTGTAGAAATTCAAAATGGACGTTTAGCCCGAATGTGGGTGAGTAGCGATTGAAATGTAGCTGTAGGAAATGGGCATAACGTGTAAAATTATTCTTTAGAGTATTGGAGCAGAAATATGGAACAATTGTTTTGGTCACCCAACATGCCACTTCAGACCGGCCTTCTCTCTCAATTCCCCTCAAAAACTGCAAAGAAAAAAGCAAAGATAATTACATAGTATTTTTATTTCAAAAAAACATATTTGGTTAGTTTCTGCATATCCAGCATCTTAATAAAAAACATTTTAAGATCAGTTGCCCCTCAAGAGAATTTCTGTATCATGTGTTGTGTTGTAATTTGTTTTCTTGACATGTTCCTGAATGTGAATAGAGAGTATTTGATACTTGTTCTACCTGACCTACTGGGGGTCGCTGCCTTGTGAATTATATGAAATAAAAAAAAATACCCGTTGCACCAGAATCTCTTCTTCCTAAATCTCGATGTTCTGTGTGGTTTGTTTAACAGTTTGCATATGATGCTATGCCATGTGTCAGTGGTTAGAGTTGATTCTCTGCTCGAGCATATTGCTCTAAGGGAGTTGAAAACTTTTTCTTCTTTATGGCTCTATTGGCAGTATCACGTTTATTTATAAACTCAATTTCAAACTGTGAGATTCTCTATAGCGCTTCAGCAGCCTGTTGTGGATGATGATTTACTGCTGCTGTCTATATTTGGCCTGTCCCACTTTCGTGGAAGCCCAACCATCTGTTTTTCTGTAGAAACAAAAAGTGAGAATGCCCACGACGTGCAAAACATATAGTCTTAGACTGTAAGGATAATTTTAGAAACATTTATGAGGAAAAAGATACCGGTGATCCCACGATAGATAGATAGATAGATAGATAGATAGATAGATAGATAGATAGATAGATAGATAGATAGATAGATAGATAGATAGATAGATAGATAGATAGATAGATAGATAGATGGATAGATAGAATTACTGATAGATAGATAGATAGATAGATAGATAGATAGATAGATAGATAGATAGATAGATAGATAGATAGATAGATAGATGGATAGATAGATAGATAGATGGATGGATGGATGGATGGATGGATGGATGGATAGATAGATAGATAGATAGATAGATAGATAGATAGATAGATAGACCGCTCATATATTTTCCAACCTGACATTTTCAGTTTCTATCCAACAGGAATGATCCTCTCCCACTGCAATAGTACATTAAAACAGCCTTGACTCTAAACTGTTACTGACCCAACTTACCCCCCTGCTCGTGGGTGGAGAAAGACTCGGAGATCAGATGGAAATGTTTTACCAGGGTTTGACAAGAGTGCATATAGAGATATCTCACTAGCAGGTGAAGCGTTCTGCCTTTGATGCTCATGGATGAGCGAAGCCAAGAACGCTATATAGAGCTGAACCTCTTCCAGGTGCTGCCAATCTGTCTGTTACATCAGGTCAGCATATGTGGGGGATCTGAGGCGAGACAGACCATCTGCTGATAAAATCACTAAACCAATACATACACACATGTCTGTTTGTTTGTATATAGGAGCTGTCACATTTTAAGAAGGGACAACATCATGGTAAACATTTTTCTTTTTGCCAGAGTAGCAGTCAAAAATCCATAAATATCAGCATTGGAAGAAGGCTACTTTCATGCTTCACAGTGAGTCTTTCTAAACAATATCCTTGGTGACAGATAGACCTATGAATTAAATTATGTGTATTTTTACTTATTTGACCGATATTACGGTCTATTATTTTTTTGTTATTGAAGATGAAAATTCTGTTTGTTTGGATTTGACAAGAAAGTCCGACTTTTTTTCCCAGTGACTTTCTTTTACTGAATGTACTTTTCAGTTCTGTGGTAAACCTAACATTAGTATGTGAGCTGAAGCTGGGTAGGGAAAGCATCACTCTGTGTATATAACAGCAGTACTTTGATTCATCACAGATCTAAAAGTGATCTTCTGTACTGACGCAGTCTGATGAAATGCCTCTGCTATATTTAGGGAGAGGCAGTGTGTTATGTGTAATAATCGGTTGCGCACAGCTCCAATACTTATGTTTTTCTTATGTGCATTGGAATTTTGTGGGTGCGTGAGGCCAACTGAGTGTGTGTGTGTGTGTGTGTGTGTGTGTGTGTGTGTGTGTGTGTGTGTGTGTGTGTGTGTGTGTGTGTGTGTGTGTGTGTGTGTGTGTGCGTTGTGTAAGTGTGAACCAGGTTCTCTGATGAGGTAACAGTTTATCTATCCGGAGGAGTTTGAGAAGTGCAGGTGCAGCTTACTTTCATCGCCACCTGGATCGGTTGATACATATGAGACATAAAGACACACTACCAAAGTAAATATTTTTATCTCTATTATTGTTCATTATCATTATAATTCATTCCGGACTAGAATTTTTGTATCTCATAATTCATAGCACCAATGTACCACTGTTATAGACATGCACACGTGAAAGACAGATAATGATGTATCCAGTATTTTATTTTATTTATTTTATAAATGCTGTATCCCATAATAATAGCACCAATTTATCATCAACATAGTACCATTGTTATGGGCATACATGTGTAAACAACAGATAATAAAAGCTAGAGTATTTCATTTTTTATATTATTTTGTATTGTTTTTTTAAGTTTTTTTTTTTTTTTTACAACCACTTAAATTCACATTTGCATTCTAGTGTTCATTAAAAGGATATTTCCACGGAAAATCCTCTCAGTGTGGGGTTAATTTGACACAACATTTGCAACAGTCATATTGACTAGAATGTGTGATGATATGAAATGCAGGCTACTGTTTAACCACCAGCTCTACAATTCTCTAGAGATGTAAAATTGTTCTTGAACCACATATTTGTGTTCAAATTTTCAGCGGTGTCGCATTTGGACAGGACCTGACTGATTAATACTGAGTAGAGAATGTTTTCTAGACCAATCATACCGCTGAGAGGAGCCAAACAGCCATGCCTCACACCCTTTACCGTAAGTTAGACACTTCTATAAACACCTTGTCACATTCCTCACTGGGATCATATAGTGTGAATAGAACAGACACGCACACATATGCTTAGGATAAAGAACTATAGTGATGAGACCATGCTTGGGGTGAATATGATTCACTGCGCGCTGTGGAGATCAAATATTAATTGCATGCTTTAGATCAAACAGAACTAAACAATAAATCACTTATAAAGCACTGGTGAATAAACAGTGTTTTAACGAAGGATCTGCAATCTAATGCTCATCAATGTGGCATTTGATCTGTTATTGAACCTGTTAAAAGATCCTGTAGAGAAGTGCTTCAGGACCCAGGGTTTATGTTGTGGTGGTGACCCTTCCTTACTTTTGGTTCATGTGGGAGGTGTTATGATCCCTCTTCATCAGGGGCATAGTCAGGGTCTGAACTCATTTCCTCAAGTTTCTGCAGTGGGATCTACATTGCTTATGCATAAGGCTGTGCCATGGAGTGAGTGTGTATGGCACAACCCATCTCTGGCATTTCTCCAGGTCTGTTTTAGTGCTGTCCAGGGGTCAAAAACTGACCATACCTCCTTCTGAAGCGCTCACAGACCGGCCTGCCTCCTCGAAGCCATGCAGGACTCCGAAACTCTGCTTAAACTTCTCTACTGCGTAGTAAGTGTTTCTTCCTATCCTCTTATCCACAGCAAATGCTTGAAAGTAAATTTACATTTATTCATTTAGCAGATCGTCTTTTTATTGTTTGTAGAATAGTTGTTTTATTTCTGCATTGGCACACAAAATCAGGCTCTTGGTCTTAGCACTTTTGTCTCGGCAAGCACAGGTGAACGAGTCTCTCCATCTGTATTTTGATGTGGTTTGAACACGCTGTGCTTTCTTGTGTGTTTGATCGACCCAGACCAGGCTTGAGGCCCTCGTGACGAGGACAGGAAGAGAGAATATCACACTCTTGTTTGCCTTTCTTTTTAGACTAAACTCAATTCAATACTAGTTATAGACAACAAAAATTATAGAAAAAAAATTGTGGTCTAATCCGAGGGTGCTTTTGGAAAACATTTTATAATAATTTATTCATAGTGGCCAAATGTGATGTCCGACCTACAAGTTCGATTAAACCAAATTTTTCATTACTTTCAATATGAGGGAAGAACAAAACACTTACTTGGTTAAGGTATTTATCTGACACAATTATTTGGCAAAAAAGTCACACTACAGCTACAGGTTTTATTTTATTCATGGAAAAACAAAAAGCTCACAGGAAAAAGCATATATTGACTACGACAAAATCAGTTATTAATATTTAGTTGGTTCTCTCTTGTTTTTGCATTTGTTCATAATTTCTTTGTATGACAACATGGCCAAAAATGATCATTTCATTGCATAATCACAAATAAAACAATTGACTCTAAACACGATTTCGCAATATGCTTACAAACATACTTTTTATTATGTTTGAAAGGTGAAGATGTCTTGTTTTTTTCTTGTTTTTTTATCACTCTCAGGGCATGAAAAACAAGATTTAAAGAGATTTTCAGATGTCCACTTAAGTGGAGAGTATGCGTTTTTGGTTGTAACTGAAGAGATACTGTATTAAACATACTGTAATACAGTAATAACACAGTAATACTGTGTTTATTTAACAAACCAATGAATAAAATTATATAACATCACTTGAAAACTATAAAATATATACAACAAAATATAATACAGCTTTAATTATTGAGAACACAATTGACTTTGTTCCCATGCGACCAGCAGACGAATGTCATGACGTGTGTGTCTTTGATAATATACTGAGAATAAAGCAACTAAGTAGTTGCATACAGTGCACTCTCTATAGTTTATTAGGTCATTGATACTTTCATTTGATACTGTTGCCCCTGACAACAACACAGCCCAAGTGCAATGTCGGCTGGAGCGCTAGCACAAAACAGCTAATTCTCTTTGCAATGCAAACTAGCAAACCCCAACAACACCACAGGCTGTATGAAATGAAACTGAAGTTCAGAGAGCTCTGGAACCCATGTGAGAAAAGCAAACAGGTTGTTAAGCAGTCAAAGGATTGCCTTCAGCTCGATGGCCGCATGGGAGAAAGCATTCAAACACTGGGTTTATTGAGGCGAGACAATTCCCATACTGCATGTCAAATTCAAACCTATATAAATACTCCTCTTCTGAACCAAACTTTTGTTGCCATGTAGGATGTTTCCGACTTGTGCCATTAAATAATGCAAACAGCATTTCAGTATAGCAAAAGGTCAACAGGTTTGCAGTACATCACAAACTGACACAATGTTAAGGAGAATGGAAAAATTATAGAAAATCTCCACATCTGTGCTCTCATAACAAGGCTATGAGACATTGTCATGGCAACTGTGCATATGTCTCACACACCATAATTGTTGCTGATAAATCAATTGAAAGGTCAGCGGCAAATAACAAATGTAGTGCTTTACAATCTTAATTATTTTTGGTCTATTTTCTGCGTAATTGGATCTATTCTTACGTTAATGTTTGTCATTGTTTATCGTACCTTATTTTTCCTAAGCAGGACCTCATCTTCACTTTGTGGTTGATACATTACTGTATATAATTTAGTATCTATATACACACATGTACAGATAGATAGATAGATTGATTGATTGATTGATTGATTGATTGATTGATTGATTGATTGATTGATTGATAGTCAAAAGTCATTATCTGTAGACTAGAGATGGTTGTCATCCCTTACAGGGTATCATGCAGCAAATGACCTTAGTATTGGGGGACCCCACTCAAGATGACCTCAACTGTCCTGAACACAAATTCCACTGTGTCCATGAGTCACAGGTAAAAACGAATCTTCATTTCCCTTTTACCTTTCTCTTCACTAACATTACATTTGTTCTTTTTAGACGGAACAATCTCAAAGTATTTTTGAAACCATGTTTTTGTGTATCTTCAACACGTTCTCACTCCCAACTCATCACTTATTGACGGTTGTGTAACCGGTTCTACTCGACCTGCTCGGAGCGGGATTCGAACTGTGGTCTGTGGAGTGGAAAGCGGACACTCTAACAAAGAGATGCCTCTAGCATCAGTCACTAGCGCCTCTTGAGATCAGAGGAATGAGGTTTACACGCACAGCTCTTACTGGCCTATGACAGTTACACTCATCCCCATAAACCTCACTCCCATCCGGGTCACGGCACCAAATCTAACCGGTTCTACTCAACCTGCTCCGAGCAGGATTCGAACCATGGTCTCGGCGGGTGCTCTAACAAGGAGGCTAAAGACCAAACCCTCTAGCGTCAGCCACTAGAGCACCTCTTGAGATGAGGGGAGTGAGGTTTATAGCACAGCTCTTACTGGCCTACATCAATTACATTTGGTCAGGATGGGTCTTGATCTGAAGCACAAGGCAAGTGACTAAAAGCAATCATGTACCCTGCACTGAAAATGTTAAAGGGGTATCCTGTGTGTTAAAAAGTGACACCAAGGTGTCCCGGACAAGCGTCACTATATGACGAGTTGGGAGTGAGAATGTATTGGTATCTTATATAAGATATTACATATTTAATCATATTTACACAGAGCACACAACACCTCTGCACTAACTCCTGATTTCTCTCAACATGGGAACAGGAGAGGTGTCAGTCAATAAATGGGAAAACAAAATAACTTGCGTTACTTATTTAAAATTGTAACTCAGATGTTACTTTGCTAGTTACTTGAAAAGGTAATCTGATTACGTAACTTGCGTTACTTGTAAAGCCTGCGTTACCCCCAACACTGAAGATATCAATGGTACATTGTTTGATCACTGCAATAGAATCACTCCAAATCTGTTTGAAATGTCTGATGTGGCTGTATGTGTTTTTCTGTTATGTAGATCTGGGGGCCATGAATCAGTCGACATCACTGTGCTAACTTTATGAGCTGATAAAATTCAGTTTACTTTGGACATAAAAGTGTCACTCAAGAGACGCAGCGCTTCTCTGTGTATGATCACTGCTGTCTGGAAATCTCTTAGTGTTTCATTTCAAATCCAGACAGATATAACAGATACATTAAACATGAGTTGATTTTAGGATAGGCGTACATCATCTATATTCTAAACCTGAACGTGAACTATATTAAAATATGTATGTTTCTGTTCAATGCTATTTCAAGGGAAAAGACGTGGGAAAAGGAGCAAATGTTGCCATCTCTGGTTCTGCCTCTGTTGCCATGGTGGAAATTGAGGATAAAAATAAAAAAGTGAGCCAACAAATGATGTCATTTCCTTTGTCACCTGATGATTTAAGTGTATCAAGGGCAGTTTCAGATTATCAGACTCTAGCAAGTGGATCTTTGGAAAGATTACCTAACCTAGAGATGGTAACATTCGAGTGCCTAGCTGATTCTACAAATGAAACGCAATCTGAATGTACTGAATCATCTGGTTTTTACCAAGAAAAGGCAATCGAAGGTGGGATAGACAAGAAGGAGGCTTTCATTTCCTCTCTCACAGTCCAGCCCATCAAAACAACTCCAGAGACTACAGGGGTGCTTGACCCTGAACGCAAGTCTCAACCTCGGACCATGAGGGTGAGAAATATTAATTCAACAGCAGGTGGATACGTTCCACAATCTGAGGAGTCTTTTAAGATGAGCACTGAAATCAAGGTCAAAGTTCAAACCAAGAAGGAGCCCTTGCTGACACCACAGTTATCTGTTTCAACTCTGAAGAACAGTACAGCCGTTTCAATGAACACAGCCACAAATGTCCCTCTGACTGATATTTTAGATACAGCCAATGACAAGTCACGGACAAAATCCATTGAGGATTCGATCAAAGCGGCAAGTGGTTCACCTCAAAACCTGACCAATGTAACGGAAACCAGCACTGGCAGCACCTCTGTCAGTAAAGTAAAGTCACCGGAGAAGAATAAAGAAATCAGAGTGACTTTCAACCCTGGGGAAACTAGAACTGCACAGAGAGAGAGAGAGCAAGAAAAGATAAAAGATACAGATGAGACTTCACAGATTAGACGTGAACAAAAAGCATCTGTGAATGGAGAACCAGAAACTGATGATGCTATTGCTATTGCTGCCTGTCCAGGACGTCCTACCACTGCACCAAGTACAACAACAGAGACCCACTGTAAGTAAAAAAAAAGGTACTTTTTTGGAAGCTGAAGTGTGCACATTTTCAATGCTAAAAAAATGTATCCTACCCTAAATTAATATGTGTGTAAGCCATTTATTCTGTATGTTGTTTGCCCCAAAAAGTGTGAAGACTGTTAGCAAAGTAATTGAATATTTCAATTATTTAAACAGTTTTTAATTTTTTTATTAAATTAAATTAAATTAAATCACTGTGATAACTTACTTTCACAAAATAAATGTAAAAAAGAATACCATAATACATGATGAAAAAATTATAATAATATAACAGCACAGTTATTATTATTATTATTATTATTATTATACTATTGTTGTTATGTTTACATGTTGTTGTTGTTATTTCTTTATTTTGTTGTGCCTCTAGAAAGGTCAGACTCCTGCACATATTTTTTTTCCTCATTAAATCTGATACTTCATTTTAGAAATGATAAACAGTGTCTAAGAAATGCAGAAAAGCAATATAAAAATAATGTCTCACTAATTGGCTTTTTTTTTTTTTTTTTTTTTTTTTGTCTAAGCCAATCAGATGCACAGAAACATACACAGAGAAGGAAGTCTAGTACACACACCGTGTTTCAGAGGGCCAAGGGTAAGAAACACGCTTATCTCTCTAATTAATTAACATTCCATTATCTTTACATTAATTTGTCTCATTAAAATGAAAGGCTTTACTTGTTTTGATAGTTCAGTGCGGTTTACACACTACTCTGAAATGCTAATGGTGTTTGCAAGTTTCAAGCAAATAAACTGATAACTTCACATATCTGTTCCATTTTAAATGAGAGAGAAATGCAGCATTTCACAGAAGGTTCGAGAAAATCATTACAATCTTACAGATATGAATAGATTCATATTTTAACTTTGAATGCAATATATGAACACAGTGAAATGGTCCTTTTCTCCTTGCTCTAATACTGTGATTCTCACCCACATGGTCATCTCAGGCCCATTGCTGGCCTTTGTAGGAAATTGAGTTTGCAGAGGCATTATTCAATTAAGTGTGGAATAGAGGAGAAGAAGGGTCATTTACCTCCACTGAATGGATCTTATGAACAAGAACTGACTCATTGTATGACATTGAGAGAGAAATATTATCCTAAAAAGAGGAACAGGATTGCAGAATTTATTTAATAATGCCAGTGCTAGAGAGAGAAAAAGAAAAAGAGGAGACTGACACTAGGACTGACGCTACATACCATTTCTAAACCATTTTAGTGTACTGTTAACCTGTTATTTCATGCATCTATGTTATGTAAATTCTAGAAGGCTTTAGCAATGTAATCCTTTACAGTTAATTACTGACAGAAGAGAGAGAGAGATTATAGTTGCAGTACAGAAGCGATTCAGAGGCCATTAGTTGAGCACTTGCGCCCTCCTGTGGTAGACATGTGTCTGTTGAGTACTGCAGACTTTTAAGGTAGTAAATAACAAAATTAGCAAAAAAATAAATAAGCTCGTCAATGCTTAAATTGTTGCCATGATAATTTCTTATTTGAAATAGGTTATTTAATTGCGTGCTTGGGCAGTTTGATAAGTGATTTCGAGGGTCCATTCCAAGTGATTGCTAAGGTGTTTTGGGCCATTAGTCGGATAGTGCTCGTGCTGAAGTCTTTTTATAGATAGATAGATAGATACTGCAGATAGACAGACATTAAACAATAAACATATTATATGTTATATTATATTATATTATTACAATGACTTTTTTAGGGGTATCCAGGCCCACCTGGCTTACCAGGCCCTCCAGGTGAAAAAGGAGACAAAGTATGTATTAACCAATAATAATATAATAATCATAATATTATATAAATTGTAATCAAATGTTTTTAAATAAATCTTTATTGTAAAGTCAAATACATTTTTCAGTCGAACTAATGCTTTAATGGGTGTTTGCGTGTCACTCAGGGCTACGCAGGAGTGATGGGCCGTACGGGCCGGACAGGGTACAGAGGACCGATCGGACCCCCCGGCATGCCGGCTATCATAGTCTGGCACACGTCAGAAGAGGAGTTGCGAGTGTTCAAGGTGCAGAACAATGTTTTTACTCATTTTAGATCATTTAAGGCAAAGAAAACAAAGAAACATAGCTGATTCTGTGAATAGTTGAAATTCAGATGCTGCCTGCATTCTTACATTCTACGAAAACACTGTGTGGTTGGACTTTTGGTTGAAACCACTGTGTGGTTGTATTTAGACTTTTCATTTTGCTTGCAGAACAAGAAATTCTACAAAAAGCTACTGTCATTGTGGCCGGTAAGTTAGTCTGCGTTTGACCCCTACTGAGAGCTCTATTGAATTACATGACCACACTGCAGATTGAAATCCTTTCCCCCCCCCATTTTCTTTAGAGAGTGAAGGGATTACCCGGACCTTTGGGACCACTTGGAGAACCCGGACCACCCGTAAGTAAAAATATAATATTTGACTACTTATTATTTCCATGTAATGTTCATAGACTGTCAGTGAGAGACATTTTCTAACTTACTATGATGATCCACATGCAATGGGACCAAATGAATACTTTTTTACTTATTTTTTCTTTTAGTTTTTTTTCTGACCCCAGTGTAAAAACCTATTCATTTGCTGTATGTGAGATTAGGACTTTAAAAAAAAAAAGTTTATCTATCTATTTTTAGGGCCCCCCTGGAGTTCCAGGCAAACAGGGGAGGAAGGGAGAGCGAGGGAAACCTGTAGGTATCTCTGTCTGCTCTCTTCATCACACAATCGTCTAAGGCAACAGATAAATGCTAGCTCACTGTTACATAGAGAAACATGGTAGGCAGCTTCATAAAAGTGTGATCAAACCATGTGGAGACACGATACGGTTCAGAAAGAATTTGATACCCTCAGTGGGTCAACAAGCATCAACAAGCATGAAGTCAACAAGAGTCACATTGTTCAGACTTCTGCTGATTCAAAAGCAAAGACTCATGTAGTCTTGTTGCCATTCAAATCATAAGAGCAGTTTCAGTTTAATCTTTGTCATCAAGGGAAATGTGACATTCCCAAGATGATATTCATCTGAACTTCTTTTGGCTGCCTCCTCATGCATGATCACAGATTTACAAGCTTTTATGCTTTTGTAAGTGAAAGGATTATTTAACAGGTTTTATAAATCTTAAATAATCTTCTAATAAGCTTCTATTTTTTAATCAAAGGTAAAGTGAATATAGCTCAGTTGAACGGTTAAAAACACACTTGTGTGTGTCAGAATGCCTTTTTTTGCAAGTATCCTAGTAAACACAGTCATTAATGCTTTAAGTGAATGTAAACAGTTGAGAAAGGATGTGTAACAGTTAATTGGATCCGGGCAGCTATTAAAGTGACACCAACCTAATTTTCCTGCTGTCATTAATGGCAGTCAAACAACAAGAGAGAAAATCACTCACTGCTCTTGACTAAATCACTTTTTGTAAGTTTAATAAGGACAAATGTATATTTCATTTACACAGTGAAGACCACGCAGTGCTTTTTTTTTATACATTTGATTGATTGAAGTTTTTCAGGTAGGTCTAGTTTTGTTGTGTCTTTGTCCTATTGCTTCTAATTAGTTTATTTGTTCTTATTTTTATCACTGACTGATTACATGTCTTCAGTAAGCTTGAGGTTTTTTGTTTTTAGGCTAATTAGTTTTTTTGTGATATTGACATTAGTAACAAGAATTATGAAATATCTATCAAAATATAAAAAATGTTGATATAATAAAAACCTTATTTAAAGCAAAAATGACTATATTGTGAAACATATCATATTATTGTGAAAGTGAAATAAATTGACTCATATCGTGATATAAGATTTTGCCCATATCGCCTATACCCAGTTGCATCCTATATTTAACTTAACTTAACTTAACTTAACTTAACTTAACTTAACTTAACTTCACTTCACTTCACTTCACTTCACTTCACTTCACTTCATTTAACTTAACTTAAACTGGTTGATAGATGTGGTTAATCTTACCTGAGACCTGATGAGTTTATTTGTATTTGCCTGTTATGTGACTGCTTTATTTAACAGAGTTGGTCTATATGACACAAATGGTTCACTCTGAGAGTTTATGAGATCATTTATTTGCAGGAAGATTCCAAGTAAAAGCTATTGTAAAAAAAAAAAAAGATCTAAAATTATAGAACTTGACAAATAGACTAACTAAAATGAAACACTCCAGTATCTATATACTGAAGCATGTGCTATATTATGCACGTCCTGCTTTTGTCTTGTACTAGGGAAGATCAGGACCTGTTGGAATGCCAGGACCACCTGGGAGATCAGGACCAGAGGGCACAGCTGGGAAGAATGGGGAGACAGGCCAACCTGGAGCACCTGGGGAGGATGTAAGACTTATGAGAACCAAAATGCTTAATATGCATCTATGCAGTGGTTTATCAAGTTGTGTTTTATGTGAAATATATTGTACAAGTCTGCATAGATTTGTGTGTGTGTGTGTGTTTTTCTGTAGGGCCCAAAAGGTTATGAGGGAGAGAAGGGCAGTAAAGGGGAGCTGGGTGAGTGGGTAAGAATGACCAGGGTTTTTTTTGTGGATAATACCATAGCTAGGCAGTCATGGAATCTGTGTCTGCAAAACTCAGTTTTCCACAGAATTGGAACTTACATCATGCATTAAACTCTCTGCCTCTTTCATGGGCCAAATTTTTTTGATTAATTTGACTATGCTTTCAGCTACCGATAAGAGTACTCTCAATTGCTAAACACATTTTAATCCGTTCTGCAGAAGTCTGCAAAGTGCCTAGGCTTAACATAATCTAAACATCCAAGACCAAAATAAGAGTCCAAAACTGTCCTCTCAGTGTGTTTTTGTCATTTCTGCTATTAAAAAAAACAAGTAATTGATTCCCATTCACCCATCCCTATATTTGGCTTCTTTGCATTTAAAGAAAGTGTGTCTGATGTGTTCAGGGTGACCTTGGAGAACAGGGGCCTCAGGGAATCAAAGGAAAGAAAGGAGAGAAGGTAAGATGCCCCTCTTTCTATCCAGACTTTCACTAGATATGATCATAGCACTTACCAGCCAACTCTGTTTCTTTAGGGAAAAAAGGGAGAGAAGGGTCTAGCCGGGGTAATAGGATATATTGTGAGTATCAGTTTACTTCTGATTGTGTGTCATTTATTTGTATGCAGTTATTCTGCCTGTGTTTATACTGTATATGTACACTACCATTCAAAAGTTTGGGGTCTGTAAGATTTTTAAATGTTTTTGAAAAGTCTCTCATGCTCACTAAGGCTGCATTTATTTGAGGCTGCATTTATTTCAATATATTATTTTCAATATTACTTTCAATATTTTCAATTTTTCAATATTATTTATTTTAATATATTTTAAAATGTAATTTATTCCTGTGATGGCAAAGCTGGATTACTCCAGCCTTCATTGTCACGTGATTTGTCTTAAATAAATCAATTGTGCTGGTCAAGAAACATATCTTATAATTAATAATACAAGTATTAATTTCTTTAAAAAAACATGTTGCTGACCCCAAAAATTTGAATATATATATTACAAGGTCAAAACAGTTCTATGACATTCTTTAACAAACAATATATATTTCCATACACAGGGGCCACCTGGTCCCAGAGGACCACAGGGATTCATGGGGCCGACTGGTCCACCTGTATGTGCTAAAATATTAATTTATTTGGCTCTAACATACAAATAAAATGAGCAAACTGGCTGTTTATTTTTTGTAATGATCTCTGTCACAGGGACAGACAGGGGGGCTTGGGTTCACTGGATCACCAGGATCACCAGTATGTTACAAAACTTAATTATTCTTTATCATCTCTTAATTCTTATATGTTCATAACTCTACTTTTGACCTCTCTTTATAGGGACGTACTGGGCCGAGAGGGTTAAAGGGAGTCCCTGGCGTCAACGGACCCCCTGTAAGAAACACTGTGCTTTTTACAAGCTCAAATCTAGTATTTCTTATTATCGGGTTCACAATAATCATGGAAGACCCATTTAAACTTGTGAATATTGTGAATATGCATTTTTTTGCTCTAAATTAATATATTGGCGAAATAATTCCATTTAAATGTGAATTTGGAATTTGAATATAACATAATGGTCATTCTCTCTTATAAGGGCCAGCTTGGTGATATAGGGCCAAGGGGACCACCTGGCAAGCAGGTAAGTTAAAAAAAAGATATTTAATTTCCTAAAAAGGTACATCATAATATTTAAGATAATAATATTTCATTATGTTTTGACTAAACCACAAGTAGAGAGTCAAATATCTCATGAAGAAATGAGTCATTATATATTACAGGGAGAGGAAGGGCCTGATGGTATTGTTGGTAGTCCTGGTGTTCCTGGACCACAGGTGCTGTGAACTATACATTTCATCTTTCTCCTTTATATCGTGTATCCATGTCCTCTCGCTTACCACACTTACATGCACATTATTGTGCATTTAGGATCCATTTGGATCATTTGGATACATGCAGTTATAAATGAAGATTGTAATCATGCTAAAAATGTGGAATATGACGAAGTTCCTATATTAGAATCAATCAAAGTGTTTATGTGATCATGATCATTGAGTCTGTTCCTGTCTCTTCTCTCTCCCTTCTCCAACTGCTACAATTTGTGTTCACCTGACTTGGCTGACTACCCTACATGATCTTTTCAGGGAAAACCAGGAGATGGACCATCAGGTCAAAAAGGAGACCCTGTATGTGCATCTCATGTTATTTGATAAAAGCTTTGAAATTACAGACACATTTAAAGTCTCATTTTTGATTTTCCTACATTTATCTGAAGCCTATGTATGTCTTATTTAAACAGGGGAATGCAGGAATTGAAGGAAGCATTGGAGATCCAGGACCACCGGGTATAAAAGTAAGCCTGCGGTTCACTCTTCATGAAGAAATATAATATACTGTATCTCTTTAGATATATCTCATATTCCTTTGTCACACCAATGTGCTTCTGTGATAATGCAGCAATATACTGTATGTTTCCAAGCAATAAGCAATTTTCTTGTTTTAGGGTGCCAAAGGAAAACCAGGAAAACTTGGACCCTCAGGTGATCCAGTAAGATTACTTCAAACAACTCCTTAATATTTTACTATGTTAATATTTTAACATATTTTAATATTTACTATACTTTTACTATGATTGAGACTGAGGTTTCTTTTGTAGAGCAATAGTAGAGCTACACAATTATTTGAAGTTATTAAAGCTTCAATTTAAAAATTGTAATTTCAATTTAAATACTTTAATATACAACCAAAACTTTCAGTGTGTTGTGAAAGTGAGTATGCCACTCTCTTTTATCTTTCAATGTAATTTAATGCTGTTTTTGTTCTTTAATGCTTGAAATGCAAGAAGCAGTAGAGAAGTTAAATGATTATCGTATAACAGTTCAAATCGCAAAATAGTGTTTGTCACAATAATCAAAATATGTATTTTTTCATCAAATTGCGCAGCTAGACAGAATGATATAATGGTTTTGGGAAAGTTGTGTTTGTTGTCCTTGTCTGTCTGTCTGTCAACTTCAGGGTCTGAAATCCCAGCGTGGAATGAAAGGAGATTCTGGCCAAAAGGGAGATCAAGTGAGTTCACTCAAATATTTATAAAAACTCTGGCCAAGTAAACAACACTTATTGAATGCCAGAAACACTGTTCTCAGAAAAAAACCTGAGGGAGTAATGTTGAAAGAAATATAAATAATCTATCTCTTCTTATCTGTGGTTTCTCTTTGTCAGGGTCTTCCGGGGCTGCCAGGTAAACGGGGATACAGAGGCAGAGGAGGGCAGTCTGGTATACAGGGAGAGATAGGACCACCTGGACCTGCTGGTTTACCAGGGCCCACGGTGAGCGGCAGCTACATTTAACTGGTTAAAAACGGACTCATTGAAAGTCAACCATTTAGAATGCTTTTTCTTCAGGGCTATGATGGACCTATTGGAGATCCGGGGAGACAGGGAAAAGATGGACTTAAGGTACAGTAGAATTCTAGTTCTCTGTTTGTCAAACAAATCTAACATAGTGTGCTATCTCAGAAAAACACAGTTATCATATATAAATGGCATCTTCAGGGAGAGAGAGGTCCTCTGGGTATCCAAGGTGTTCATGGACCACGAGGTGACAAGGTGATTGATCATTACTTTTTTGATCATTCATTTTTTAAAGATGTTATACTTTAGATATCACATTCATATACAATTGCAATAAAACAACATGATTTAACTTCAAAAGGGTCGAACTGGCCAAGGAGGATTTTCTGGTTTTCCAGGACCTTTGGTAAGTAGGCTATAATTTCTTTAATATAGTCATAATTAGGAGGGCAAGTATACCAAGGCCTGGTTTCACAGACATGGCTTATATTAAGCTAGGATTAGGCCTTAATTCAGCTAGGACATTTATGTAGCTTTTATAAACATGACTTTATATGAAAAGTGTGAATCTTGAGACAAAACAATGGCACTGACATGTTTAAGATATGCCAGTGCAAGTTGCTTTCATTTAATATTTAACAGCTCAAACATGCATTTTAGTCTGGGACTAGGCTTAAGCCTTGTCTGTGAAACCGGGGCCAAGTGTTTAAACAATGTAAGTTTGAGTAGATTTATTTGATCTACACCCCCATTGGTACTTAGAACTATTACCTAAAACAACTAATAGCCTTGACCTGTAGGTGGCGCTGTAAACACATTTACATTGTATTCACAGACAATAATAAACTATTTGCATTTAAAAAAATATATACTGTATATATTTTACTAGGCTACTAGGGTCAATTATAGATATAATACAACTATTTCGAAATGCTTGTTTTATAGGGGGAGATGGGAAAATCAGGAGAACAAGGACCTGAAGGAGAGCCTGGTATTAAGGTTCCCGTGTACATCAGATCATTACTTTATAAATATATTAAAATGTGTCTTTTAACAACTCCATGTCGTGCATTATTAAGTAAGGTCTGCTCATGATTTTCTAATTCCTTTGGTCAGAATTATTTCAGTCACAACAGAAAATCACATTCATGTACAATACATGGACAAAAACTATTTTTTTTTATTTTTTTATTTTTTTATTTTATGGGACAGGGTAGACAAGGGGTCCCTGGAGGAACTGGATTTAAAGGTCAAAAGGTAAATTGAGTTCCCTAATGATTGGTCAAATGCATGTCATACTCCAACACTGAATGTCACAACAAACTTAGCATAGCATTGATTAACTATAGCATAGACTGATGTGGATTAGCATGCGCCGTCATGCATCAAGTTATATTAGCTAAGTCATGCTGTTTATCATCATTTAGGGACTGCAGGGTGTTTCGGGGAGTAGAGGACAGGATGGCACTCATGGTGCACCTGTAAGAGCCACACGTACACATTTTGATAAAGCATGCCCTGTTAGTGCCTCATTACACACTAAGAGTAATTTGTGTTACAGGGATCGATTGGACCACCGGGATCAGATGGAGATAGAGGACCTACAGGACCACGGGTAAGACCTCTTCTCATTTCTTTATGCTATGTTAGACATATTTATGCTGATATGGACAACATAACTGATTAAATCTGATGTCTGAACAGGGTTTACAGGGAAAACCTGGTGCACCAGGAATTCAAGGTCCTATTGGAAAAACTGTGAGTTTTATTTTCCTTTACTGATTGACAGGGTTTCCAAAATCTTGTGGCCTCATCTTGTGGTATATTTAGCAGTTAAAAAATGTTATAGTTTGCCAATTCTGACATTACTGTCTAAGAATATGACCTGCAGCACGATGCTATTAAAAAACTTTTTAAAGGGGGAACCAGGGAGCCGAGGTCTCGCTGGCAAACCTGGAAAGCCTGGAATCAGAGTAAGTAATGATTTCATAAAATTCCAACCACCTTTTTATTTTACATGACACCCAGTTCTCCAGCATAGACTTTGTCCAAATTTGGATATTTTTTCTGTGCTATTTTATTGCAATTGGCGATGAATTTTATGTGGCTAGTTCAGTCTTGATAGGTTTTTTAATGATACATTTTGTTATGGTTTGTTTTTCTCAGGGTGTCAAAGGCAGAGAGGGTTCAAGAGGGTTTCATGGCAGTCCTGGGGAAAAGGTTAGTGGTTTTGTAAAATGTAGAAGTCACATCATGTGACGCATCAATAAATATGATGACAAGAACTAAATGCAACCAAAAGCTGAAAACATTATTAGCCACGTTTAACAGTAATCAGCAGCAGAAGTAGAACGTTTTCTTTCATTCTTGCATTTAAACCAAACCTCCTTTCATTTACAAAATGAATAGTCAGTTCATCTGACTATTCTCTTCTTATAATTCATAAAATACATTTTACAATCTTTTCATTTGATATTAGGGGAAAAATGGCCCTGAGGGGCTAAAAGGAAAGCCTGGTCAGCCAGTAAGTGCCTTATAATATCTTATTTAAGTGCCATTAAACTAGGCTCTGAAACTTTGATTGAAATCTATCAATTTCACTATCTAGGGTCCTCGAGGCATACCAGGAGAGAAGGGCTACATAGGACCGCCTGTAAGACATACATTTAACACACATGCACAACATTTTGCAGTCTTTCTGCCAGTGATGCAGTAGTAGTAAGTGTTTATTCAATGTTGAAATGATTTGTGATATGTGTGAAACATTTGTAAATACAATCTTAAAGGGACCACAAGGAAACATAGGCCAGTGGGGTGAGATAGGTCTGCAGGGGCCAGTAGGAAATCAAGGGCCCAGAGGACCTCCTGGGCCGAATGGAGTGGCTGGGTACCCAGTATGTGTTTTTGGTTTATTTGGTTTATTATTGTGAGGACTGTGGGAAGGTTTCAGCTCTAATCCCTTATTGTATTCTTTCTATTTCAGGGTAAAGATGGACCACCTGGACCCCTCGGACCTCCAGGAGAAAAAGGCAATAAGGTGTGGTATTTTTTCTAGTTTTATCTTTATTATATATGTAAAATCTATTGTTTCTCCCCATTGTGACCTAGTATGAGATCTTTTGTTCGTAAATGTTTTGGCCAAAGGGACTGAGAGGAGCCAGTGGACTGAAGGGAGTTGCCGGTATCGATGGTGAGGAGGTAGATTGGTTATAAATTTTGATTATGTAGTTACACTTAAAGGGATAGTTCATCCAAAAATGAAAATCCTGTCATCATTTGCTCACCCTCAAGTTGTTCCAAACCTGTATGAGTTTCTTTCTTCTGTTGAACACAAAAGAAGATATTTGTGACAAAATTGCCATTCACTTCCATAGTATTTTTTCATAGTCACTGGCTACCATCAATTGACTGGTTTCTGACATTCTTCAAAATATCTTCTTTTGTGTTCAACAGAAAGAAGAAAGAAACTCATACAGGTTTGGAACAACTTGAGGGTGAATAAATTACGACAGAATTTTTGGGTGAACTATCCCCTTAATGCAAAGATAATTAATATAATACTTTTATTCAGCAAGTATGCATTAAATTCATCGTTTACATTGTTGTTCTTTTGAACCTGAAAAAAATGTATCATGGTTTCCACAGATATATTAAGCAGCACAACTTTTCAATATTGATAATAAAAATAAATATTTCTTGAGCTCCAAATCAGCATATTTGAATGATTTCTGAAGGATCACGTGACACTGAAGTCTGGAGTATTGATGCTGGAAATTCAGCTTTGCAACACAGGAACAGATTACTCTTAAAAATATATTGAAATAGAAAGCAGTCATTTTAAATTGTAATAATATTTCACACCTGTTTTTAACTCTATTCTTGAATAAATTAATGCTGTCAATAGTAGGTGAGACTTAAAAAAAATATGTTAATCTTCTTAAAAAACTTTTTAATAGTAGTATAATTGTATTAAATAGATGAGTGATGCTTTGCTTTAGGGGCCAGTGGGTGAAACAGGACCAGTCGGACCAGCAGGAAGTAAAGGATTGCCTGTGAGTACGAATCCTCTGATGCTGTATTTTTGCCATCTCCATTTCATTCGTGTACATTGTGTTATGGTGTTTTATGTAAATGATACACAGGACAGAACTGTCGGTTGTAGGGTGAGAAGGGTAAAAAAGGGTTTCTTGGTGAACGTGGCCTAAAAGGAATCCCAGGCGAGAGTGGAAATCGAGGACCACCTGGAGCGAAAGGACCAATAGGAAGAGATGTGAGATTATTTATCTGGTTTTTGATTATTTCTCAAGTACGTAATACTATAAATGAATAAAAGAGATGTTGTGTTTGTTTTTTATAAGGGGTTGAGTAGTGCTCCAGGGCAGAAGGGAGATCCTGGATCCCCTGGTGAAAAAGTGAGTTTTTGATGAAGTTTGCACTGGTGTTTGGATGAAATAGTCAAATGCATTGTCATATTCTGATTGTTATTATGTTTTCTCTGTGTTTTTGTGAATGCATAGGGTAAGCCTGGTGTAAGAGGTCAATCCGGCTTGGTGGGGAAGTACGGTCCTGGGGGGAACATGGGAGAAGCTGGTGATAAAGGCGACAAAGGTCTACGTGGACTTGTTGTGCGTACCACTTCCTCCTTTACAGACAGTGTAGCTTATGCAGAAATATATATTCATTTAATTTATTTCAATGTTCTTTGGATATTAAAGGGTGAGACAGGAACAAATGGGCCTCCAGGTCCAAAGGGTGCTGTTGGGTTACTGGTAAGTTAGGTTTGATATATTTGATGTATAGTAGCCTATATTTTGGGATATGTATTCAAATTTGCGTATTTCATTCAAATGTAGGGTTTGCCCGGAAAAGAAGGATTTGTTGGACAAAGTGGAAAGCATGGACTGAAAGTATGTTTATATAATTTTTTACTGATGTCTTCTGATGCCATATTTACCTACATGATCTAATTAATTCAGCATGAAATACATTAGACAGTCACTGTCAATTGACCTAATGTGGTCTTACCAAGTTATTCACCCATGTTCACTGGTTGTTTGTGTGGTAGGATGAAATAAAATGTATGCTCTGTAACACTATCATATGAGTAAGTGCATCTGCTTTTGTTTTTGTCTCCTGTAGGGAGAACCTGGACTTAAAGGGGATTCAGGGGGCCCTGGGAAGATAGGATCAATTGTAGGTTTTTACTTTTGAAGACGTATACATTATTAAAAAAAGATGTCTGGCCTTGCCTTATCGACCTGAATTTGTATGATGTTCACAGGGTGTTCAAGGTCCAAGTGAGAAGAAAGGAGAGCCTGGAACAAGGGGAAAAATGGTGAGATAACACTTTATACCCAGATTGGTTTGCAAACTGAACAAAATGAGAAGCATTTGTCATTAAAAACAAGACAAAGGCATTTTGTACTGGCATAGAGTATGTTAAAGTGTACAGTGTTAACATATTTAAATAATAAATGCCCCTGTTTAGGGTCCAGTGGGTAAGCCAGGAGCTGTGGGTCCTCGCGGTCTGAAGGGAAAACCAGGATCTTCAGGAACTCCAGGGGGAAAAGGAGTCAAGGGTCAAATAGGGCCAAAAGTCAGTGGGTCAATATTTTACCGATGCATCATTTAATCTGCTCAAAATTACTACATGTTTTGTGACTAGAATGTTACTCATATTTTAATTTCTGCCAACATGATTGATTTTGGACAACAAAACATTAAAACAAGCCCTCCCAGAACAAGTGTAAATGTGATTCTTTCACACAGGGAGTGAACGGTTCTCCTGGAAGGAGAGGCAGTAAAGGTGTTGCAGGAAAGCCAGTGGGTTCTAGATTGCTTTCTGACATTTATGGTCTTGATAATCAGCAGCTTTACTGGTATTATTTCATATTTTTCTAACACAAACAAAAAAAATGTTCATGCATTTGTTTTATTGTTCTCTAGGGACCTCAAGGACCAAAAGGGAAACATGGCAATCCTGGTCTCCCTGGAAAGCCAGCAAGTATCCCTAGGACAAATCCTTAACCGTCTTAACTGTTTATTGTTTGTGCCAAATATGATTGTCTTTTACATTAACTCCATTTAAGGGTCGTAGTGGAACAGATGGACTGCTGGGAGTTATAGGCACTGAGGGCGACCCGGTGAATAGCTTGGCTTTATTCACTATTCACATTTAATAGAAGTGATTGCTTGCCCATGCAAAACTAACTGCCACAATGCTAGGGTGCTGCTGGCGGTTCTATGGTTTTGTTGCTGAGATGTCTGGCCCAAGATCAGTTTTAGCACAAATGTGAGCATTTACTACCTCATTGTACAGGTGCTGCTGAGTGAATGTTTATATTAACTTCCAGGGTGACATTGGATTCAGAGGACCTCCAGGGAGACCAGGTCCTCCAGGTAGTGCTGTAAGTAAGCTTGTTTTATACAATGTTTGAATGATTCATTATAAAGTATCTCAGTCATAGAATATGGTCATGATTTGTACACATGGTTTCAAATACACATTCACAGGGCGCCCAAGGAATATCAGGATTGCAAGGGAGTCAAGGACTATCTGGACCAAAGGTCATTTCTATTCTGACTCATAAATAAATAAATGTTTCCTACTACAATCAGTTTACCAGCCTCTTCATCACAGGGCTCTACAGGACCGAAAGGGAAACCAGGGCCTACTGGGCTGATAGGACCGAAGGTATTTTAATTAAAATCATTGTTTTGCCTTCTACAATCCACAAGTTATTATTCATTCATTCATTCATTCATTCATCTATTCATTAATTCATTCATCTATTCATTCATTCAATCTTTAATTAGGGGATTCCAGGACTTCAAGGTGAAAAGGGAGATGTTGGACAGAAAGGACCTAAGGTACTGAACAGTTTATTGAAAATTTAGACAAAATGAAAAAATATATAAAACCGGTTTGCATATATGTTTTTTGTTGTTGTTATTGAGTATCATACTTGATACATCAGGGGTTTATGGCTCATAGTATCCATAAATAGCACTTGAGGGGAAAAACTCCCAGCCCCAAACTGAGGGGAAAAAAATTCTAATTTGGTGCTGTTAGTTGTATTTATATGGCAAAAAATTAAAATGTAATTCTAAAAGTTTGGAAATCAGTGAGATGTTTATAACAGTGTAGCAGTCTACTTAAATAAAATGCATATAAATAGCAGGTGTCTCTCTATATCCCTTAAGATCTTAGTAAGATAAGATATATAAATTCTTAGTTAAATGATCAAAGCTCTGTAGTTTCTATTGTGGGGGCTGGATTGCATATGTCTATGCAAAACATAAAATGCAAAGCACTACAATGATAATTGACAGATGGACAAATAAATGTCCCTCAAAAGCTTGATGTATCATATTTGAGACTCACATTTTAACATGATTTAAAAAAAAAATATATATATATATATATATATATATATATATATATATATATATATATAGATATAGATATATATATAGATAGATATATAGATAGATAGATAGATAGATAGATAATGAAGTAAAGTTGCTTTAGTCCAGTAAGTGTTAATCTTGAAAAATTACTAACAATATAAAAGTTATTCTAATGTTTACTTTTTAAAACTCAGTAAGGATTTTGCAGCAAAAAAAGACAAACAAACAAACAAACAAACAAACAAACAAAAAAACACGTACCACGACCTGAAGGGGGACATTTAGAACTATACTAAAAGGTCTTTTACTTGCTAAAAAAGTCTAAACTGTTGAAAATTTAGAAGCTGTAGAAATTGTGTATCAAATATTATACAATAGGGTTTTCTTATGGCTTTATAGTGTTAACATGGTCATTAATACAATTTACAGGGCCATGTTGGAATTAGAGGATTGCAAGGGCCCATTGGACCACCAGGAGAAAAGGTAAGTTCAGATGAAACACACCAAAAACAATCAGTGGCTTTTTTTACTAGTTATAAATGTTTTCCTTCTTCTTTGCACTTTGCAGGGAAAACAAGCTGCTCCAGGGTACAAGGGGCGGCCTGGGCCAAAAGGCATACAGGTAGCAGTTTATATTGTGCACATATTTACTGTGACCTTTTGTTTCTTTATTCATAAGTATGTTTTTTTTTGCAGTGCCAATTGACAGCCTTCTTAACTTTTTTTGTTTTCCAAATAAATGTTTAATGAACTTTTTTGTAGTTCAAAACATGGTAAAACAGATTTACAGCAAGTACCAAGAAAATATACATTAGATAAGTATGATTTGTGTTGCAGGGTGAAGCTGGTGCTCATGGGCCTCCTGGTGGCAAAGGATTTCCTGGTTCAACTGTATGTCTCTTTGTAAACTCATCGACCAACTTTATTTGCTTTAGAACAATGGCACAGATTCTGACATATTCTTGGTTTGCTCTACAGGGTTCACCTGGAAGGAAGGTGTGTACTGAAATTGCAGGTGTGATTGTAATTTATATAGCTCTGCTTATCATTACGCTGTACCTGAACCAGGTAGGTACAGTACAGATACAGATCTCACTGTCAGGCTGACCTGTAGTGCCCTGGCAATGACTCAAACAACAATGCACACATCACATCGAAACGTTGAAAATATGGGATTAAATATATGATTTAAACCTCAAAATATATTACATTTTAAGTTTATGAAAATTGTTATGGTGTAAAAATAAGAAATTTACAGGAATAAATGACTTAGTCAAATAGAAAACTGACAGAAATTATTTCACAATATAACTGTTTACTGTATTTTGATCAAGTAAATGAAGCTTTGGTGAGCATAAGAGACTTCTTTCAATAACTTAACCCTTTTCAGTACTTTTCGACCCAAAAAAAAAAGAAAAAGATTTGTTTAAAAAAATGGTTCTCTCAATTTGAGTGATTCAAATCAGATTTTTTGTTTTTGTTTTAAAGATATGAAATCTGAACAATCAAAAAAGTTCACTCCTACCCACCGCGAAGAGCCGAGGTGTGACCCTTCCCTTAAATGTGCTTTTTAAAATATTGTTCATATCAACAGGGTATGAAAGGAGTTCAGGGCATATCAGGACAAAAAGGTGTGAAAGGTCGGAGAGGACCACCTGTAAGTTGTACATTTTTCCTGTATGTCACTGCATGATAATGATGTCAACACTTTCATTTCATACTTATTTCATTCCTTTTTAAGAGATTATGATTACTTAATCTATTATATTCTGACTTAATCTCATTTTCTTACAAGGGAAAACCAGGTATTCCCAGCAAGCTGACACCAGGGCTTCACACTCATGCTCAGAGAAGAGCCTCACTAAATGTTAGTACAAACTCAAGCAGTCAACCTTGGTTTGTTAAACACTGAAACACACTTTTATTATCAAATACCGCAAGGTACAGTAGAGGAAAAGGTGGGGTCGGGAAGCAGAAAGACTTGACCCAAGATGAAGCTTTTAATATATTGATTGTACTAGTGTCTTTCTGTACAGAAAGCAAGGTTATTATCACGAAAGTCTCGATTTGATGACCCTGAAGATGGGATTGAGGAAAATAGCCACTCACAGGGCACCAAAGAGAGCCCAGCAACCACCTGCAGAGAGCTGAGTCTCATCCAGCCTCACCTCAGAGACGGTGAGACCAGAAAACGTGGCTCTTGTTTTAAAATTAAAATCACTGAGAAGGACATTTTTATTTAACTGTGGTCATGTATCCATAGGGAACTACTACGTTGATCCTAACCACGGATGTCCATTTGATGCTCTCCATGTTTTCTGTAACTTCACTGCTGGTGGTCTAACTTGTGTGTCTCCTGTCCAGTCTAAAGTAAGAGGATTTTCACAGTTTATCAATCTTCTCTGATGACTCTAAAACACTTTAACAGTGTTGCCAACTTAGCAATTTTTTAGACCCCTTTAGCGACTTAAAAAAAAAAGCAACTAGAGACAAATCAAGTGACTTTGTAACTTTTTGTGTAAAAAATTAACAAAATTTCAATACATCTATACATCATCAATCCTTCTTCCAAAACGTGTTTATATTTTAGACCTAGCGGGATGATTTTCTGCTACAGGCCCAAAAGTTACATAGTGTACCTTTAACATGTAGTGGTCAGTCGCTATATCATGCTCATTCTGTTGTCTGACAGAAAATATGTAATTGAACAGCTTTATTGGACATTCGGCTATATATTTTTGTAAAATACAGTATGCGAGTATGGATTAAGAGAGAAAACAGATGTGAAATGCCAACAATTGCCACATGACGTCATCTAGTGACATTTAGCGACTTTTCGAGCAGGCTTTAGCTACTTTCCATTAAAAATAGTTGGAAACACTGCACGTAAACTGATGGGTTTTATTTTTGTTGTTACTCTGAGATGCCCAAAATCTGAAAGAGATTTGTTACCCATTATTCTGACACACAACAAATTGAAATTTTCATTTCCCAAAGAAATGTACCAGCTAGACACAGAATAATACAATAACATATGGACACATGTACAGAAGAAAAGTTGCTTTGTATAGATATTCTGTTATATTGAAATAATACCATGTTTGTGGTCACGATTTTGTAAGATTTTAGGAATATGGCCATCAGTGGACCGATCTAAAAAGTGGTTTAGTGAGCTTCACAGAGGCTTCAAGGTAAATCACTGCACTTACTAAATTTCATAAGCTGATGAAATGTATTGTTTGGTGTTTTTTTGTTTATATGGAAACAGTGCCACAGATATCATTATTTCTATTAAGAATGACAGGTGTCTCAATGAATGTAATTTTCTGATTTTCACACTCCACAGTTTGAGTACAGAGGTCTCGATGTCGTCCAACTGCGATTCTTACGGTTGCACAGTAACTCTGCCACACAAAGCATCAGCCTGAAATGTCCCAAAAAACCCAGCCCCGCTGCTAAGCACAATGAGACCACCAAAAGGGTGCTACACTTACGAGGAGACTTTAATGAAGAAATCCATCCATCCCATGTCATCATATCACAGCATGGTTGTGAGGTTAGAAGTAATCTCTGGTAATGAAATTAGTCTATGACACAAGACTACAGCTTTGCTAAATGAGAAGTTTCCAAAAAATGACACACAGCCAAACCGTGTCAGGTAAATTAAAGCTATTGCATATAACAAGAGCATAATAAGTGTTTTCCCTGCCTTATATTGCAGGTAACTGCACAGGTGAGGGTTCTGGGGAATTCAGAGCTCCACGGAGGAGACGTGCAACTACTTCCCATAAGAGACGTTTATTTAGAGAGCGGAGGGGAGAGCTGGGAAGGAGATGCGATCATCGTCCTTGGACATTTGTGCTTCTTATAGTCTCTTTCCAAAAATAGATGATATTCACAGAGCTCCTGGAAGGAATGCAATGTTCCCAGCTGACAGTACATTATAATGAGACTTTGAGTATTGTATTATAATGTTACCTTACATTATGTAAGGTACTTTATGATGAGTGATTTCCAGCATAGCTGAATTTGCTGCCTCTCTGGGTTTATATTATTCAGATTTCCTGTAGACTGAAAGTGGTGCAATAATTGTTTGCGTGTGTGTAGTGAGCATGTGAGTTTATTTAGACTTGTGTGTCAGTGGGTTGTGAGTATTTATGATAATAATTTATTTATGTAAGGTGTAAGAATTTGTATTCAGTACCTTTATGTTTTACTAACTGATATTAAAAATTCAAAACAATAGGGCATTCCTAGTGTCTATATATTGCAAAAAATATTATGTTCTTTCTAGAAATGTGTCATGAAATGCCCTTTATTTTTGCAATATTCCTAATGTTACAATAAACAAATCCTGGATTACTAATACTGTTTTTTTGTTGTTTTTTTTTTTTACTGTACTTTAAAACTAGTCAACATTCCACACTCATTAATGAATTATATATAGGCCTATATATAATCTCCAAAATGGGAACATTAAATACAACACCTTAATTTAACAAAAGACACATAATTAACTCAAAATAGAACTATAATTTTGCAAACCCCATAGTAATTATAATTATTAACAGTCCCAAACTGCACCTACTTATTCCACAGATTTGGCTAATAAACGACTTGCTTCATTTCTTTTAAGATTTTTTTTTTTCTTTTGGGGTGAAATATGACCAAGGCATATTCTTGAATGGTTTTAAGATTCATATATTTATCCCACGTTACATATTTGAGAAAGGTAAGATAACCAGCAACGCTGCAACATATTGGTATTGTTACTGTACGTTTAAGATACATTTACACAGTCGAAACAGTTCAACCAATCAGATTTGTTTAAGTGCAGTCTCCGCCCCGAAAACGAGCGCCTGTTGTTTCGGTTGATGTCAACCATAGACAGTATATAGATGTCAACAGGCCTGATGCTGCTCTGCTGTCACACTCATCTCAGTCAAACACTCGGAGTTTGTCCTCAGAAGTCGAATTGATTATTAAGGACGTGTGTATTTGGGAAGAAAGCACAAGTAAGTGATCTAAAGGTTGTTTTTCGTCTATCGTAAAACGGAGCTAATAAAATAGACGTCAAACATTACCTAGTTATTGAACGTCTTCTGTGTTTACAATCACCGTATTGAGTATCGTTCATATTTAGTGTGAGTTAAATGAACACAGACGAGCACCAACAGCCATCTAATTTAGCGTAGAATACAACTTAATTCAGTA
Source organism: Rutilus rutilus (assembly GCF_951802725.1). Classification (NCBI taxonomy): domain Eukaryota; kingdom Metazoa; phylum Chordata; class Actinopteri; order Cypriniformes; family Leuciscidae; genus Rutilus; species Rutilus rutilus. The sequence continues at coordinate 27,507,064 of NC_140232.1, read as the reverse complement.
TTCCATTAGTAACTAGTATCTTTGTATTTAGTTTAATTAATTTCACTAGTAATTATTATTATTAGATGTGCTACTAGTACTGTTCCATCGGAGACTATTATTATTAAGTCACTAGTAACGTTACTTTGCTTTCGTGACAAGTAATTATTTAATCGTTTCTGACAGTAAGTAGCAAATTTTTGTCATTGAATTTTATGGGGATCTGTGATTCAAATATCTGGGGCTTAATCTGACTATTACTATTGATTTCAATGATATACCTGTTAAACAATTCATAAGATTCACATTGTTCATGCTGCTGGTTTGTGTTGGGGTTTCCAGCATCAGGATGGTGAATGAGGGTGCTGGCACCCCACGCAATCGTAGGGGGTCCCATAAGGTTGTTCCGTCATCAGACCAGGATGGGACAGGAGCCGAAAGAGCCACAGGAGAGGTGCCCTGCCCAAGTAATGGTGAGACTCACTTAAACACTTAACAAAAAACCTTGACCTGGTCCTGCAAATGTAGACTATTCAAATCGAGCAGAGGCAAAACAGTCACATTAAAATTCTGACGAAGAGACAAAAGAGTTTCTCTTTTGTTAGTTCTAATGTAGGTCATTCAACTCTGACCCATTGGAATCAGTTGCAACATGTTTCACTTAGTTTCCTAATCATTTACGTTACATGCTTGCACAATTTGTACAACCCATCATTTGTATGACACTGTAAATCTTTGACATTATTTATCAAGAGATTTATTTCCCTTGATCTGCTTAGTTCAGTTCACAGAAAAGAAAAAATATCAATACATTTTTTTATGTACTAGAAAATGGGTGTGTTCTTAATTAAATGCTGCTTGTGAAAAGTGAAAGGATTTTAATTTGCAATAATAGCGAGAAATTATAGCCTACAGTTATAATATAACTCCATGATCGCTATAAATATGCTGTGGTATGATTTGCTTATAATTTTCAGCCTGTTCTTACTGCTGTAAGCAGTGTAATCATATATGGGTTAAAACAAAATGAGGAAACAATAGCCATTACACATTCATGTTACGTTAGTGAAACCATCAAGCTTAATTCTGGGAATGAACAGACTTCCATGTGATTTGCCATGTGATCTGATTGAGAAATTGCCATGTCCTGCCCAGTACTGTTATCAATGATGCAGTCATTCCCATTAACTCTGACACGATGACACTGAAAATGCTAGTGTAGTGTTTTATTGTGCAACCGCACTGTCAAATACAGCGTAACACATTTCATAAGATGCTTCACAGTGTAGCATTTGAGTTTTTTAAAATTAATTATTATATAAGCCTTTTTTTAAGGTAAAATAATGTTGAACAATAAGTGTTTTCAATGGGGTAAACTTTGCTGCTTTTTGTAACAGTCGAAAGTCATCAGGTTTTAAGCTCACTATTAATTCATTACCTATTTAATTGTTCTGCCATAAAACTTAAAATGTATCTCTTTATCATATAGTCCATTGGCTATTTCACACATATTCATCTATCCCAATGTAAAGTCCTTTTTCCTCAATTAAAGTTACTTGACACATTAAAATATATATTTTTTAATGAAACAATTTATACTTTAAATTACTTTTAAAAAAAGAAAAGCACTCGAGGAATTTTGTGATGTCTCTGTCTGTATAGGTTATGTAGAATCTTTTTAAAAGTGTTGTATGAATCATCTGTTTCTTCTGTTTGCTCTCAAATGAGTGCAGGTTTTCTGTTTGCATGATGTGGAATTGGTTAAAGAATACTTTATGGTAACCAGGATACAGTGCCCACAAGTGCCACTGAATCACCTGCGTCCATCTGTATGTAAATGTGGGCATTCATGAGAGATCTGTATTGATGTCTCATTTCAGGAACAGTGGAAGTGGAGCACATTATCAGCGCAAAACTACAGCTAAAGAAGAAAGCGGAGGTAAGATGTCAATCCCAGTGAATCAGTGGCTTTCAGAACTGTATCTTGTCAGATATCAAAACCATGAGAGCAACTGTTCGAATCTTGTACTTTATCACTGTATTGTTGCTGAGTGACTATACAGATAATCTGTGATAATACTGATAATAACTTTTACGTCATACATTATCTGATCCTAAACGTTCTAATGTGACCTTTGCTTTGACTATATCCTTTTAGTGATTTAAATGCAAAGCAATGCTTATTCTTGTGCTTTTGATCTGTGTAAATCTGACTGAGCTTTTGTGATTTAGTTTAGCAGCTCCAGATATTTGTTCTTGTTTATCAAGCTCTTTGTCAGGCAGGAAGTTTTGCTCTGTATAAAGAACAGTCGCTAGTTAATTTTTAAAAAGTATTTCTGCTAGTGGTTTAGTGACAAATAAGTATGTTTGTTCTGGATGAACTATTTAAATATGTTTACATGCCGAATAATATTTTTTGGTTTAATGCACTTCTGAAAATTGTTTATACCATTTGAATGTTTTGGAAATAGAGCCATACCCATCAATCGAGTAAAGCAATAAAATATTTTTCTTGAATGCACATAAGTTTACACATCTTAATCATTATATTTTTTAACATATTTATGAGTATTTTTAAAGTATTTTTGAATCATAATTATCACTTTATATATATATATATATATATATACAGTGGGTACGGAAAGTATTCAGACCCCCTTAAATTTTTCACTCTTTGTTATATTGCAGCCATTTGCTAAAATCATTTAAGTTCATTTTTTTCCCTCATTATTGTACACACAGCACCCCACATTGACAGAAAAACACAGAATTGTTGACATTTTTGCACATTTATTAAAAAAGAAAAACTGAAATATCACATGGTCCTAAGTATTCAGACCCTTTGCTGTGACACTCATATATTTAACTCAGGTGCTGTCCATTTCTTCTGATCATCCTTGAGATGGTTCTACACCTTCATTTGAGTCCAGCTGTGTTTGATTATACTGATTGGACTTGATTAGGAAAGCCACACACCTGTCTATATAAGACCTTACAGCTCACAATGCATGTCAGAGCAAATGAGAATCATGAGGTCAAAGGAACTGCCTGAAGAGCTCAGAGACAGAATTGTGGCAAGGCACAGATCTGGCCAAGGTTACAAAAAAAAATTCTGCTGCACTTAAGGTTCCTAAGAGCACAGTGGCCTCCATAATCCTTAAATGGAAGACGTTTGGGACGACCAGAACCCTTCCTAGAGCTGGCCGTCCGGCCAAACTGAGCTATCAGGGGAGAAGAGCCTTGATGAGAGAGGTCAAGAAGAACCCAAAGATCACTGTGGCTGAGCTCCAGAGATGCAGTCAGGAGATAGTTGTAGTCAAACATCACTGCAGCCATCCACCAGTCGGGGCTTTATGGCAGAGTGGCCCGACGGAAGCCTCTCCTCAGTGCAAGACACATGAAAGCACACCTGAAGGACTCCAAGATGGTGATGAATAAGATTCTCTGGTCTGATGAGACCAAGATAGAACTTTTTGGCCTTAATTCTAAGCGGTATGTGTGGAGAAAACCAGGCACTGCTCATCACCTGTCCAATACAGTCTCAACAGTGAAGCATGGTGGTGGCAGCATCATGCTGTGGGGGTGTTTTTCAGCTGCAGGGACAGGACGACTGGTTGCAATCGAGGGAAAGATGAATGCGGCCAAGTACAGGGATATCCTGGACGAAAACCTTCTCCAGAGTGCTCTGGACCTCAGACTGGGCCGAAGGTTCACCTTTCAACAAGACAATGACCCTAAGCACACAGCTAAAATAACGAAGGAGTGGCTTCACAACAACTCTGTGACTGTTCTTGAATGGCCCAGCCAGAGCCCTGACTTAAACCCAATTGAGCATCTCTGGAGAGACCTGAAAATGACTGTCCACCAACGTTTACCGTCCAACCTGACAGAACTGGAGAGGATCTGCAAGGAGGAATGGCAGAGGATACCCAAATCCAGGTGTGAAAAACTTGTTGCATCTTTCCCCAAAAGACTCATGGCTGTATTAGATCAAAAGGGTGCTTCTACTAAATACTGAGCAAAGGGTCTGAATACTTAGGACCATGTGATATTTCAGTTTTTCTTTTTTAATAAATGTGCAAAAATGTCAACAATTCTGTGTTTTTCTGTCAATGTGGGGTGCTGTGTGTACAATAATGAGGAAAAAAAATGAACTTAAATGATTTTAGCAAATGGCTGCAATATAACAAAGAGTGAAAAATGTAAGGGGGGCTGAATACTTTCCGTACCCACTGTATAATATATATATATATATATATATATATATATATATATATATATATATATATATATACACACACACATTTAAACAACTGACCTTGACATACTGTTTTATTAATTTCTCGTCACATGACAACAGGTTTAAATCCCACAAAAATATCAAATGGTATTGTAATTGAATACACAATAAGGTTTCAATTTCTCTTATCATTTTCTGAATTGCTTTTTTAGGTCTTGTGAATTATTGAATTAAAAAGATTCAGACAAAAATAATCAGTTAACAAATACGCAGCACATTTTTCAGACTAAATATTGATTTTAAGCAAAATTTTCATTTGTTTTCTGTATTAGGATCAACTGTTGTTTTAGACTGTTTCCCACTGCTTGTAAAGGTTACAGGAAGTGTAGATAGAATAAGGAAGGATGTGGTTGTCAGCCAGGGACAGTGAGGTTATTCAGAAAGGATTAAACTTTAGAATTAATTCGAATCACAGACCTCCAATGTGTCGCGTCAACAGTTCAATCTCCCTGTTTTTTGTCTGTGTGATCAAGTTAAGTATCTCTTAAAGTTTCTTAGACATACAAAGACCTTCATTTGTCTCCATTAAGATCAGCCACAGTTAAAACCAAAATGACCGTGACAGCTTGAGGTATCACATGAGACCAGATACTCCGGCTCCAACTGTTATCTTGTGGATATGATGTTTTCAGCTTCACCTTCTGCAAACCTTCTGTTCTTGTTCATAAGACCCTCCTTGGATATATAAGAGACTAGCTGTTTTTTTTTTTTTTTTCAGCATTTGAAAGCAGACCTGATGAGGCAGTTTGACACTCAAGTGAATGAGTTCATGGACAGCCTGATAGAGGAGTCTGCTAGTCTGGGTTCCTCCCATGTGAGCACAGTCTTTCAGTCTCTCTCAGATAAGGAGAAAAGCAAACTCAGGTACTGAAATCACGCATAAACAGCATTGCAATGAGTGCCATGGCTGGCTAGTACACTTCATGTTCTCATTTACTCTCATGAATTCGCTGCGTTTGTGATTTTGTTTTCCATGGCATGTTCTTGCATAGTGCTTTTATCTCACATCTTTCCCCCTGTTGTCTACCTTTTCATCTTCCTCTCTGCTCCTGTAGGCATACACAACCTTCCCAAGCCCAAAGCAAGCAGTTTGTGATTCGTCGATCCCTGTTAGAGTGAGTCATGGGTGTATTTTCTCTGAGATCTTGCTGAAACCTGTATTAAAATGTGTGAAATCTGAGATTAGTTTTTCTGTCTGTGGTGAGATAAAGATGAGATATGACTTTCATTTGATTAGCTGACCTAAATAAACTTTTTTTTTATTATATCACAATTTATGATTTATTTTTTCATGTATTTAGTGTTTAATCAGGAAAACAGTGGTCAGAAACATATGGTTGCACTGAATATGTATATTTGAAGTAATAGTGGTTATGAAATGATTTTTCTGCAGTGATCTCTTTGAGGTGAACCACATCCGCACCATCTATCACATGTTCATCGCTCTCCTCATCCTCTTCATCTTCAGCACACTCGTCGTGGACTTCATCGACGAGGGCAGGTTAGGACACTCACTATTCATCAACGAATCCGGTTTGCTTCAGTTTTTTGAGACTGCATCCTTCAGTCTAGGTAGTTCTGACCTTGCCAACTGTGTGGTTTCATAAATTCATAATGCTTTTGTTTTTGCTAAGGTATGAAGAGATATATTTTGTGTTTACAAGCACAATGTTTGCAAGGTCTCCTTCTCCTGGCTTATAGAGGCCCAAACCTATTAAAAATAAATACAATTCGATAGATAGATGTATAAGAACAAATATAATTAATTTTTAATTACATTTAATACTGAATTTATTTTTGGATTACTTTTTCCTTTCTTCTTTTCTGTATTTATTTTTAAATGTACTTTTATTCTTTTTAACCTTTATTAATGTATTCTTTTATCTATCTATATGTCGTTCTGTCGCTCTATCTGTCGCTCTATTGTTCTGTCGGTCTATCTAGCATTCTGTCTATCGTGCTATCACTCTATCATTCAGTTGCTTTATCTGTTGATCTATTATTCTATCGCTCTATCTGTTCTGTCTGTCTATACCTGTTGCTCTATCTGTCGTTCCATCGCTCTATTGTTCTATTATTCTGTCGCTCTGTCTATCGTGCTCTCACTCTATATCATTCAGTTGCTTTATCTTTCTTTCGATCTGTTGTTCTGTCGCTCTATCTGTTCTCTGTCTATATATCTGTCGCTCTCTATCTGTCGTTCTCTATCTGTCATTCCATCGCTCTATCGTTCTATTATTCTGTCGCTCTGTCTATCGTGCTCTCACTCTATATCATTCAGTTGATTTATCTTTCTTTCGATCTGTTGTTCTGTCGCTCTATCTCTTGCTCTATCATTCATTTGCTCTCTATCTATCATTCTGTCGCTCTATCTATTGTTCTGTCAGTCCTATCTGTCTGTCTGTCTATATATCTATCTTTGCAGTAAAGTGAAACAATAGAAGAAGATGCATTAATTTGTGTAAAGTGTAAAAATCTTTCTTTCGTGCGCTCTCTCTAGACTGGTGCTTGAGTTTGACCTGCTGGTTTACGCGTTTGGCCAGTTCCCCCTAGTGGTTGTCACGTGGATGTGTATGTTCCTGTCCTCTCTTGTGGTTCCATATGTACTACTCAGTGTCTGGGCCAGCGTCTACCCCACGTCAAATTATCGGGCCTTATGGACAGTGCTGGCCGGTTCTCTCTTGCTGCTGTACCAGGGGCTGTGTTTGGGTTTCATGCCCACATATGTGGTGCTGAAGAACGGCCTTCCCCCTGCTTCATGCTTCATACTTATTCTAGAACAGGTACTCCGTAACCATAGCAACGGGATTCTTTTTATATCACTCCATTGCTCTATTTTCTGCCTTTGTGTGTATTTTGAATGTGTTGCTAGGTAGAAATCTAATCCTGTATGAAGGTAGATTATGAATGTAAGGTTTGTTACTGCTGAATCTAGTTGTTGCTTTGGTTTTTGTTGTAAACAGGTGCGGCTGATGATGAAAACTCACTCTTTCATCAGGGAAAATGTGCCAAGAGTACGATCCTTAGAACGAAACAAAACGAGTAAGATCTTCACTTAGATGCTGGTTGACATAAAAAAATAAAAAAATACTTCTGGTTTATTTTGTCGTCGTCTTTTTGATTTATTTTTCAGATTCAGTTGCTGTACCTCAGTTCACCCAGTACATTTACTTTCTCTTTGCACCCACCCTAATATACAGAGACAATTATCCACGGTAAGACTGACTGCTATTGGTTTAAAGGAAGATTTTTTTATTATTTTTTATAATTCTAATTTAAAAATTCATAACATATATAAATGCTAATTGATTAAAATTGTATTTATGTAAATAATGAATACATTTATTTAAAAATTAGTTAAAAAAAATTATATATATATATATATTAAGAGAGTACTTTTTGTCAGTTTTGATTCTCTGTTTGCTCTGAGCACTTATGTTGCTTTGTCTCTGTAGAAATCCTTGTATTCGGTGGGGTTATGTGGCTACAAAGTTTTCACAGGTGGGTTCTTTGAAAGAGTGCATGTTTATGTTGTGATTTTTATAAACATTTATTTGAATGTAATGTTTTTCTGTGTCGTTCCAGGTGCTGGGGAGTTTGTTTTATGCGTATTACATACTTGTGCGGCTGTGTATCCCTCAGTTCCGCAGTATCAGTATGCAGCTCTTTGACCTCAGGGCCATGGTGTTGTGTGTCTTCAACTCTATACTGCCAGGTATCATGTCAGGAGGGCCAATATATCTTCTCATTCCTTTATACTGATAACATTTTGAGAATTAATTGTAGTAAAGAGTACACAGTGGGTCACAAATGTAGTAAAAACATGCACAAATGCATTTTGTGTGATGATATTGTCCCATATACGTAGGAGTGCTGGTGCTTTTCTTGGCGTTCTTTGCCTTTCTGCATTGCTGGCTTAACGCATTTGCTGAAATGCTACGATTTGGAGACAGAATGTTTTATAAGGTAACAGACTCGAGAAAGTGTTTCATTTCACAAATATAGACCCTTATACCTTATAGACTTTGTGGTAGAGTTATTTTTATATGTTCCACATGATCAGATCTGCTTAGTTTAGCATTTCATCTTTTTTTGTGTTCCTAATGTGCGCTTTGTTCTTTGGATAATGTTTTCTCTAGGACTGGTGGAACTCCACTTCATTTGCTAACTATTACCGCACATGGAATGTTGTAGTACACGATTGGCTTTATTATTATGTGTACAGGGACTTCTTGTGGGTAAGTCATCAGTTGAAAATGTATTCTGTAGTAAATATAAATTATTCATAAATCTATAATGTGTGTGTGTGTGCGTGTGTGTGGGTTAGGGTTAGTTTACACACACATATATATATATATATATATACTTTTTTTTATTATTACTCAATTAATGAATTACTTCTAAATTACTATTACTTTTTATTAAGTAAATATATAATTTGATTATAATTGTATTGTTTATTTAAATATTTTTATTGTAATTTATATATAATTGTATTTAATTTTGCTATAGATAGATAGATAGATAGATAGATAGATAGATAGATAGATAGATAGATAGATAGATAGATAGAATTGAGTGCACTCATCCAGTAAGTAATCACAAACGACTGGAAGTGTCACGGAAGTGTTTCAGGTCGGACCCCTTTGGTGTCCTTGTGTTGAACGTTTTTTTTTTTCTTTTTCTTTTCTGTTTTGTCTTATTTGAATGGACTCAGGTATTTATTTGAAAATTTGACCAAATGTGCATCAAGCCAAACAAACTTTGATCATCCACTTCTACAGATGACACAGAAGCGATTCCGTGCGGCGGCCATGTTAGTTGTGTTTACTGTGTCTGCTGTGGTGCACGAGTATGTTCTGGCCATCTGCTTTGGCTTCTTCTACCCCGTCCTGTTCTGCCTCTTCATGTGCTTTGGAAGTAAGAACCTCATTTACTACAGAAGCATGGTAAATATCCCTGCTGAAAAACTGAGAGTCTTAGCAGGTTTAAGCTGGTCTTACAGCTGGCCAAGCTGGTGTTTATTTGGTCAGCAGCTGTTCTACCAAAAACCATCCAGACAGACCAATTTAACCAGCTTGGCCAGGCTGGGATGCCAGATCACCACCTAGAAATTGGTTTTAGCTTCTGTTGCAATGACTCTGTTTTTCCGTGGCTGATTAACATGACAGAGCCTTAATATATGTAATCCACTCAAATTTCTCTTAGTGGTGTTTAACTTCGTTCTTCATGACCGAAGAAAAGGGCCGATCTGGAACGTGATCATGTGGACTATGTTGTTCTTGGGACAGGGGGTTCTCATCTGCCTGTACTCTCAGGAGTGGTACGCTCAGCGCTACTGCTCCATTGAAGAGGTAAACAAAGTGCTGGCCCAGGCCTGGTGTATATATTCATCTGTGAATGTAGTTTAATGTGGATTTATTCATATATTGGTGGTTTCCTTTTTGTTTCCTCAGCCCTCTTTCATAGACTTGCTGAAGCCTCGATCTTGGACTTGTTATCCACAGACTAACACTGCTGTGGACGCTCACTAAGCCACACCTCCAGCTGCCACATGCCATTCATACTGGAGGGAAATCACAGGACTTTAGCATAGGTATTGCACTATGACCAAACAAAGAGAAAATCTTACTCTATATTCGTGAAGACAATGTTTTACAAAGAGGCCTTGAATATTTTATTTGTTTAGATCTTAATATTTATGATTAACATTTATAACAGAATGTAGAATATTTATAATGTGCACTACAAATATTTCCTTTCAAATTTCTAAGCGACTTGTTAGCATTTGACAATCTATATTAGGTTATGTCTGATCTGGCTAAAGAGATTCTATTTTTAGAAGCCTTTGTGATGTCATAAAGTTGAGATCCGATTATAAATGTGTTTTGTGTACTGCCATTTCTTAGATATTGTGGTGTTATTCCAGTACTGGAGAGGCCATGTGGCACATTTTGACCAGTTTTTTTTCCTGGACCTCAAATTCTAGAATGTTTACAAGCGGGGTTGCGAATGCTAAAACCTCAGTGGATTTAATTTATGTGCCATACTGCTGTGAAACACAATTGTTTACTTCTCACCTTTCACTCATACCCACGGTTTCAAGTTAGTTCCAGACTAAAATGCTTGTTTGAGCTGTATCTTCAAATATGTCAGTGCCATTGTTCTGTCTCAAGATGCACATCAGTAATGTTTTTTGGTAAGGCTTGTTTATAAAAGCTACTTAAATGCCGTAGTTGAACTAAGGCCTAATCCTGGCTTAATCTAAGCTCTGTCTGTGAAACCGTGCCTTAGAGTTTAAAGTAAAATTACTAAAATTAAAATGGGGAAATTCTCCATTCTGCCAATTTTATTTACTTTAGTTACTGTTTTTAAGAGTTCGACTGGATATTTTGACTTTTTTGTTTTGTTCCTAGAGCTGAATTAATTGGATACTGATTACAAAGCTATGATTTCAGACTTATTTATCACAAAATAGGGTATCAGTTGTTTGGAAGTGTTGAGGTGTTGCAGCTGGCTGCACTCATGTGATCATTGTGTTCATTGTGATTGTGATCAAAGCACAATCCCTTTATTAGTTATATATTATAGTTGAGTGCACTACCAGGATTTATTTTAAAAACTACTCTAAGACATTTTGAATGTCATTTATCAGTGCAAAAAAATGAAATGTCTCTCTACTATTGAGTAAATTGTTATTTAAAATGTATCTGCAATAACTGTTATGACCAGCAGGTGGTGGTGGAGAGTTGAATCTTAGGACTACTGTATGTCTGCACAAGGCATTTCAGAATTTTTTTCTTTTTGACACCTGCCATGTAAATGATTTGTAATTTCCAGAATAGTTGATGAATGTAATTATCATAACAAACAAGTGATCAAAGTTTTTTAATAATAAAACCGATGCCATATTTTAAAACTAATATTCTATAATTTATTTTGTGAAATGTTCAGTGTGTAGCCTGTCCCAGCATGATCTGTAATGGACAAATAAACAGTTTCACTTAAGTGTAGTTTGCTTGTATGTACTATGATGTGTATTGAGCCATATATTGAGCCATGTTGTATTGGGTCTAATAGGTATGTTTCATGTGACTTGACCACATAAAATTAATAGTGAATTAAAAAAAAAAATGTTTACAGGTGAGATTATGTTGAAGAAATGAAAGATTATTAGTGTGTGTGTGTGTGTGTATAAAAAAATATATAAAAAAAAAAATATATATATATATATATAATAAAAAATACAGAATAAATGAAAATCATAAATGGTTTAATATTTTAATATACAGTGTCACATGATCCTTCAGAAATAATTCTTATATGCTGAATTATTATTAATGTTGGAAACAGCTTAATTTTTTTATAACCTGTGATACTTTTTTTTCAGGATTAAAAAGTTAATTAATTAATACTTTTATTCAGCTAGGATGTGTTAAATTGATAAAAAGTGATAGTAAAGATTTATATTGTTAGAAAGGATTTCCATTTTGAATAAATGCTTTTCTTTTAAACTTTTGATTTGATTTTGAATTTAAACATTGAAGATTGGAGTGAATGGGTGATGAAAATTCAGCTTCTCCATCACAGAAAAATAAATCACAATATTACTGTTTTCTCTGTATTTTTAATGCAGAAAATAAATGCAGACGTGGTGAGCATAAGAGACTTTTTTTCAAAAACATTAAAAATAGTAATGTTTTCAAACTTTTGACCAGAAACTATATATATATCACACACACACACACACACACACACACAGATGTTTTGGATTTACAGGAGAAAATTATTTAGAACGTGGAAGCGAAATAATGTTTTAAAGAGATACAAGAGAGAAAAAAACATTATACAATTAGCAATATTATTAAAAAAGCACTGACAAAAAAGCTCCAAATCATAATATTTTACAAATTATATATTGATAAATGTCTGGCATTAAGAGCAAAACGTATAGCCTATTATTAGAGCATTTAATATTATTATAAAATATGATGTTGACATATAGCCTAAGTGAAGTAACATAATTTATGTTGTGTTAATAAGACACTTTCATAAAACCTTTTTATTTATTTTTTTGTTATAGGCTACTGTAGGCCTACTGTTAACATTATTCATTTATTATCGATAACATGGTAGTCACTGTACATTGTGAATGAACAAATATGGGTTACGCTTATGTCAATATTAATATTCATAGATTAAAAGAGAGATGTTTTGCATCACTGCGATGATGATGTGCTGCGCGCTCTCCGTCATTGGCTCGTGCAGCGCACGCCACTGATCCTGCGGTAAAGATGGCGGCGGCGGAGGGGGCGCGCAGCGGCTGGAGCAGAACGGAACGACCCCAGACGGGTTCGTTTTAAGAGAAACGGTGCTGGGGGGCAGGAGAATCCTACATTCCCGTTTAACAGAGCCGCTTATCCGGTTTAGTAGAATCGAACGATTAGACAGTGTGTTGTTAGGTGTTAGGTGTTGGGTGGGTTCTCTCGCTCTCTCTCCCATACACACACACACACACACACACACACACACACACACACACACACAGAGATTGCTAAGCTAAGCTAACAGAGCTCGGTCCGGTCCGGTAGAGGAGAAGGAAGAGGAGGAGGAGGGGTGACCAAGAAAGGGAAGACAATCATCCCTTGAAGCACAGGCCGTCGTCCCGCGGTTCGTTCGTTCGTTGTGGGATGTGAGCGGTCCAAACGGACGGCGGGTCTTTCCACAGATCTGTGTTATTTTCCCACCCAGAACACTCGCAGGATGGGACAACAGGTAGGCCGCGTGGGAGAAGGGGCTTCCGCAGGGATTCAGACCCCACCGCAGGGGCAACAGCAGCAGCAGGGCAGATCGAACCGGGCCAGCAGCTCCGGGAGGAGACCCCGAGACAGCAACATCACAGGGACGCCACCGGGCAGAACTGCCGCCGCTGCAGCGAACATCATGCCGGATCCAGGGATCAATGTTTTCACCCTGCACTCAGGTATGAGCCCATTCAGCTGGTCATTTCGCAGGGTTCTCCCTTTGAGTCACTGGCAACATGCAAATCATTGTCGGTAAAATGCGGAGCGGGCTCTCCGTTGAGAAGTTGGGATAAGCGGAAATACTCCATGACTCGGGCTGTGTTGCAAAATCTAGTGTGTTGCCTATGTAGACAGCGTTATCTTGACACCATGAATGCGCTTGAACACTCCGTAGAAACCATGGCCGTAACCATGTCTTGAACATTGACATGGACATGCACTGTTAGACTGCTAAAGCAGATAAAGGGTAAAATGTACCCTTTTAAACTTTTTCATTCAATCTACACACACACAGCAGAGCATAATTGTCTGAACAGTTTGTGAGTTTAACATGTGTTTTGTAAGTGGTTAAGCATGTCTGGTCATCTTCCATTAGAACATTTCTTTGAAGAATATGAAGTGTTGTTCCGTGTACTAGCAGCACCATTGTGCCCATTCCAGGTGGAGTGTCACTGAAATGAGTATTGTGAGGCTCTGATTGGATAAAAGCATCAGGTAAATGACAAGTTTGTTTACTGTCACTTATAATGACCCAAATCATCTTTTTAGGATTCATGTTCTGGTTAAAATTTTTATTTTCTTGTTAAAATTGTTTATATGCTCCACAGCTATTGAGATATTCCTGCAGAAATATGTAATATGAGCAGATTCTGCTTCTTATTCACAGAATATTTATATTGCATGTAAACACGGTTGCCGATTTAAGCCTGCTCCGTGCCTGCTCAAAACTCTGCGCAAAGGCATAATGCTGCATTACAGCCAGACTGACTTCTGCCTGCTCTGACCCACCTTACACACCCTAGTATAAAAGTATACTCTTACAATTGCATTTATCTCTTGAGCAACATTACACAGCCTGTATTAATGCCACTTCAGAAGTGCTTCAGTGCCACCTTAACTGTGTAAATTTGGCATTTGATGTTGAGGAGTGTGTGTTTTTTTTTTTTTTTAAGGGCAGTAACTCAACTGAGAAGGGGAAGTTCAGAGTCAGACACCATACTATCCTAACTGTAGAAATCCGATGACTGTTATTTGATAGGGCTGGCATTTATTGTCTCTTATGAAGCACTTGCTGGTGGGAAAGCTGCTGGGGAAGCCACTGCTTTCTCGGATTTCACTCGCTCGATTTCACTTGACTCATTTGTTTCAGGCAGTAACACAAAGCACATATTTTATCATAATACTGTTTGTGTGTCACACAGATTTATCTTTTCTTGAATCTCATAATCAGGTGTTGTTTATTGTGACTGTGGCACAATGGTTGGGATTTCATTAGATGTGTGGTTTGCTCTGCAAGGGAGTCGAGAATAGGGTTGGGGATCTATCGTTTACATTTGAGCGTTTCCGATTGCAATTCTGCTTACAGATTCCGATTCTTTTAGATTCCCAGTTTCGATTCCAGTATGGTAAAAACATTTGTATCAAACATTTATCGATTAACCGGTGGGAAAATGTCCTTACCATTGCATCCCTGATCCTTGATTTCGGCCCTCCAAAACCATTTAGTCCCAAAACCAATTCATCCCGAACTGTTACACATGCGTTTTCTTTCTCAACTGTTTACGTTCACCTAAGACAAAACTGACTGTGACATGTTTTAACATAACTTTGTGTGTATTTGTACATTCAAGCTTAAGAAAACACATACGATTTTCGATTCCCACCCCTTGAGACATTATCTTTAGCACTATTTGGATGTTGTTAGATGAACAGTGATGTCTGTTATCCATTTCCCATGAGTTGCGTTTGGTCTCCTCCTTGGAGGCTCGTGCCCAGCTTCTGGTTAGTCTGTTCTCCAGGGTGGGTTGATCAATGCCAAAGAGGAGCTTGTCACATCTTGACAGTGAACCCTTCGGCTGGAAACACTGACATGTGAGGGTTGCAGATGAGTTATTTTTACTCTCATCCCTTATAGCCAGATGTATAGCAGTGGCTGAAAGTCATCTGAATAATAATTGTATGGTTACAGGCCTGACTGTCATACCAGTGGTGACTAGCTGCCATGATAAACTTCATCAGACACACCTTATATCAAACACTGGAGGCTAGAACATCTCATTTCTGATCTCCAATCATATGGCCTTGGTCACATTTTGTTGTTTTATCTGTAAATTCGCTCCGTCTCAGAGTGTTAGAGCCTCATCTGTAAGGTTAAAGCGATAGCTCACCTTAAAATGAAAAATATTTTGTTGGTTACTCGACCTAAAGAGTTTTTCCGGTAACACTTTACAATAAGGTCTAATTTGTTAACATTAATGCTATGCTGACATGAATGCTATGGAAAACACATATTGCTTATTGTTAGTTCATTTAGCTAATGCATTAAAATGTAATAATTAAAAATTATTAGCCAATACCAATAATAAGGTCTCATTTAGTTAAATTATTAGACTGATTTTAATTAAAAAAGTATACTGTACAGTACCTGTCAAAAGTTTGCAAACATTACATTTAACATTAAATAATGTATTTGTTTTCTATTTTAACACATTTTGAAATGTAATTTATTCCTGTGATGGTAAAGCTGAATTTTCAGCATCATTACTCCAGTCTTCAGTGTCACATGATCCTTCAGAAATCATTCTAATATGCTGATTTGATGCTCAAGAAACATTAAATGGTATTATTTTATGTAGTGCTGCCTGAAACCCTATTGTAATTGTAAGGATTTTTATTATTATCATTGTTGAAACAGTTTTGCTGCTTAATTTTTGTAAAAAAAACATTTGTTTTTACATCTTTAAATGAAATAGTGTGATATCATATATATATATATATATATATGAGCTTTGTCAAAATAAATCATATCGGTCAACCGTTTAGTCAGATGTAATAATTATTTGTCAAAAACACCTTTTGCTATCTTCCAAAAAAAAAAAAAAAACGCACATGGGTTTTGAACGACATTAAGGGTGGGTGAATAATGACAATTTTAAAGAGGTCATCGGATGTAAAAATTCACATTTATATGGTGTTTGCATATAAATGTGTCTTTGAAGTGTGTGGACAACCACCATACAATGAAAAAAATCCAATCACTCCTTTTTTTTTTCATCCTCAAAAAGCCTAAACACTCTCAATAATCAAGCCGTTTGGATTTTCTGAGCAATATGATGTCATATTGCTCATGCTCCACCCACGACCACTGATGAACTGTCCCGTATTAGCATATTTCCACCCTCAGCTCATTATTCATAATTGATCTCATTATCATTTAAAGAGACATGCACCGAAACAGGTCGCTATGAACAGAGCTGTTTTTGAGGAGGTAAAAAGGGTGTCGTTTTACACAACCATTGAGGAATTTTAACCAAAGTATGTTACAAACTTTACACTAAGACCCTAAAGAATCATACCAACTTGTGGAAAATGGGCATCCGATGACCCCTTAAGTTTTAGATGAACTGTTTCTTTTAACTTTTTCCACACCGGCGTTTAAAAAAAAAAAGTAGCCATCCAGCACCAGCATTTTTTATAATTTTCACAAAACTTCAAATTCAATCTCATACATACCTCTTCTTGTGTTTGGCTTTTCATTCAGTAAGGTTTGGCAGTTTTGATTTATATGTTGTTTAATGATCGCGTTAGCGTACATATGCGTAAGCAATGCTTCTATCAATTGTTTCTGCTTCTTCACTTATTTTTGGATCCAGAGATTCTATACTCTTTCAGAAGATGCGTAATATCGCCCCCTACTATATAGGTGGAACATGGATTGCTGGATTGTCATAAATGACGGAAAAATCCAGTCAGTGGTGGGGAAAGAGTTAATAGCTGGAGGGTGCACTATAGTACTGTCATTAACATTCTCTTATACAACATCAACAGGAAGCTTCTTCACGGTTTAATTTTGAAACTCTGCAGTGCGGTCATCATCACTTAGAGTCTGATGACTACACAAGAGCATAGTGGACTACTCCATTTCCCAAAGCTTTTCTGCCCATCGACAGGTGACTCATCTAACGCTCAAAGCAGAATTCTGTCAGAATATTCATCTCTTTCATGAACTAGCGGAATTCCATCAGATACGACCGGGATGAACTGTGCTTAATTTGACCACGGCGTCAGACGGAGGGATAAAAGAGTGGTCCTGTCTGCGTCCTCCCGTCCCCTGCAGTCAGCCAATGAGTCAGCCCGTCGCCGCTCTGAGGTCACGGGGCCAGTTCCACACTCTTTTTATTTATTTATCAACTCTGTCCTTTACCAGCAGGCTTTTATTATTTCAGTAGGGTGGTGCAAAGTGCTGCCCTGAACTTAATGCAGTACCCGAAACGATTGATTTTTAGAGCTCAGAACAGTGCAGAGCTTTAGTTGGCACACGATTAGAAGATAAAATGGACAGACGAACTCTCGAAAGTTTCCTTTCTGTTTGTGTTTGTTGTTCCATCATTTTATGTATCATGCATTTCCAAGGTTTGGGAAAGCGAAAAGCCTCTAAGCCCGATAGAGTGATTTTGTGTTAACTTAATGATATAATGTCGGCATTTGGCGGCAGCTTCAAATAAGACTCATCCAAGCAAAATTGAGAGTCAGAACTGTCCGTTTAAGAAACATGAGAGAATATCGTAGATGATTTGGTGAAGTTATGGTTTTGGAGCTCTGGTTGTTTCTGGTAAGCAAGCATAATGCTGCTGTAATTGAGTTCATAATTAGGCTAGGTTACATAAATATCTCTTTCATCTCAGTTTGTTCTAAAGGATTGAGTAGACAGCACTGACACGTGTGAGAGGATGTAAGAGGATAGGAATTAAGGGCTAAATTAGATTAAGCAATCCATTTTTTGATATGTGAGAGAGATTTGAAGCAAAACAGCTGAGGAGAAGTTTTATAAAGTAGTCTCAGACAAAAGTCTCATTGTGAAGACCTGATGATGGACTCTCTTGGCCCACGGTTCGATTTGGTTGTTGCACCACTAGAGGTCAATAGAACACCGCAATTTGTTGTCAATAGGCTCAAAGTATCAATGTTGATTGTATATATATATATTTTTTAACATGTCTAGTTGGTAACACACTTGTGAATTGGATACTCATCTTTGTCTCATTGGTGAGATAGTGGGTGCCTGTGCTCTCCTAGACATCTGCTAATCCTGCTTCATTTTAACAGCCTTATCCGGTTCCATCCTCTCATTGCGTCCTTATTAAGGTCTGGATTAGATGACACACTGGAGTAATTCTTCTATGTTGGGGCAGTGATGGAGATATTGGACTTTTTCAGTTCAACTCTTTCTCTTTTGCCTTTCTCTGCAGATCAGTGGTTTTCCATGTTTTTCCCTTCAGACCAGGAATAAGGTGTCATTGTTCTGTATCTGTTAGCTTTTTCTGCTCTTTTTGGCCTTTGTTCGACGTGTGATGATGCGAATTAATAATTGAATTAGTGTTTTGAACTGATTCATTAAAATGGACAGTTTGAAGGAACCGCACGGAAGTTAAATTAAACTTTATATAACCTTGCTCTACAAAAACTTACATTTTGATGTTTTTTTTCTGCATTGAACATTTTTTGGCTGTCAAAGCAAAGTTTATAATATTTATTGTTTATTTCATTTATTTAGATTTTTTTTTCACCCAAAAATGATTGTCTTTGCCTTTATTAGCAGTTCTGTAATGCAACTTTGCATGTGTGTATGACTACGTATGGTTAAAAAACCACAAAATTAAAATAAAATAAAAGAGCCAATAAAAACCCTGTTTGGCCTTTCATTTTTGGTCATATACACATCAAAGTAGTTCTAATGAATCCCAGTTGAATCCCATCCGCAAAGAATGGCCTGCCTGAGCGTTACGATATGTCTTGGAACGCTGAGTGAATAATCCCACAATTCAGTAGTGAAATCAGATGGGACAGAGGGAAGATTAGGGTTAAAGCCAGGATATCTGCATTATCATCAGACGTATCCTAGCATCTGCTTAGTTTATGTGTCATTGCCATTCCCTTTCCCAGCCTTTGTGCGTTTTATGTTGTGAATGTTTTGGTGTTCTTATTTATTTGAGGCGTCACCTTCACTTTCTGAAACAGTGTTCCGTTTCACTAATGCATTCACTGCGTTAGATAACACTTTAGTCACACCCATTTTCTATTGATAATGAACGCTTGAATCAAACATGTTATGATCTGTTTATGACATATCTTCACTAAAAGGGATGTCGACACGCAACAACCACTGTAGTTAAATGGACGACTCCTCCTCATTGGCGCTACTGAGGTCATGATGCGTGTTCAGACAGGTCCTCCACAGCCTGCCAACACTTCCTGTTCGCAAGACCACTTGGCTGACTCAATTCATCCATCTCCATTCGTAATGTGTCTGGCCCACCAGGCTCATTAAATACCGAAGGCTTATGCTGTCTTATCTCTGAGACCGGGCTAATGCGTTCACCCTCATCTGGTGACGTGGTTGTCTTAACCGCCATGGTTGTTAATTTCCTTAGAGAATGTCTCTTAAAGCCTTCATCAAAATGTCTTCAAATACCGTTCTCGCCTTCAAATGAAATGCAGGCCCTGTAGTTGTTTCTTGGGTTAAGCAGGCTCTTTTTAGACCTACACAAAGAGGTGCAATGCTTGTATACTCAACTCTTTCCCTGCCAGCATTTTTGAAAAAAGTTGCCAGCCAGTTTCATGGCCCCCATAATATTTTGATGTATGAATATCTGAGCATACGACTTTCATTTAAATATAGGCTATATTTTTTAAATTGCAGATCGTATTTAGAACGATGATCAAAACATAAATGGAATAGATCACGTCAGCGTTCCTGACATGGTCTGAATGTGATGGGTCAACAGAATGGTTTAGTTATCCAGAAACTGCCTAGTCAATTTAGTGAGTTTTATTACACCATTATGGGGACAAAAAGCATCTTTCCCTATTTAACGACTCGGCTGGAACGACTCGTCAACATTTACATAAATTAGTTTCTTTGCCAATTTTTTTATCAATTAAAAACCATCGGCATATCGGCTATAGCATGAAAAAGGTACCAATGGTTTTGATTAATTAACTGCGTGAAGGCACTGAGTTGTATAATGTCTGTTCTGCATAATCCAACATTTTTCTCAGGGTAAAATAATTAAGTTCTTTCTTAATGTACAGAATATTGCAGGGCTTGACAACACAGACTGCCCGGTGCCAGCGTGAATGACACTTGGGACAATTGATGGAACTGTCATTGTCTCAATCGGGCCAGTGCTGCATCACCATGAAAGTTTCTCCTTTGCATGCGTTGAGCATTGAGAAATAAAGCGCACGAGTGTAGCAGTATATTAAATCCATACTTAAAGTGACAGCAGCCTAATATTCCTGATGTGATGCAGCTCCACTTGTGTCTTAATTTGGGCTTGCTAAATATAAGTATTAATTTATTAAAAAAAAAAAACCTTACTGACCTCAAACAGGAACCGTAATGTATAAATCACAAACCTTTTCATTAAATGATTATATTTCATTTTCATCAGTGCCCTTATTTATTTAATTTTATTCTTTGGAGAGCTTTTAACAGGTAAAGTAAAATTAAATAATGGACTAAGTTATGAGGAAGTGGATGCTGCTGGTGGGAAAATGTCATCAGATATGGAGGATGTGAGCAGTCTGATGATTTCTGTTCTGCCCACTCTGTTGTGGCAACCACAGGTAGCAATGGTGCATCAGGTAGATGTTATTCAGAAGGAGGAGCCACAGGTCTGGATGTGTCCTGCACACAGCCCAAAAATGACTCAAAGCAAAGAGAGAGAAAGAGGGAAAGGATGGACAGAGATTACTGATTGTCTGATTAAAGGGATACTCCACTTTTTTGGGACATAGGCTCATTTTACAACTCCCCCCAGAGTTAAACAGTTTTACCGTTTTCGAATCCATTCAGCCGAACTACGGGTCTGGGGGTCCCACTTTTAGCATAGCTTAGCATAGATAATTGAATCGGACAGGACCATTAGCATCTCTCTCAAAAAAGTGACCAAAGAGTTTCGATATTTTTCCTATTTAAAACTTGACTCTTCTGTAGTTACATCGTGTACTAAGACCGACGGAAAATGAAAAGTTGCGATTTTCTAGGTTGATATGGCTAGGAACTATACTCTCATTCCTGCGTAATAATCAAGAAACTTTGCTGCCGTACCATGAGTCCAGCAGGCGTAATGATATGACGCAGCGCCTGAAATATCGAAACTCTTTGGTCATTTTTTAGAGAGAGATGCTAAAGGCCTCATTATACTTCTGCGTCGGACCTACGCCGGAGCCTATACGCCGTAGGCAACGTGTTGGTTTTAATTTATACTTCTGTGTCGTTGTCCGCATTGACGCGCACCTAGGGAGCATGTGAAACCCCGAGGGAGGGGTTCTGGCAGACCAATCACAGCGCTTGTGTCCGCGTAGAATTGACGCATTGTTACATTTTTGGAGAGGTGCACGTCAGGGTACGCCGTAGGGTACGCGCGCTACACACAGCCTACGACGTAGCTACGGCGGCAGTTGACAAAAGATGATTCGGAATTATATAAATATAAAAAGAACATATAATTTCATTCTGATTGGGCATTTAAGTGTCTTGAGTCCGTGTTGTGTTGCATAAACTCTTAATAAGTACCTTTAAGCTGTAGGGCGTGAATGTTTTTATTTATTTTTCATGCTTGTGCATGCTTCAGCTTTGACATAACAGGAACAAATTACATTTTACATATTTCAGTGGCAATAATATTTCACAATACTGTTTTACTTTGTTTTTGATCAAATAAATGGAGCCTTGGTGAGACTAATGCTTCTTTCAAAAACATTTCACGACCTCAAACATTTGAATGATAAAAATCATAACACAACACATACTCATGTCTTGACTGAATAACATTTGAAAAGCAGTTATGTATCTTGTTGTGGTAATAGAGCATGTGAATTGTTGAAATTCTGTCTGCTGCACAGTATGTCTGTAATCTTTCTTTTTTTAACATTTTATTGAGGATTCCAGCAAACTCTAAAACTCTTTACGGAAGTTTGATAGAACTGTTGTAAATATAGGCATAAACGTTTTGTAATGCCATCCTTTTCTTGTCCCTTTTGAGTTCTGATTTGTCAAATTTGGAGGCATTGAAACACTTTATTAAAGTGACTTTATTTGAGTTCTCTCAGTAGTAATTTATAAAAAAATATGTGAATGATTGAGACGTTAGGCTATATTTAGTGTCGGTTTTTGTGTTTTGTTTTGTATAATATAATACTGTGTGTGTGTGTGTGTGTGTGTGTGTGTGTGTGTGTGTGTGTGTATGTGTATGTAATTGTTGGATTGCATTTAAGATGCCTTTAAAAAGTGTGTGAACATCTCATAATTCGGCACCAGAATTGCATTCTTTACCAGAGATTTCTTCCTTAAACTGGCTAAAATAATCATTCATAGGCTATTAAAAAGCCGAATGGGAATTGTTAAAGGCGTAGTTGATCCAAAAATCTTTAATTCTGTAATTTACTCACCCTCAAGTTGTTCTTAACCTGTATGACTTTCTTTGAACACAAAAGAAGATATTTTGAAGAATGTCGGTAACCAAACAGTTGACGGTAGTTATTGACTTCCATAGTATGGAAAAAAAAAATACTGTGTCAGTCAGTGGCTACTATGATCTGTTTGCTTTCCAACATTCTTCCAAATAGGTTTGGAACCACTTGAGGGTGAGTAAATGATGACAGGTTTTTGGGTGAACTAACCCTTTAAATTCATTACGATTCCCATCCCTATCGTTGACGCATTTGGTTAATTGTAGGCTATGTGGTAAATTAATTTCCCTTTTTGACGCTTGTATTCATCGGATTGTCTGTTGTCTTGTAATACTGCACTAGTCTTTTCAACTGGAGAGCCATTTACTGGAATAGAGGAAGAGACTGAGCGAGAGGGGGGACAACTGTGCATTCTTTGTTGCAGAGAGCTCTTGTCCTCATTATTGTGAATGAACAGGATCTGTCCTTCATAGTGTTCAGTTTATATGGGCCCATTGTTTGAGGAATCATTGTTCGGCAGTTCCTCTGTGCATGTACACAGCATGATTATCCTGGGAGTGTTTATGGCAAGATAGTTTTGTTTTGTGCTGGATCTAAAAATAGGCCTTGTCTTGCACCATGTGGCTTTTGCTGTGATGTGCTGAGCGCTTTCAGATAAACAGGTGAGCTTGTGCTGTCATTCCCTTGTGCAACACTTCTTGCCTCGCATCTTTCAAGCACAAAAGATGACGTGTCATTTGTTCAATTTTGAAATACTTTCTCCTGTAAAGGCATAGTTCACTGAGAAAATTGAAGTATGACACTATTTACTCACCCTCATATTGTTCAAAACTTGTATGCTGTTATGGTTTTTATATGCTAGTCAATTTTAAAGAGTCGTAGCACAGCTCTTTTTGTGCAACCTGATTAGATGATGTCAAGCTCCAAAAAGAAAACGGAAAAGTAGTTCACACAACTTCTGTGCTATTTTCCAATTTTGTAAAAGGTTTGTAATAGTTTTTTTTTTGAAGAACTGACTAAATTTATGCCATTGGTCACTGATAATCTTGCCCAAAAGGTGTTGTTTAGCCTGCGTTCTCATCCAAAACAACATGAGGGTAAGTAAATAATGACAGAACGTTTATTTTATGTTAACTTCTTTTAGAGCTGTGGTTCTCAACCTTTTGACTCCAAGATAATATTCAAAGGCCCTCTTATCTGTCTTATCTTAAAGGGTTAGTTCACCCAAAAATGAAAGTTCTGTCAGTAATTACTCACCCTCATGTTGTTCCAACCCCGTAAGACCTTCGTTCATCTTCGGAACACAAATTAAGATATTTTTGATTAAATCTGAGAGCTGGATCTCTCCTCCATAGGCTTCTAAGGGACTGAAACTTGCTGGCCCAGAAAAGTTATTAAAGAGATCATTAATATAGTCCAAGTGACTACAGTGGCTCAATCTTAAGTTTATCAAGCGCAGAGAATACTTTTGTGCGCAAAAAAACAAACAAAAATAACAACTTTATTCCACTATTCATTTCCTTCTCTCTGGGCCTCGAGTGAGTTCACGTAGTGTTTTAGCGCAGCGCGTCTGTGTTGCACGTCACCACGTAGGCTCACTATTGGCCGACGCTGGTCATGTGTGTGATGCGTGTGACGTACAACACAGAAGCGCTGCGCTAAAACACTACGTGAACTCACTCGAGGCTCAGAGAGAAGGAAATGAATAGTAGAATAAAGTCGTTATTTTGGGGGGGTTTTTGCGCACAAAAAGTATTCTCGGCGCTTGATAAACTTCAGATTGAGCCACTGTAGTCACATGGACTATATAAACGATCTCTTTAATAACTTGTCTGGGCCAGCAAGTTTCAGTCTCTTAGAAGCCTATGGAGGAGAGATCCAGCTCTCAGATTTAATCAAAAATATCTTAATTTGTGTTCCGAAGATGAACGAAGGTCTTACGGGGTTGGAACAACATGAGGGTGAGTAATTACTGACAGAATTTTCATATTTGGGTGAACTAACCCTTTAAGCTGCATCTTTGGTAACCCTGTTGTAATAAAAAATTAAAAAATAATTTTTTATTAAGATTTAGTTGTATTAACATAATTTAAATAATTTAAGATTTATTGCCCCCTGGTGGGCCCCCAGATTGAGAACCACTGCTTCAGAGTAAGCCATTCGTAGATTGATTCCCACAAAAACTCTAAACACTGTGGCACTATCAAAACGTTTCTCTGTTTGTTTGAGCACCAGTGCAGAACAGCAACATTAGCATGAGTTTGGAGCAGGACTGTTTGGTGACCAATGGCAGAAGGGATAGAAGTTTGGTGAATCCTGTTCAGAAAATGTCATTACTATATTTTGCAGTATTTATTCTTTTTGGTGACCCATAAATTGGTTAATTTGTTTGGAAGGAATAATGCTATTCTGTTTGGGAAAAGGTCCATTTTCTGTCCATCCGCACACAGGCCATGCAATTAGCACCGCGACGGGAGACCTGGCAGCAGTGTGTCGACCTGTCGACTTACATATGCTCTACTCTGCTGCCGGAAAACCCTGCAGTATCGGGATTCGGGAATGTGTTTGTCCGTTCCTCCTGCGAACTGCTCTTGCGTTTGAGAATGTTGCTCACAATTTCCTGCATGACAGATGTACTTGTCACATTCCAGTGTAATGTTAGGGGGCTGTTCTGTGCTTTGGGAAATCGGGCAGGTGAGGTGTCTGATTTATCGGATGTTGGGGAGGACTTGAGACAATTGACCGATTGATAAACCCCGCCCCCTCTCGGTTACTGTCACTTTCTTTGACAGGCTTTCAGAACATCCCATGACTGGTGGGATTTTTAAGTAAAATATGCTCATGAAGTGGTATAAATATTCTTAAATGGGCTGAAGTGATGTATTTTTCCTGTGTGTTTGTCTTGAAGTGTCATGCAAATACATGTAATGTTTAAGTGTAATTACACATTCACAACAATGTGTTTTTTTATTATTTAACTAGGGTAGAGATGCATAATATTGGTTATATGCCAGTATTTTTTTTTAATATATTTTTTTGGTTATAGTTGAGATTGGATATTTAATTGTTCATGGTATTTGTTTATTTTATTTTAACATTTAAAGTTGTCTTTAGAAAAACTAATTTAATAACACTCTTATATGTAATTTAGCATCTTTTCATACTGTACATCATAATGTTGTGACATTTAAATACATCTAAATGTACTTGCAGCATTTAAAAATTACATTAGATTTAATGTTAAAATAGCATAGAATTTTAATATAGTCCATTATTGTTTTTATTAATTTAGTTTTTGAATGAACTTTCATTTTAAGCATTTTCCTTTTGCTTTCCATAGAAAAATAGCAGCAAACAGGTTTGGAACAATCCGCTTGCAGCATTTAAAATTTAGAGTTTTATTTCTGATTTCTCAAACAAAATAGTATAGTTTGAAATATCAGCCAGAATTTTAATATGGGTGCATCTCTACTTTAAACATGCTGCCTTTGCTTTCTACTTGGTTTCCATGGTACCTGGGCTTTTGTTAGCCTGAACTTATTAATGAAGCACCAAAGTGCACTTTGAAGTTATATTGATTGTAAAGGAATAGATGTTGAGATCAGGATGTTCTGTCCATAAGCTGTGTTAGTTGAGAGCTCCAGTCCGAGTACAGAGGTGCTGGTGCAGCTGCTATAAGCCTGGCTAAAGCCCAGCACAACAGCTGCGCTAGACTCCCATCAGGACAAGGCCATACAGGTCAGTCCGTTCAGTATGCCCATTCACACGGCACACACAGCACTCCCCCAGCTGTCTCACAGCAAAGCTTCTGCACACAAAGACACACACAGAAACCGCACGTGTGCTGAGGAGCACACGCAGGACAAACACATGCAGCCACGCGACGTGCCCTACGCGGGTCAATTGCTAGATCAATCAGAAGTGTTGCATGAGGGTGAGCAAAGTTTGTGAATGTACAGGGCTTGTCATTTCTATCTATTGGTCGGTCGGTCTGTCTTTTATCGATACACATTGGATCAGGTGTGTAATTGATGCTTTGTTCCAGGTATTTTATTTATTCCTGTGCTGCCACAGAGAAATAGTTTTTTATTTTTTTTTATTCAGCAAACCTTTTGCTTGAAATTTAGCTTTAGCGACCCAAACTCAAAGCATATGCAGAGATGGTGTTTGTTAACCGAGCGGCTGAGATGCGCTCCATGCATGTAAATAACAACACTTCGCTATGAAATGCTTTCCAAATGCACGTTATTGGAAACCCAAACAAACAGCACATGCTGAGACTGAGTTCGAGTGGAGCAGCATTTACTGTGAGCGGAGCTGCTCTGAGACGCTGGAAGAAACACGTAACCTATAGAATAAAGTGCCGGCCTTAACTCTGAAATACACCGCGTATTTATTAATTTAATTGAATCGCAGCGTTTGTGATTTCACAATAGCACTATGCTATATTTAGATTTTTAAATGGTCTTAATGCATAATGCAGCCTTAGCTGTCTAATAATGCTGTCTAATAATGCGGTTCATAAATTCTCGTCCATGGAATGCGCCACTTTCGGTATTACGTTCAATACCTGTAACCTTCAACCATTATTCTTTGATTGACACGACTTCAGTGTGTGGCTCTATGACTGTTGGTGTTCTTGTCTCATGAAATGTTTTCTTTTTGACATGACTTGATGGTCTTGTCCATTAGACTTGGCGGTAGCTGGCCTCTGTAGTCTAAACATTAAGACTTGAATCTTTTTTATTTATTTTATTATGTTTACATACACTTTTTTTATTTTTCCAAGCAGATGTCATATTTTGTGTTTCTGAACTCCACCTACCAGATTTTTTTTTTTTTTTTAACACCTGATTCAACCTTGTCCTGAGGACTAGAGTTGAGAAACACTGGTCTAGTCTATTGACGTCTTTAATGTTGAGATGTTTTTTGGTGTATCTGAATAATTCAGCAATGAGCATCCTGTCTTAATACATTTTACATGTTGCTCTGAAACTCAGGGGTATGTTTAATTCTGCACCTCCATGCTTTTCCAGCCTCTCCCATGAGGGATGTTGGGTAGGCAGCACACATGGTGTAGAAATGGAACCATCTGCTCATTCCTCTACCCCCTTCTGAAACCAACACCCCCCCACACACACACACACACGCACGCACACACGCCTCCCCTCGCAAGACATCCAATAAAACTACCCTCAGAACTTCAATCTTCCCATATCTCACACAAGCACATGTGGGCATTTCTTACTCAAGGCAGTTGGCATGGAGGCCCACAATCAAGTCGGACTGGCATTCCGGCTGCGGGGTTGGAAACTCTGAGTTCGGAGCCGCACCAGCAACTCTGAAATGATTCAACCAAGAGGAGCGTGTCAGATTTTCAACTCGCTGTCTTGTGTGAATTAAACCCAGAACCTGAGGATTGGGGGCTAAAGTGTTTTGCCATCAGCCCTTGTACTGGAATTGGGATCATGTACTGGGAACTGTGGATCAGTCAGCTGACCAGGACTGGGAAGCACTGCATGCTGGTTAGGAATAAAGGTAGGGCTACAAGTATGTGTGTGCATATGTGCCTGTGTGTGGCGAAGTCGGGTTTGCCATACAGGCCTCGACTGTCTCAGCTGCGTGTTCTTGCTTGTTTATTGCGTTGTGTAAGACCTGGCAGAAGACCACCCTTTGTGTTGGCGTGGCTTGTGTCTTTTATGCATAATGATTGTTTTGAGTAAAATGTATTATCTTGTTGAACTATTGATTTCATTTTGCCTTAATATACATTTTTAGGGTTATTGGTTCACTTGTGTCTAATCCAGTATGTGCTTGTTTCTTTAGGTATTGTTTATGCTTTATATTGACAGTATGAGTTTGTGGGTCTTTATTATTTAGTGATGTCCAAAACCACATAAAATCGACCTATTGACGTGTTGCTCAAACAACTAGTTTACTAACTGGTAGCTCTGTGCTGTTAGCCTGGTTTTAGGTTGTACTGTATATGCTAAGAATCACAGCATTATATTTGAAATATATTATTCTTAGATTGTTCAAAAGTTAAAGGGCTGGTATAATGCCCCTTTTCACAAGATGTAAAATAAGTCCCTGATGTCCCCAGAGTGTGTATGTGAAGTTTTAGCTCAAAATACCCCACAGATTATTTTTTACAGCATTTTAAAATTGTCCCTTTTTGAGGGTGAGCAAAAACATGCCATTTTGTTTGTCTCTTTAAATGCAAATGAGCTGCTGCTCCCGGCACAGAGGGCGGAGCTTCAAGAGCTGGTGTGTGTGTTAGCAGCTCCGATTACCTCATGCAGACAAGCTCTAAAATGTCAGAAACTGTTCTGCCTTTTATGTTTAAACTGGAGTCAGTCAATGATGGAGAGACTCAAGAAGAAGTGACAACTTGTAGAATGCAACAGGACGTTTCTGAATGGTTAGTTGATTAATTTATGTTGCTGATGTGGAGTTAACTAGCTTCAAGTCATTGATTAGCATATTCTGTCATGATAATCTATAAAATCGCTTGTGTGGGAACTGTTGTATGAGTGACATGATATTGCATTTGTGTTACGTACTGTATTGCATGTGAAAAGACGGATGCGACAGCTTGAGCAGACTCACAAATGTGCTCGACTACAGCAACTCTTCCTCTTCTCAACATGGACTGCGTGTTCCCGGGGGCGGGGTTTATGTAAATTTAGGGTTAGTGATGTCACTAACCCGGGAGGAATGTCGTGTAGTCCCTTCCAGCCGTTTGTTGAAGTCCTTAAAAACGATTTCTTTAAAAGCAAATATCTTCCTTTGCTTTGAACTTTGAGCATTGTAACTTTAAAGATATTGTTTATGCTCAAACAGCAACATTAGACCCTAATTAAAGCTACACTGTGTGATATTTTCCCCCATCTAGCGGTGAAATTGTATATGACTACCCAGTGAATATTAGTTTCTGTTCCTTTCAATTCCGAGGGCGTTTTAACTCCTACGGTGGCCGTATTATTCCAAGATTAACATGGCTTCCAGTTCGACTTCGTCCATGAGTGTTCCTTCAAGTGATGAGGTTACTCTAGAAAACAATTACAAAGTGCATTTAGTTATTTAATCAGTTAACATGTAGGTTATGACCTCTATGTAAAATTAATAATAGTTTTATGTTTTCGTTATTTTGGTACCATTTCATTGCTAATATCAGCTATCAATATTGACTTTGGTCTTGCTGATTTGCCTGTCGCGTTGACGTTTTAATTCTCTCTTTCGCTTCCTTGGCTATGGAATGCCAAAGCTGCCAATATTAAAAATAAATAAATACATAAATAAATATACAAATAAATGTAAAAAAGAATAAATAAATAAATAAATATATAAATAAATATACATAGAAAAGCAAAAAAACGAAAATAAATAATTATTTATACATTTATTTCCTTATTTATGTATATATTTATTTTTTTCCATATTTATTTATTTATTCTTTTATTTATTTATACATTTATTCATTTATACATTTATTTATTTATACATTTATTTATTTTTACATTTATTTATTTATACATTTATGTATTTCTACATTTATTTATTTCTTCATTTATTTCTTCCTACATTTCTTCCTGCGTAGGGTAATGAGGAGGGCGTGGTTTACCTCAGACATAGCAATCGAGCTCAGAGTAAGCGAAGGCGAAGGGTTGAGGCTTTGTATTCATGGTTACAAATGAAATGTTTAACCTTTTGAGCGCTATATGGGATTTTTATTTCAGTGCTGAGAGTACGGTCCCACATATGGGATTTAGAATGTTCAGTGACGACATAACTGCCAGATTCAAACTGTGCTTTCGCCATAGACAGTAAAGGCTTTCGCGCGTTGGCTGGCGCTGAGCCAGAGACGGACGCGTTCAGCGCTGTCATATATCACAACTATGCTGTGTTTTCAACCTCATAATGTTTATTTTAGGTTTCAGACATTTAAATACACTTAAGCACTAGTAAAACAATACATTTGGAGTTTGTAAAATACACACACTGAATGTATGTGGAAGCAGCAATAACAATCTATTCAAATATAATTTGCCGACGTGTGTTATTCATATCAGACAAACACAGTGGAAGTAACTATAAAGTTTACTCTTCTCACAGTTCACCGACCACTTTCTTGCATTTATTTTTCGGGAGAAACTGATGACTCACAGCCACAGGATTCTCTGAACTGCGGCGCAAAGATCTCACGTTATAGTAACGTTAACTGTTAGATCAAGATCAAGATTAGTTATAAAGGTTTTTAAATGATACATACACATTTTTGAGAATCGGAATATCAGATAGTTGATGACATGGTAAGCAAGTTTGTGAATATTTTGAATAAAAAAGGGAAAAGGAAATAAAAGCGATACATCAGAGTTATTGTGGCTGCGGTGTGTCACGTGACAAATATGACGCGTCGCCATGGAAACATTAAGGGGGAACGTTCTAAAATAACAGTCGCCTTGAAAAAACTCACTATGGGAGTCAGTTAGAATATTAAAATTAAGCGTGAAAGGGTTACTATATGCATAATAAATGACGCTGGCTTATCTTTTTTACTAAGCAAGTTATCAGTGTGTATTGTTCATTGATGGTATAAAGTTAAGCCCCCTTAACAATTTCACATGCCCCCTCAGTCATTTCATCCTGCAGCCGGACCTGCCCAGGACATTTTACAAATCCAGACAAACGATGTTCTACGGCCATGTCCGGAATAAAGAGTAGCCTATCCATGTCACACAGTAAGATTTAGGATTTATATACCTCGCAGTCACAGACCGCATCAACATCAGTGAGCTATACTTATTGTATTTCGCCACAGGGTGTCACTGTGGCCTCAACCCTTCGCCTTCGCTTACTCTGAGCTCGATTGCTATGTCTGAGGTAAACCACGCCCTCCTCATTACCCTACGCAAGAAGAAATGTAGGAAGAAATAAATGAAGAAATAAATAAATGTAGAAATACATAAATGTATAAATAAATAAATGTAAAAATAAATAAATGTATAAATAAATAAATGTATAAATGAATAAATGTATAAATAAATAAAAGAATAAATAAATAAATATGGAAAAAAATAAATATATACATAAATAAGGAAATAAATGTATAAATAATTATTTATTTTCGTTTTTTTGCTTTTCTATGTATATTTATTTATATATTTATTTATTTATTTATTCTTTTTTACATTTATTTGTATATTTATTTATGTATTTATTTATTTTTAATATTGGCAGCTTTGGCATTCCATACTTGGCGACTGTGCTACATGTCCTCGAAAATAGGCATGATCTTCCATCTTCAGCAATCTTTCAAATCTGCCAGCAGTCGCGAGTAATCTCCCCCTCGCATTCGTCACGGTGTCACTGAGTGTAAAACGCGAAAGGCGAAGCTTGAATTTCCAGGTATGTCCCTCTTTGGCGAATGTATTTTCAAGATGGAGGCGCAACATGGCTGCCGCCATTCGAGTAAATGGCAGATTTTACGCTTACGAGAATACTTTATTAGTTGGTGGAAGTAATTACACATGAATGAGCACATATACTTTTGATAGAACAAAGTGTTTTTTGCTAAGAATCAACTTAAAAAGTTACACAGTGTAGCTTTAAAGTTAGAAAAGTTAAATCATAATTAACCACCCTTTTAAGGATTATTTTGTACTTACCAAGGCTGCATTTATTTGATTTAATATAGTAGTATAATTAGTTATACTGTAAAACAGTAATATTGTGAAACATTACTAAAATTTAAAATAAATGCTTTTCTCTTTTAAAATATTTTATAGATTTATTTCTGTGATGAATTCGGCCCATGATCCTTCAGAAATCAGTCTAATATGCTGATTTGGTTCCTCCCAGTCCTGGTGCTGTTTAATATTTGTGTGGAAACCATGATAGATTTTTTTTTCCCCAGAATTCTTTGATGAATGGAAAGTTAAAAGGGAAAGAAATATATTTGAAATTGAAATAAAACTTTTGAATGGTAGTTTAACATTATAGATTTTTTTTTTTTTGTGTGTGTTTTATCATTTTTGCCATTTATCGGTTAACGGTCGTAACATTAAAATAATTATTACTTTATTGATATCAGCCAGAATTAAAAAATTAGTCCATCTAGTTGGTTGTTGAAGGACTAGTTGACCATTGTGAAACCATCCATTGTATTTATCATGATGGACTTGCTGTTGCTGTTGATTTTGTGATGCAAGTTGAGGATTAATAGTTTGGCTGTTGCTCTTGCCAGGCATTCAGCATATGAAGTTGGTATGTTAAATGTAAGTACTTTGGGAATATGGCAGTCATATTATATATGAGATTCCGTGGTATTGCTTTTTGATACCACCCCTGCCCTGTACCATGGTAACACCGCATTAGTTTTGAAAAGGTAAACCTAATCAAGCCAAATCTTGCAGGCATAATTCATTCTCTAATGATTAGTAAAGCGAGCTTCAGAAGTATTTTCTCCTCTATCCTTTCCAAGTTTTGTCTTGCCACTCTTTTCCCTAAGGAAAGGGGCAGCTGCCCAGACATGCTGTGTGTGTGTGTGTGTGTTTGTGGCTGGTTGACAGCTGTAAAGGAAGACCAGCATATGCAAACATGCTGAAGGCGTGGAGACTCTCCCAGAACATTTTTCCAACCTCAAAGCAGTTATATGCTCCTCCCCAGCCTAAAATCTTGCTTAAGAGTCAAACCCTTTCAGATAAAATCAGAACCCTCAACAAATCAGGTCTGTGTTGTATTCCATGTGAGATTATATATTAATCTAGTGCTGCTAGATTATGCCATTGAAGACCCTGCTGTCCAGCAGCAGTTTTGAGGAAGAGAGGGCCAGGCTGACCAACCAGTCCAGCCTACAGGATGTGGACCACTATTGCTTCGCAGGTAGCCCTTTTTTTTTTAACTGGCGGGTCTCATTGCCAGTGCTGAGTGTCAGTGAGTTTTATGAAGGATTTCAGGTCGAGGGATGTGTATTATTATTATTTTTATTCATTCATTTTTTTGGTATGGTCAATGTGGAAGCTTTTACTCGGTCAAATTATTTTCTCTTGGGGTTTTTCCCGTGTTCATCTGCTTTTCACAATTGGAAGTGTTTGGAGTGTTTCTAATAGATCAATACTTAATGTTAAAATGGCAAAATGGATGTGGCAGTGTAGTTTATTTAAATATAGCCATATATAATTAATGCAAGTTTTTATGTAAAATGTTACCAAATATATTTTACTGAATTCAGGTTGATTTGAAAAAGCGATCAGTGTTTTTAAGTCAGGTTCGACGCAAGGAGCAGTGATGCCACTTTGAATCACATTCCTCGTTTTCATTCTGCGTCATATGGTTGCTGTTTCTTCACTTCTCTGCTCACTCTCCACCTTGACGTTCACTTGTTGGTCACCTCTCTTATATTGCTTCATTTTGCCCTTCCCAGAGGCTTTGTCTCATTTGAGATGTCACTTATGTTTCCTGTTACTCATCTAGCGTCGTCTTTATGTCTCTTTCTTCCTGACAGAGGCCCTGCACAGGCCGTTTGGACTGGACTCGACGGCACTGACTGAAGCGGTGCGCTGGAGCTCGAAGGAGAATCTGTTGGGTGCTGCAGAGAGTGACCCTAACCTCTTCGTTGCTCTTTACGACTTTGTTGCCAGTGGTGACAACACGCTGAGCATCACGAAAGGTACGATCGTCAAAAGGGGACGAGTGTGGTTGTGCTTGGTTTCATTGTTCACTTTGTACACAAATGAAAAACCACATTGCATTGGTAGTGTAAACTCAAATGTGACCCTGGACCAAATTTAAATACCTGGAATAAACAAGGCCGGAGAGTGTTTTCACAACCATTATTGATAACTTCCTCCCTCTTTATAACAAGGACACCATGCTATTATCCTTCCTCTTCCTTCCATCGTTCTCCTTCCTCTTTACTTCAGATCTTTGTTGTTCCTCTTCCCAGCAGCACTTTATAGGATCAAAGCTAAAAATGAAAACGGAGGCTTAAGTTTGTGTTTTATTCAGCTGAGGAGCATGAACACATGGGCACCAACCTGAGCCATATGCGCTAACGCCCACAACTCTTTCCAGCGTGTTGTAATAGACTTTGGAACATGAGTCTCAGATGCTTCATGCTGAATGGCCACTGCTAACGCTAATGTCCGTTTTAAAGTGTAATCCCGTCAGCTGGGTGAAAAGCAGGTGGGTAAACACAGACTAGCCAAGAGAAGATAGTTCAGAGAGAGGGAGTTAGCGGCTTGCTCTTTCTCTCTGAAGTAGCCGCTAATGGCTAGTAATGTAATGTCGTCTGGTTGGCACCACTGCGCCAGTCTCTTCTTGTCTTGTCGTGAGGGCCTTGTTGCCGCGCCAGTGTCAGTTTAGGATTAGCTTAAAACCACTTGCTGTCTGAAAGCTAGTGGGCCTGAACTCTGTTTCCTTGACATAATGAGAGCGCCCTCTACTGGACCAATGCTTGATGGGATCACAAAAAGGTGAAGGAACGGCAGGACAGCATAGATAAAATAAACAGTGTGTATTTGATCTAATATTAATGATAAAAGGATGCATTAAATTGATCAAAAGTGACACTTTATGACATTTATAGTGCTGCAAAATATTTCACGGTTTCCACAAAAGTATTAAGCAAATCAGCATATTAGAATGATTTCTGAAGGATCATGTGACACTGAAGACTGGAGTAATGATGCTGAATATTCAGCTTTGTCATCACAGAAATAAATTAGATTTTAAAATATGTTAAAATAGAAAATAGTCATTTTAAATTGTAATAATATTCCACTATATTACTGTATTTTTTATCGTATAAATGCAGCCTTGATGAGCATAAGCGGCTTCTTTCAAAAACATAAAACAAAATCAAAACCGGCCCCAAACTTTTGAACAGTAGTGTATATGAATATAAAAATATTTTAAAAATAATTTTATTATACAAAATTATGTATAATCTTTTATATTATTTAATTTACTTTTTTTTTAATCTAAATTCGGCAGCAGAAATGCACAAACATGCTAAAAAGGGCATCCTTTTAACACAGTGATTCAACACTCTGGAGAGGATTTTTTTCTTCTTCAAACAACTAAACGAAGCACAGCTTAATGGAACAGAACACAGGACTCTTGAGATGTTTTCAAAAGTGCTTTTCAAGACATATCTTGTAAAAAAATACTATTTTTAACTTGTGTAGCATCTTAAAAATGTGACATGGCGTGTGATGCAACCAAACATGTCCGCCTAAGGCACATGTATTTGGGGTTATTAAAGAACAGTGCAGTACATCAAATACTAGATTGATTTATCTTATGTCATAATTGTCACTTCGCTGCCGCCAATCCCAGGTGCCCTCAGGATTTGTTCAGATCTCAGAATATTTGAAATACTTCCGAATTAAGACACTGTTCTTCTTCTTGGTCTGAGCTTATGGGGCAAAACAGATGTGGATGTTTTTATAGCTGAACGATGGACCTGTTATGGCTTGCATTGACTAATCTCTCTTTACATTCCATTCCACTCAGGTGTATTGACATGAACAACAAGGCTTTACATTGCTGAAACATTAGTAAAACATTGTGGTATATTTCTCATACATCAGTGTTGTATCTGTCTCACTCTTGCTCATTTTTTTATATTTCAGGAGAAAAGCTGCGAGTGTTGGGGTACAATCAGAATGGAGAGTGGAGTGAAGTCCGTTCGAAGAACGGCCAGGGTTGGGTGCCCAGTAACTACATCACCCCCGTGAACAGTCTGGAGAAGCACAGCTGGTATCATGGACCCGTGTCCCGCAGCGCCGCTGAGTACCTGCTCAGCAGTCTGATCAACGGCAGCTTCCTGGTGAGGGAGAGCGAGAGCAGTCCCGGCCAGCTCTCCATCTCGCTTCGCTACGAGGGACGGGTCTATCACTACCGGATCAACACCGCCTCTGACGGAAAGGTAGGGCTGCTTTCACTTTACTTTGAAAGCAAAGCTCCTTTTGCTTTAAATAATGGACTAATTAAATTCACTCTTCTCTTCTGTCTCAGGTCTACGTAACAGCTGAGAGTCGTTTTAGCACGTTAGCTGAGCTGGTTCATCATCATTCCACAGTGGCGGATGGTCTGGTAACCACACTACACTATCCCGCTCCAAAATGCAACAAGCCAACCGTCTACGGCGTCTCTCCCATCCACGACAAGTGGGAGATGGAGCGCACCGACATCACCATGAAGCACAAATTGGGCGGTGGCCAGTATGGAGAGGTGTACGTCGGAGTTTGGAAAAAGTACAACCTCACTGTAGCTGTAAAAACACTAAAGGTGTGTGTTTTATGTTATATCATTGTTCTTCATTGCAGGTAACAGTAACTATTTTACAATATGGTCCCATTAGTTAACATGGGTAAATGCATCAACTTATGTTAACTAAAAATGAGCATAACATTATTACTTTAGTCATATTTTTTAACGTTAGTTAATAAAAAATATAGCTGTTAATTGTTAGTAAAGGTTAAAATAAAATTAACATTAACCAAGACTTATAAATGAGTTAGAAGTATTTTTTTATTGTTAGTTCATGTTAACTAATGTTAAGAAATTAAACCTTGTTTTAAAACGATACACAGAAACCGTTTATGTGGTGTTGTGTGCCACCAAGAGGATGTTGATTATATTGCACTCGTGGATTTCTGTTTTAGGAGTTTTTGTATTAGATTTTTGTATCGCTTGTTATTCTATACATATTTATGCTGTTATATCACTTTATCCTAAAGGAGGACACCATGGAAGTTGAGGAGTTTCTGAAGGAGGCTGCAGTCATGAAGGAGGTGAAACATCCCAATCTAGTACAGTTACTGGGTGAGTATACTAGGAATGTGCAAAACCAGCCCATAATTCCCTTTAATACAGATATACATTCATACATTTTCATACATGGTTGTCACGTTTTAGTTCTTAATACTGAAGTTCTGTCATAAAAACTGAGTAAAAACAAAAGGGTATCACATATAAAAAGGTATCAGATATAAATGTATCTTCATAAAAATCTGTCATTTTGTGACAAAAGTCTGATTTGATTATATATTATAATATACATATATACTTGTGCCTAATTGGTTAGTTCTGATGCCCCCTTCTAGGTGTGTGTACACTGGAGCCTCCATTCTACATAGTGACGGAGTACATGCCCCACGGGAACTTGCTGGACTACCTGCGTGAGTGTGACAGAGAACAGGTGAACGCTGTGGTGCTGCTCTACATGGCCACTCAGATCTCCTCTGCCATGGAGTATCTGGAGAAGAAGAACTTTATCCACAGGTGAGCGTAGTTCTTCAGACGTCACTGGACTTCAGGACGCTGAAGATGTCATTTAAATTCCCTTTTTCTCATTGATTACATTGTTTTAACTTTTCTTAAATCCTATTGAGAGATCTAGCTACATCTTGTCAATCTCTTTCTCAGGGACTTGGCAGCTCGTAATTGTCTGGTTGGAGAGAATCACGTGGTCAAGGTGGCTGATTTCGGACTGAGCCGTCTGATGACAGGTGACACTTACACCGCTCATGCAGGTGCCAAATTCCCCATCAAATGGACAGCACCAGAGAGTCTGGCCTACAACACCTTCTCCATCAAATCAGATGTGTGGGGTCAGTTTCTTATTTAATTTTGTCATGAGTATTGTGTGTTGGAAGTTCTTTTACGCTATAAAGAGTTATGTGTTGCAGACTGACTCACTTATTTACTTCAAACTCCCCAGCATTTGGAGTTTTGCTTTGGGAGATTGCGACGTACGGCATGTCTCCATACCCAGGAATCGACCTGTCTCAGGTGTACGACCTGCTGGAGAAGGGCTACCGCATGGAGCAGCCCGAGGGCTGTCCCCCTAAAGTTTACGAGCTCATGAGAGCCTGTGAGTATCAACAATAGTGAATTTCGACTCTTTATTTATAGCTTTCACTTAATAACATAAAAGAATATTTAAAGTATAACATCATATATATGAATGACACTAACATGATGTCAAGTGATGTGCCAAGTATGGTAACCCATACCACAACCCATGGTAACTACACTATCATTCAAAGGTTTGGGATCAGTTTTTTTAATTTATTTTTTAGGTTTTTGAAAAAACATCTCTTATGTTCACAAAGGCTGCATTTATTTGATCAAACATACAGTAGACAATAATGTTGTGAAATATTATTACAATTTAAAATAACTGTTTTCTATTTAATATATTTTTAAATATAATTTATTACAGTGGCAAAGCTGAATTTTCAGCATCATTACTCCAGTCTTCAGTGTCACATGACCCTTCAGAAATCACTCTAATATGCTGATTTGGTGCTCAAGAAACATTTATTATTATTTTCAATGTTGACAACAGTTGTACTGCTTAATATTTTGTGGAAACCATGACATCGGTTTTCAGTATTTTTTGATGAACAGAAAGTTCAAAAGAACAGTGTTTATTTGAAATTGTCTTTACTGTCACTTTTGATAAATTTAATGTAACCTTTCTGAATATAAGTATTAAGTTTAGTTCAGTTCAGCAACTTTATTATCCATGTGATGGAAATGTTTCTTCGGCTTCACTGTACAATACATAAATGACAATACATACATAAATAGCATACACCTTAACAAAATCATTTGTATAATTTCTTAAAATAGTCATCTCTCACATTTAAAATTTTAACAGCGTTATCCATAAAGGATAACTGAAACACTTTTTCATTACCCGTGGTTGCCTCCCCGATGGCAGCAGTTGGACCTCACCATGAAGGGCGTGAGACACATCCTGTATTATCATTGAGACATTTTGCATGGCTTTAAATACATTTAAATCATACAAATGTCTCTGCATCTGGCCTAGTACCTTACTGGCTTCATTAAAAATCTTGGACAACTTTTTTTATTTAACTTATCTATTTTTAACACTCAGGTCATGAGGTCATGTTGAAATTCAGAATACTTCATATGTTTTTTTCTTTTTAAATATATAAAGTAAAAAATACAGACCCCAAGCCTTTGAACTTTAGTGAAGGTTTTGGTCATTATGTAAATTCATATTTTGTTGTGTGTTGGCAGGTTGGCAGTGGAGTCCACTGGATAGACCCTCATTTGCTGAGATTCACCAGGCATTTGAGACCATGTTCCATGACTCAAGCATCTCAGAAGGTATTATTACATCATCTGTTATGAGTGCCAGATGAAGCTGTAGACTGAGCAGACTTCATGCAGATCTTATACACTTGACGATTAAGCAGAGAAAACTCAATGCACAATAAACAGCCTTAAACGCTAAATTACTTGGGTGCAGTTTGTATTGACTTTGTACCATTGAAAAGTGACTGAAATAAATTTGAGGTTAACATTTAAAAAGATTTGACCCTTGATGCTTTCATGTAAAACACAATATTAACATGCACCTTCTCTCTGCTAACTCTTCTCCAGAGGTAGCCGAAGAACTATGTAAAACCGCATCTGGTGGGCAATGTGGGCTCGCACACACCTTCGGCCACGATATGCCACTCTTGCCCTCAAAGTCTCGTAGCCAGAAGAAACACTCTGAGAACAAAGAGAATATGGAAGACGCAGGACCCCATGGCCCTGCAGGTATACAGACCCAACTCCGGCTCAGTCGGCTCAGAAAGAAACTCAAGAGAATGGGAGTGGTGTTCCTTATCGATTAACAGAGCTATACAGTATATAACCCTACATATATTCACAAACATAGGCATATTAAAAAAGTTTAAAAAATAAATATATAAATAAAAAATGTTATATCCTGTATATCCCTTTTATTTACATTCATTTTAAATATGTTCAAAATGTATCATGAACAGATGACTGACATTTTCATAAACATTCATAACAGCTTTTCACTCTCATGTTTTGATCATTTTTCTGTAAATACATCTGATTTCATTCTGTTGCTGGTTTGTTCCCATTTTCTGCATGTCACTAAACCACAAGTATGCACAAAAGCACTTCACCAACTGCATGTGTACCTATATTATGATTAAAATCTGTTTAACCTTACTCACAATTAAAGAATTTTATGTATTGTGCAATATTGTTTTTCTACTCAACTATTTATGTGTTATTTATTGAAATTACATAAAGTTTATGCAAAATAAACTTTTAAGGTGGGATTGTTTTATAAAAAAAAGTTTGGTAAAGCTGCCTCTTTTTGTCATGTTCTCAAAACTTTTAAGGATGCCAAAAGTTTTGTTTTTTTAAACATTTAAACATATTTTGTATTCCCATTTCTGTAATTATTGTCCTATCTTTTGGACAATCTTACTGTCCCCTACATATCAAGTGATACACTCTATATTGCAAA
Organism: Rutilus rutilus; assembly: GCF_951802725.1. NCBI lineage: Eukaryota > Metazoa > Chordata > Actinopteri > Cypriniformes > Leuciscidae > Rutilus > Rutilus rutilus. Next base: position 27,465,963 of record NC_140232.1, on the reverse strand, counting down.
TATCTAGACACCCTGTTTGTCACAGGAACTATGACAAATACATAAAAAATATCTTGGCCCACTTATGAAACATTTTACCCCATGAATTAAAGAGACAGCCCTGGCGTAGTGTCAGGTCCTCTCATTTGAATTATGAGAGCAAGCATCTCATAGGCACACTACACAGTTTCTTGTATAAAAGAATATGCAAGGTTAGGTTATATAAATTACAATGTTGGTCATAGGCAGAGCAATAGTGCAAAGGACTGAATGTTGCAGTGATTTCAAATACCACTCCACAGCCTTCATTTACGCTGCGTTACTCTTATGTTTATCTTTGATACATTTGCTTGAGGCAAAACTATTGGCAACAATGTAATGAATTAAATAGTAAATTTATAGTCAAGCAATCACAATGTGACAATAAGAAATCTGTGCACTGAATCATGTAAGGCAAGTGTTCCATGGTGACACAAGCCATTTAAATATGAAAGCGCATAAGTATTAAGTTTGCATGTCAACTACTACCTCTTATTTTGCTGCTCTTTGACCTTTGGTTCTGTTGTCGCATTGTGTTCAGGTCTGGCAGCATCCCTTTTTGTTGGTGATGGACGCTTCAGCAGCTCTCCGGCCCTACCACGTAAACAGAGGGATAAGTCTCCCTCTAGCCTGCTGGAGGACTCCCAGGACACCACCTTCACCCGTGACCGCAAAGCTGGCTTCTTCAGTTCTTTCATGAAGAAGAAGTCCATGTCCTCATCTTCTACTTCGTCCTCACCTCAGCAGCAGCAGCAGAATCTCCCAATGCCACCCAAGAGGAGCAGCTCTTTCCGGGAGATGGAGACCCAGCCCCATAAAAAGTATGAGCCCACGGCTGGGTTTGCAGGCCCTCCTCCTTTGCCCCAAACTGATGGGTTGAGTTTCTCTCCATCTCATGGTGAGGGGAACCATGTGCAGTCCCGCTGTTGTGGGGCCACGTTTGGGCAGAAGCCCTCATGTTCAAACTCTGGAGCAACCTCTGGTCAAGTGGGAGGCAGCAGTAGCTGGGGAAGCCTAGCGGGCTTCTTCACCCCTCGCCTTATCAAAAAGACCCTGGGATTGCGGACCGGTAAGCCTTCTGGGATAGACGAAGGGAGTGGAACCAAGCCGTTCCCTCGTTCCAATTCAACTTCCTCTATGTCTGCTGGGTTGCCAGACTTAGAGCGCATGGCATTGACATTACCAAGAAACCGTAGCAAACCCCCATTAGAGCGCACAGCTTCCACCACCTCACAGCCGGAAAACGGGGCAGCACGACCTTCGGATGCAATCCTGAGGAAGCTTGACGAAGGTACGGCTCAGATACGGGATCGTCCCAAAGCCAAACTCTTGCCACGAGGGGTGGCAGGTGGAGTAAGGGCACCAGGTGTAGGAGGAGAGGCTGATTCGGACTCCAATACACGGGGAAAAGATGGGCAAGATGACAGGCAAGGCTGGTCGTCTCCATCAAAAACCTCCACTCTTGGTTCAGTCAATCTGCACAACCACAAAGTTCCAGTTCTGATCTCGCCGACCCTAAAGCACAGCTCGGCCGACGGCCTAGTTGGCGTGGACTCTCAGGGCAACCGCTTCAAACTGCTGTCTGACAGTGGGGATCGTGACCGACCACGACTGGTAAAGCCAAAATGTGCACCTCCTCCACCGCCCATGCTCCGCTCCCTCCAACACACCTACAGTGCCGATGCAGCCGATGAAGCAGTCAGTGGGAACATGGAGGTCAATGGAGATGGCGTCAAAAGGTCAGGGAGAGAAGCCAGAGGGGCGCGTCCATCAATACCACCACCACAAGTGCCTCCAGCTCCCATAGTCCCCACTAGCAACACCACCACCCAGACTAAGATGGCCAATGGTTCTTCCAGTGGCGGACCTGGCCCTACTTCCGCTAAACCCACCCTTAGAAGGACTCGGCAGCAGACAGAACGGATCCCCCTGGAGAAGATCAGCAAGGAGGCTCTTTTGGAATGTGCTGAATGCTTGAGTAGTGCTCTTCAAGGCAACACCGAGCTTTCTTCCAGCAGCCAGGTCCTGGATGTGGGACACCAACTTTTGGACTACTGCTCGGGATATGTCGATTGCATCCCACAGACGCGTAATAAGTTTGCCTTTCGCGAGGCAGTGGGTAAACTGGAGTTGAGTCTACAGGAGCTGCGTGCTTCCTCAGCGGGTGGGGGAGCGGGACTAGGGGCACCTGGGACCAGCCCGGCTCTTGACAACTTGCACACGTGCATTAAAGAGATCAGTGATGTAGTGCAAAGGTAGCCACTGTGTCTGCTACACCTTCCAAAACTCCTCCTCCTGTACCCCTTGAAACTTTTTGCTCCAGAATCAATCTAGTTTTATTTATATTTTGGGGGACAGAGATTATTCTCTAAAAAGTACCTCAGAAAATGAATACAAACACATACACACACTCTCTCTATCTTTATTGTTTACAGGTGACTTTCTCATTGAAATTGCCAGTTGGGAACAGAGTTCTTTGTATATAAGCTTTTTGTCACTACCAGAATACACATGGTTTTGCTTTTGACAAATTTACTTTGTAATTAATATTTACAGTTTTATCTTGGTATGAAAGAATGAATTTTCACGAACAGACAGGGGTTGCACAGGTTAAGGTGAGCCGACTACACGCTAACTGGTCCACTTGTCGTCCATTTTGTATTTAGATAAAGTTTTCCATTCACTTTTTTGGTTCTTTAATTTGCATTTGATTCACAGTAACTGGATATTGCATCAGAATGTCAATGCAAACTTGGAAATACCATTTAAAACACGAATCAGTTTTGCTTAAACAATATTGCTTGTTCAGAACATACAGTAGTAATGAATGTGGATTGCAAACACAGTCAGCTCTATACACATTTGTCTCATTTTACACACTAAAAGTACTTCTGTCTACATCCCAAACTGTCATTTTTAATTTGACCACATTTGTTAAACACTACAGCATTTGATGACCATTGATGATTTTGTAATTAGTCTTTATTTCGATATGGTCCATGCATTATAGTTCTTAGTAGTGGTTTGCTGTGGCATAGTTGAAATGATGTTGGATCTGTCACCACATGGATCATGTTTGGCCTTTTATATCTGTGGCCTTTAGATAATTCCCCCACTAGCAAGATGGCACAGAACCACATTCATACTTTAGAGTTCTCAACACTCAAGAATTCTAAATATATTTCTAGATTTGATTGATTTGCAATGGGGAAATTATTTGATTTGTGGATAGTCTGAATTTATGTCATATTGCCAAAACAGAAGCAGCAACACTACAAATACAAGTATTGCCAAGTCTTTTAACACAAACTGCATTTTCTTTAGCACATTGATTTGTAACTTTATTTTGATTTCACTTTAGAATGTCGCCATTTGTAAACTTGAATTTTAAGTTATTTTCTATTAAAAGCACAGGCATTTTTATGATATTGTAGATATTGCTTATTATTTTATACCCACAAACAGGCGTGAAAGGTCATACTGACTTGTGTCCTTGTGGTGAGGTTTTGGTGTGAGGGTCTCGGTCTCCATCTGTGCATCTACATTATGAATGTATTCATTTGTTAAAAAACAAGTGTGCGTGTGTGTGTGTGTGTGTGTGTGTGTGTGTGTGTGTGTGTTTTCCATAGTCTCCCTTCACATCGTTCAACCTTTATTAAAAAGAAACATTATTAAAAGAAGCATTTTCTTCAGGACACAAACGGTTACATGTGTTTTCTGAGTCTGTATTCATGAAATGATAGATTTCTATTAGAATTTGCATAAATGAGATTTTTGTGGGTACCCTGCAATGTCATAATTAAAATGCAATGAAGCTGATTTGTACCGATTACACTGGAGCACATTTTTAAAATATAAGTGTTAATTGCCTTGCCTTAATTCACTATCTAGGGTATGTAATATGGATGATTCGGAAGGCGAAATTGTTTTTGCCATACATCTCCATGACATTTCAGTTCCTCTGCAGCAGAAATACATACAAGTTGTTTGTTCAGAACAGTTTTTGTTACTCTAGATCACAGCATAATTTGCCTACACTAACATAGCTTGTTTTGCCATTATTTTCCTGCCATGCTGGGCAATGTTTCCTGATAATTACATGGTGCCTTTTGTGAGAGATTTAATGTGTTGTGCACTGCAAGGTCATGTTAAAGATATGTTTATGTAAATATATTTTGCTCTCAAATATTCAATATCAATTTTAAGGTGGCAAATGGGAATTTTGAAGCCTTTATTATCATTCAAGCTGCCCTGTTTAGACATCTGGGGATGTGAGGTGTCCAACTTGAATAGGAAAAAGTGCAATGATCTGTCCTTTAATAAGAAAAAGACAGTGCTTGAAGTCTGGTCTTATTTTACTGAGAGAGCTCATCAATTTCTTTCGCTTTGTCAGGAATACCTCTCTTGTAATCACAGAAAATATTTTTCATGTGTGATTTAGCAGTTCTCTTTCAAACACATGCAGGTTGTCTATTCCATTTATTATGTCTGAAAATGTTTCATTACCAAACAACTGAGGGGGAAAAGAGTGACTGTTTCGTATGTCAGTTTTACATGATTGTCAGGGAGCGTTTTGCCTTTTAAACATTTTATTAAAACAGCCGGTTCTTTTTCTTTCATTGCCACTTATCACCGCAATTTGTATTTTAACTTGTTTTTCCTATTGCTATAATCAGTCAATTTTATTTTAGTAAATCGCCAAACCTCTGAAAGTTTGTACATGAAATAATATTTGATTGTATCATGTGTTTAGGAACAATTCAGAGAGAACTATCTTGTCCAATAGTTTATGCTTTATGAGCCACACACGGTCTCGGGTGCAAAGCCGTTTGTCTCACAAACATAATCATCAGAATTCAGCCTTTTTCAGTTTAATTCTAATTACCCAAGATTGTGCATTTTTTTTATTTTACATTTTTGTTTGTCACTTTTATTTATTTTTGGTTTATTTATTGATCTACTTTTTATGTTGAATCCTGGAACTCACATTCTTTGGAGACTGTCTTTTTGTAAGGTCAGATTTTAAGTGCTGAAGAAATTTATATACCAAAGGCCACCTCTCTAGTCCTTCAAGTGCAATGAAAATAAAACACTCTTAATTTTGAATATGTGAATTTAACAGGGATTAAAAAGGCAGAGGTTGACAGATCAACAGTATTTTTTTTCTGTTTTGTAAAAAGTATATTTTGTGTGATTCTAATTTAAAGCTCACTTTTAATAGTATATTACTGTGAAGTCCTTCCTCAGTGTTACACTTGATGTAAATAATGAATAAAGAAACTGTTGAAACATTGGTTTGGGAGTTTGTATTATCATTTTTTATTAATAAGTACTGTGACATGCTATGCGTCATCTGAGACTGTTTCATAAAACAAAACATTTCATCCAGAAAACACCGAGTACATGCAGAAAAAGATCAAGTACATGGTTATTTGTCAATTACCCTAGTTTTTAGTTACCCTAAGCGATTTATTCAACATTTTCTGAAGAGACTCGATCACTTTATATGATGAACAGATTATTCACTTAAAGGAACACTCCACCATTTTTTGAAATAGGGCTTATTCACCTTCTTTCCTACATTTAGATAGGTGGGCAAATGCATTTTTGTCTCAGTGCATGCATTGTTTTAGTTTGACAGGGTCAGCGCTAGCTTAGCTTAGCATAATGAATGGAATCCTTTGTTGCCAGCTAGCATGTCCTGAGTAAAAGTGATATAAAAAAAATAAATAAAAAAACCTAATTACTTCTTGTGGCCTGCGTATTCACAACAAGTACAAATAGTGATGCAGATTAACACTAGGCGATTTCCTAGGCAGATATTGATTTATATATTAAGGACTATATTAGGGGGAAGCACAGGCGAAGCACTGCTACTTGGGCGTGATATCTCTGCACCCAAGTAGCAGAGCTTCGCCTGTGCTTCCCCCTAATATAGTCCCAAGTCAATATCTGCATAGGAAATCGCCTAGTGTTAATCTGCATCACTATTTGTACTCGTTGTGAATACGCAGGCCACAAGAAATAATTAGGTGGGTTTTTTTTATTTTATATATTACTTTTACTCATGACATGCTAGCTGGCAACAAAGGATTCCATTCATTATGCTAAGCTAAGCTAGGGCCGACCCTGTCAAACTAAAACAATGCATGCACTGAGACAAAAATGCATTTGCCCACCTATCTAAATGTAGGAAAGAAGGTGAATAAGCCCTATTTCAAAAAACGGTGGAGTGTTCCTTTAACAGCTCAACCGTGCTGCATAACACACGATAATTTATCTCATTGTTTCGCGCATGTCAAGCGAACATGCTTGAGATTCCGTTTACCACAACTGGGGCCTATACCATGAAGCCGGTTTAGGTGGCTAGCCAGCTATGTTTCAGTTTAGTTTGCGCCAACCCTGGGTTTTAGGCACTATGAAAGTGGTTTGGCTTTTAGCAGTGTTCATCGCCATAACACTGCATAACTTACGCTCCACGGCTAACCTGGTCGGGGCCAGGTCATGTTCCAGGTAAGGTTGTAAACTGAACTTGGACCAATCAGCTGTGAGCAAAGCATAAAGTTACTCCACCTGTTTCTACTCCAAATTAAAGGTCACTACATAGCAAATGTTTTGTAAAGACAAAATCGTCTGGCTTTACTTTTACTATTAAATATTACGCTTATTTAGAATAATAGTTTTGTATGATTTGTATGATTTAGATATACCCTTAATCGATCACACATGTACAATTTTATTTTATCAATTATTACGTACAATTTTAATGAATAAATACATGAAGGTAATATAAATACGCTTTAGAATCAATAGTGACTAGATGTGAGCTTAAATGTTCAATTCTCTCTATACCTTCATCAACTATAAATTAACTTCACAACTTTTACTTGCACTGATATAGCAAGACTTTTTACTTTTAGTTGTCCTCTTTCAAGAACAGCTATTTTCTTCTTGCTGTGTAAATTTGTTTAAATTCTTCTCGTAATATTCTGCAGAAGACAGAAGTGAATCGCGCTGCTTCTCGCGCGAGAAATGAATCGCAGTTTCTCTCTTTCTCAGCGGGTGATTGGCTGTTCGCTACTGATGTCACACCTAAACTCAGGATCAAAGCCTGAGTTGACAGAGAAAGTTGATGATCAGCATCATGGTACCAACAAAGCCTGGTTGGATTGGTTTGGTTTTGTCAGCTCGAATCTAATCCTGTAACCCGGAGTTTGTTCAACTACCATCATGGTACAGGCCGATTCATATATGGATAAGTTTAACGATTTCTTCATGAACTTTTTGAAGCGTCAAAGTGTCAGCGTAGCTGTCAACGGAGGGACAGAAAGGTTTCAGATTTCATCAAAAAGATCTTCATTTGTGTTCCAAAGATGAACGAAAGTCTTATGGGTTTAGAATGACATGAGGGTGAGTAATAAATGACAGAATTTAAATTTTGGGGTGTACTATCCCTTTAAGACTTGAAGCAACCCACTGTACCTTAACTGACAATTGTCAAGTTGTATCTTCAACAGGACATTATGGACTTTTCTGTCATATTAAATATTTGATATATTAAATGAATGTAACAATACAATCAAATTTCTTATCACATTCTTATTAAACTCTTAACAGTGATTTCAAATCTAAATGGCAGAATCGTTTTTCCTGTGCTCCAGTAGTTGTGTGTAGTTACTCTACCTCTCCACTTGCAAGCTCTGACGGGTAAGAGGCGCTATTGGACAATCACATCCCTCCATTTCCCCGCGGCAGAGACGCATTGTTAGTCGGAAATGGGAAAACCCTGAGCCGTGAGGTTGTCGCTGCTGGCTTCACTGGAGTATAGAGAGTTACACGACGGCAAAGAGAGGGAAGAACAAGCAACCCTGGAGTTTTATGCGGAGGAGACGTTAGTTCTTGGAGTTTTTCGCTATGAGCTGGGGAACGGATCTTTGGGTAAGCGCACTTTTCCCCATTGCCCGTTCCTTGTGGCCTTTTGTTCACTCACAAAACAACTCGGGTTTTGGCATGACTTCAGGAAAGGTGTCCTAGTCAAGCTGTCTGTGTATTCTCGGTCTGTCCTGTTGGGTTTACTGTGTCAGTACACCTTTACCGCCAGAAATAATGCGAGAGTTTGATACATTGTAACATTTCGCTTTTCGAATGTACCAAGTTTTAAATGTATCACGCGTGACGTTTCATATAATTCTATTGACATTCCAAATCAAACCTAATGTAGAGGTTTCACACCCAGTTTCGATGACTAAGAGCTGGGCAGAGGATCACCCTCTATTAACTCGTTTTTTTCGCGTATAACAGAGATAATATATCATATATGTATTCTTATTTTAATATAAACAACAGTGTCTCCCAGCAGTCTCCAGGATCTGTTTCCATTGTTGCGTATTGGTGACAGGGAGAATGCTGAAGATGATGTGCTGTTAAAGAATAGCTTGAAATGAATCTTCTAATGTGTTTAGATCTACGGGTTGACCATTGGCACCACGTTTGCAGTTTGATGCCACATTTTATTGTCTGGGCTTCAAGTCTGCCATGTTCCAATGTCACACTGGCCTTTTAAATAATAATAAAAATGCATCGTTTCGGCATAAGCTGAACTATTGGGAGACAATAAAGCCCGTCGAGTGTGTGTGGGTCTGTTACAGGGGTGTTGCCCTTCAGATTGGGCTACTGGACAAAAAGCAGAGGATGTGTGAGGCATTGCTAGACATATCACATGTATCATCAATGATTTTTGAGGATAATCGGTTTAAACGGTGGTTTAAGCGATGTTTTAGTTACAACTTTACTTACTATGCACGGAATTGTCTATTTGTGATTGATCATCCATATTAATAATTGTTTTGTTGTTGCTGTGTTTGTGTGTGAGTAAGTGAGTGGATTTAGGTTTAGGTGTTCTTATGACAGTGTAACTTGGCTCATACTAGTGTATTGGTTTATTTGAGCCTTTATAATAAAGTTAACTGAGTGATTAACAGATTTAACTAAAAGGTTTTGGTTAAGAATCTGTTTTTTATTTGAATATTCTCTGGGTTCCTGACCTGTTGGTTACAAAGTAGCTGGTTTCGAACTGGTCCAAGCTGATCATTTGCTGGCTGATAATTAATAAATCCAAAAACAGTTTGATATCCTTCTGGTAACTGCTGCAAGAAGGTCTGCCTGCTTCAACAATCTAAAGAGCATCTAGAATCCAAATGCTGTTTCAAAACACAGCTACCATGTTATGCTGGAAAATCCAGTTTTTTTGTGTGTGTGTGTGTGACTTTCATAACTCATTTATTCTTACAAACAAGGGCAGTTGTGTAATTAAGACATCATTAAAGAAATGCAAAAGACTTTCAAGCAAGTCGTTCAAGAACGCGAGAACTGTAGCAGTGAGTGTTGTTTTTAACAAGATCATGAACATGAGTGCTGTAAACTTTGATAAATAAATGAATTACTAGCAGTTTGACTAATTATACTGTCCAATGGACATTGGACTTGTTAGATTGGACATATTCCAGAGCTTTTACGTGTGGCTGGATGTTTGGTGTTGGACATCCGATACTGCCGGTTTGCCTAAATTTGGCTTGAATTGGCTGTCTCAATTTCTCATACCATAAATCCCTTATGTTGTGAAATATGGCATATCCTCCTCATTAGAAATGGTATTTTGTAGATTGCATTAATCTGTAATCCTGTGGCAAATCCCTTTGTACATGGAACATGCTGAATAATCAAGTTGTCTGCTTGGCTCATGGTATATGTCTTTTTAGTCATAAAATGTGGACGTTTTTCCATCCTTAGCCTTGGCTCTGATGTATGAAATGCCATTCAATCCCTTAAATGCTTGTGCACTTTTCATCATGGCTCTCCTCAAATGCACTTTGCGCTAGATCCACGTGTGCTCTATTTAGAGACATTAAAACTCAATTAATGTTTTTAATGTCACTCATCATTTGTCAATTGTTGATTTTGATTCCTAAGTAGTGGCGTGAAGCCTTGGGTGTGATGTGTTAACACCTTTCAGAATTGCCCAATTATAAGACATAACAAAGAAAACGCCTTGCGCTTAAGACAACTTGTTAGTTCTGAGAATCATGGAGGATATTTGTGTGACATTTTTGCTGTCCAGTTTGCTTTTATTAGTGCAAAGCAATATGAACGTAGATCCTGTGGATCGACTTGAGCTGTGAGGGATTGTGTGTACTTTAATCAATGTAAGGAAGGACAAAGAGCCTGATTGAAACTTAATCACACAATGCTCAACTGAGTACAGGAAACTGACATTTAAACCCTTGCTATTATTAAAACAGTTTCCTTGTGTGTTTTTTTTACATCTCCTAAAGTTATTTGTTTGAAGCCTGTATGATTGATTTCAGGGGAGCCGCCGCACAGGTCTGTTTTGTAAGCTGTACACAACTGTACGACCATATGGAGCGCATGGACTGAACTCTGTATGCGCTGTTAAAAGAATTGTTAACAGGGCTTCGATGTGGTGATTCAGTCTTTTGTAGAGCAAACTGGTTAGACCTGTTACAGTGCTCGCAAGGCTTGGATAGTAATTGTTTAGTTCATAGTTTAGTGTGTTGTAGTGTTTTGGGTTTCAAAAATGAATTGAATTAGCCAATGTCAACCAACAAGCAAGTAGATGAAAAGACTTTATTTTTCTATGAACTTTTTTATGAAAATATAGCCTAATATATTTTAAAATGTAATTTTTAGAAAAAACATGATCCTTCAGAAATAATTTAATATGCTGATTTATGAAAAATAAATCTATCATAACTTTTAAAATTAGGGATGCACCGATTTGAAAAATTTGGCTGATGATACCAATAACCGATAAATCTTTATATTTGAAAGCCGGTAACCGTTATATTGGCCGATAAATCTAAAACCAAAATTTTATATAATTTGAGATTCTGATTACAAAAACAAGTCTCACCATTAAAAGCCATGTTCCAAGCACACAATTTACTCATCATTTTATGTAGCCTGTATGACAGACTTGCACTGCACATGTTGCACTTAACTGTATTTTCCTTTCTTCTAATTCTAATTATTCTAATTATATTTTAAGCAATTCAAAACCATCGTGGCGAACAGCGCACATCTGAACTGTCTCAGCTGAGGGAAATAATCCATTATTTATCGTCTTTAATATATCGGCCATGTTTTCTTATCGGGCCTATTACGATAACGTTAAAAATGAACATATATCAGCAGATACGGATATGGTGGCCGATATATCGTGCATCCCTTTTTTTAAATGTCTTTACTGTCACTTTAATAAATTTGATGCATCCTCTTTGCTGAATAAAACAGAAAAATTTCTTTCAAAAAAGTAATTCTGACTTCAAACATTTGAACAGTATTTGTATAATAAAATATCGATAACTATAAAAGGTTTTCTCATTAAGATCCAGATGCATAAAATATGTATTTACATTATTTTCAGATTTTAAGTCTTGAATAAACTGACAGATTAAAAACTTTCCTTAAGTCATTTACATGAACTTACACATTGTGGCTATGATGCATAATCATTTGAGAATGTAAATGCACATATCATAAGATTTTATACAGTAATTAAAAGAGTCATTGTTTAAAATGTATATAGATCTTGAGGAAATCTGCAGAACGAATTTGCCCTTTGCACCTGATCCAAGATCATGCACTTATCTTGTGACAGTCATGTCAAGATTTGACTGAAAAGCTTGTTATACATCAGCTTAAAAAGCGACTTCTGTCTCCAACCCCTGCTGCAGTGACTCAAGACAAAGGCAGATGTAGGAGGCTCCTGTCAAGATGGTTCAGTTGAAGGATATTCTTTCTGTTTTTGACTGGTCAGGCTTTTGTCAACCATCTGTGTGTTTTTACAAATAGCTACAAAACAACCACATTGGTGTGGATGGAGAGCGTTTTGAAACTAAAATGGCATTTTCAAATGTATCGAGATGAATGTAGACTTCACAGTTGAGGTGTACAGATTGCTGAGAGCTGGTAATCTGGGATACCTGGAGTTCAGTCAGGTGAGACTCTGCCAGGTCATTATTGTCTGCGTGCCAAGACTGCTGTCGCTGCCAATGTGCCAGAGGAGCTATAGACATAAACACACGCTCAGAACATAGTCGTGGGAAAGAGTAGGTCAGGAAACAATTTGTTTGAACCTTTGACCCCCGGCATTTAGTATGTCATTCCAGTGCTTTCCTATGTTTATTGGCATGTGTGAGTAATGTTTCGCTTACATGTGTCTCTGGTGAGAGAACCAGTTTGTGCTCTCATTGCCACTGAGCCATTTTCAGCAGAATAAATGCTGATGATGAACTGATAACTTTCTCTGTTTCTCTGCTAGGGTGGTATTTTTTTTAAATAATGTATGTGTTGTTATAGTTTCTTTATGGAGATACTTTGCATGTCTTGGATGTTTTAACCGTTTGATAGTTGCTTCTGGCTCCTTTCCCCGACATTAGAGTTGGAGTTTTATACAGATCATGTTCTGTCATCCCTGCTCTGATCAGAACAAAAATCTTTAAAACGTTTCACAGTATCCTGCTTAAACACAAGCTCTTAGCTATGTTTGGTTGGAGAGTGAATATTTGCAGACAATCAGATCTTTGTAGCATGTAAAGCTTGCTCTTGGCTCTCTCTTCGGCCCTTGGCACTCTCTGAAAGACCAACAGCTGGGTGCAAATGTCCGTCTATATCACACAACAAAGATTAATTTAGTTTTGAGGTCAGTGTTATCATAACCAAGGGTCCGTAGCTTATTTTTCTGCTGGAATCGACTAATTGGACCATCAAATCTTGGCTTACAACCAATTTTTTTTTCACACAGCCAATATTTATGGAGCACGACTCACACAAACAAGTTCTGTGCTCCTTGGCCTGGAACAAACTGGCGGAACGTCCTGTGATCTTCTCAACCAAACCCCTACACGATGGAGGTCCCAAATAGCTGTACTCTGAAGCTCTCCTTTGTCTTCTGGCTTAGCTTTGGTGGCCTTATCAGAAGCAATTAGCCCAGGTTTAAATCCATGTTGAATATCTGTGGTGCCACTAGTCTCTACTGTTTTGGGTAAACACTAAACAGGGCCACTTTATGGTCCCATATCTTGAATCATTGGGCCTGAACCATGAAGCATTGTTATTTCTTTATTTTAAGACTAACTGGACATAGGCATCGTTTTGACCTGGGAATTTTCAATAGTCATTGGTCACATGATGTCTGAGGCATCAATGCCAAGTTTACAGGATAAGTGGGCAATATTCTCTTTTGATGTTTTAAAACCCTCTTACTCACTTCCTTTAGAAGAATAATTTTAGCCACCCTCATGTTGTTCCAAGTCTGTATGCTGTCATGTTTCCATGGAACACAAATGGAGATTTTTTTTTTTTTTTAAGGAATCTTCTCATGCAAAAGTGCAAAAGATCATCTGTAAAATTTAGAAAATTGTATTTATTCTTTCTTTTAAAGTTTTTTTCCACTGAACTTTTTCCCCTGATGGTCTCTGGACCCCAGTTTGTAAACCTGAATTATAAAATAGAGATACCAAGAAACTAGCATAAACGCCCATCTTGTACCACTACATTTATCCACTTTTTTTAAAGGATTTTTTTATGATTATAAGATCTACTTGGAAGAATGTGTCATAAATGTCTTAAATTCTGCAATAATCCATCATATTATATCTCTGTTACATAACTTGAAGAATGAAGAGGACTTCCAAACAAGCCACCTCAGAGGATGCCAGCCCTGCACATACTTCTTTAATAATTCGTAAACTCACTATCTAAGAATTTGGAATTAATTGTTTGCAGCACTTGAATGGAAACTGAATTCAGGTTTTTCACAGGCAAGCTCGATGGGAATTGGCCCGAAACTGTGTTGAGGGTAACTAAGTTGTTACATTGTTCAGCTTCAGCTTCTTTCACATTTACAGGGCCCCTTAGTCTCCTGACAAATCACACAAGCCTGTTTACAGAAAGAGAGAGAGGAAACACAGGGAACCAGACTGGTCGTTTTGTCGTCTCCCACCTTTTGTTGGATGACATGCGTTGCGGTTTTTATGACCTGTTGCTTGGAATGGTCAGAATTCCCTGGAAATGTACATTTATTCACTTGCGTTGGTACGGTAGGGACAGTTTTACAGTTTCTTCTCACGGGATACCATGCTGTATCAAAACAGCTTGAGATTGTTTCTTGTTTGAAAGAGGGAATTGTGGATTTGCATGGGAGAGAAGCAGTTTCCAGGGTAATCCAATGCAATGTATGCGTCTCCCAGCACAGTACGCTAAGTCGAGTCTGCTGAAATACACAGCTCAAGTGTCTTTTGTTTTTATCTAGTTATGCAAGTCAGGTAGCAACTCATTAATCTGTGTGCTTTAACCTGACTGAAAATCTTGGCTCCTCGTGTTAAGCTTGGATTAAACTCACACACTATTAAACAGTCTGGACAAACGTGGCGTAATGGAAGTGCCTATCATCTCGAGGAGACAAGACTACATAAAGTGCATGTGTGCATACCAGAGTAGACCGTGCAAACAGCATGAGACAGAACGGTTTTTACATAGAACATGGCACGGTAATAAGAGAAGTTAATCATTAAAATGAGGTATATGAGCAACTCTGGTAGTTAAAGCCCTTCCCTGATAGATTATGCATGGTAAACAAGAAGGCTTTAGCAGAACATGTATATCTTGGGCTTCCCAGGTTAAATATGACAATTTAACCTAAAAGATCTTTTTGGTCATTGTTAAATAGCATTCTGTCATCCTGTCATTCATACTCGCAAAGGGTGGGCACCAAAGATTTACTTTTGAGATACCTTCTTTTGGCCAAATTGTAGGCCTTAGGCTTAGATTATAGTATTATTAGCTAAAGGCAGAGACTTCACGTGAGTTGCGTGATTTGTGTGACAAATGAAATTAGCTTAAATATTTGATTAACAAATGTATTCCGCTTGAAATTTGTAGAACTTTGTCAGTGGCCACTAACAAAGGGACATTCCAATTCTGTGGAAAGATGCAGAGTTCTGCGCATATGCAAATTCTGGGAGGATCTAGTTAGGATATGCAGTAGACAGCAAGCATCTCACTAGGTGTTGGAACAAGGCCATTGCATTAAGATGGAGGGCTGTATATTTGCGTTGTTAGCTGTGGTATGTGTGCTTTTATCTGTGTAATCGGGATCATTTCAGTACAGGAAGACAGACAGACGTTTGGGGGATGGGGGGTCTTAATTCTTAGGCTAGCACATGATAGCACTCATGCTCTTTGTGAAATGTCTTTGTCTCCAAGACCCTCCAGAAGTTTCTAAATCACAATGATGCACTCAAACATGGCTGCTAATGATTTCCAAATGATCTCCCCATGTGACACTACAGCCCTGCACTGTAACTGAAAATTGAACTACTACCAACTATTTTTTACATTGACTCACATTACGTTCTGTCGAATCCCGAATCACTGAATCACGATTTCTGCAAAACTATTAAGCAGAACAATTGTTAAATGTTCATAAAATCTGTTTGTAAGAAATGTTTCTTCAGCACTAAACCAGCATATTATAATGATTTCTGAAAGGATCTGAAGACTGGAGTCAAGGCTGTTGAAAATTTAGCTTTGCCATCACAGGAATTAATCTACTTTAACAGTTGTAAGAGCATAAGAGACTAATTATTCAAAATGTTTTTTGCATCCCTTGATTTTGAATTTAACTGAGGTTTAAGCCCTATTTTGCACCTTTTTTTTTTTAATTGTCGAATTGTGATGTTTCAAATGTCTTAGGCTATTAGAATCAAGCAGCCAGTATTTTTCATTTTGTAGGTTAGGGGCAAGAAAAGTGCCATTTTTCCATTCTTTCGTTTGCCGAGTCGGATACGTGGTTTAAAGGAGGTCACATTGAATTCACCTCAAAGTTTTGCATATTATGTTTAGACACAGACTAAATTTAGTTGGGCAGGAGGCCTGAATATCCTGGAGTGCTCTTGCTTTGCTAGCAGAATGCTAGTACTAAAGCAACCTGCAGCTGAAACTGTCCAATGCAGAATAACAGGAATGCATTGCTGACATGTTAAAACATGACTACAGAAATGCATATCCCTTTCAAAGCTTCTCTTCAATGCAAGTACAGTTTATTTGACAGGTGCTAACACTGTATGCTTGAAGGGGGGTGGGTAAATGTTGCCCTTTCTTTTGTCTCTCAGATCCAGTGTAAAGAGTTAACAAGGGGCAAAACAAAGTCCCGCTTCAGACATCGGTGCGACTTTGGTGGTTTAACACTATTTCATGACAAACCCAGACTTCCATGTGAAGCCCCTCACAGTCTGGTGGATCCATTCTGCTGGCTTCGACCTGGTGACTGCGGTCTGACTGTGTGGTGTTGGTGGTTATGTGGCCTGCTATATCCTGTTCTTCTACAGGAGGAATATTCAGGGGAAACCAGCCTATTCAAATACTATGAGTTTACTCATGGTTGAGGTTAAAATGGGTGCCGGATGTGGCGGTGTGAATCACTTGGTTTGATTTAAGATTGTATGACTATGAATTATGTCAACTGAGCTTTTTTCTGCGTACTTTAAAGAAGTGTATTTTCAGAATTTTTTTTAAGATAATGCAAGTCAGTTTTGAGTGTCGAAATACTATGCAGGGACCGCCGTAAGTAAACTTCCCAGAGGGATGTAAACATTGTGATGCTTTCAAAATATTGCTCTTTTTGTTTGAACCATCCAACACTTACATTTATGCATTTGGGAGAGGTTTTTATCTAAAGCGCCTTACATTGCATTTGAGGATACAAATTCTTAATAGCATTCATGGGAATCGAAACCATAACCTTGGTGTTGCTAGCGCCATGCTCTACTGTTTGAGATTCTGCCTTAGCCGTCGATGGCGTGAGTTTCGGGACCTTTTGATTTGAACAATGAAAGATGGGGTGAGCGGGATATGTGGGTGTTAGTGTTTGAGAAGACTGTTTAGAACTAACATCGCAGAAGTGACACACCGTACCTTTAAATGGAGATTAAGCGATAGTGGTGTTCTTAATCATTAAAGACTACAGGAAAAGTTTTCCATGTTGTCCATTATGTGTCCTTATTCTTGTCTTCATTGAAGGAAGGAAGCCGTTCATTGCCTCACCCAGCGTGCTGGAGGTTTAAGTGATTGCGGATGTTTGGAGCTCTTTTTTTGTTTCCTGGTGCTCACGGAAGAGGATCTGTAACAGCAGCCTTTAGAATTAAGTTAAGTTTGTATGAGTTAACTACTCTGTGTGGTGGTTATAACATGCCATGGCTGACACATCTGTCTGGGATGTAGGGTGTGTGAAGTGCCATCTCCAAACACACTTCTTTAGCGCATTCAATGTAGTGCATTCAGTTCCAAACCACATGCAAATGCAAACTTTACAACCATGGAAATGCATGCGTACTTGAGTTCTATAATTCGGCAGAAAGTGTCACAAACTTCTTAGCAATTCCATATTTCATTATTTCATACATAAAAATTATTAAAACAACAATAATGGATATGTATTTGACAGCTATTTCTACTGCTCCCAAATATTCTCCTGTCATTGGTCAGAATTGTTCTCCCACCCCAATCTCATGCCATTGGTAGAGCCCATGTTGCTATGCTGAGCTGATTGGGATGCTCAAAAAAGGTAAAGTTTTCGTGGCATGATTTACTGTTTATGCTGGATATTTATCTTTCTGTGCATATAAAACTGTTATAGAAAGCACGGGAAGAATGCACAGATCACCTTCTGGACAAATCTGGACAAAACATTTTTTTTAAATTACTTTTCTTGATTATTTATTTGTTATATGTTATAAAAAATGTTTCCATTTCATCCTCAATGTCAAAATCAGTGGTGTTGGACTAAAGATCACATTGTCTCAACTGGCTTTTTACGGCTAGCATAGAATCATGTTTTTTCTGTAGAGCTATTTAGCTGTAGAGCGATGATTCTGCTGTTGTTCACTGCTCAGTGGGCAGTTTTGTAGCAAGACAGAAAATGAAGTGTCCCTCTGGAAAGGATAATCAGTGTCAGAACATGCTGTAATGGCTTTAAAAGTGTGTGTCAGCCTTAAGTCACAAGGCAGTGAACCAACTCCCTTTTTACACACACACCCGTGTCTCCTCAGAGACTGGCATACCTTTAAAGGCCTTTAATCTTGAACACCAGACATTAACAGAGTTTCTCCTCGGGGTACAGAGGGATGTGACCATGTTAGAAGGGTTGTAGGTGGTTTTGGGCACATGTTAGCAATTCTTCAGAAGCAGCGAGATGAAAGAGACTGTCTGGGACGTGAGGCGCTGACAGCTACAGGAAGAGCGTGAATCGAAAGTGTTGAGAAATATGAGATACGACAGGCATATCTAGAAAATGAGTTGTAGGGGAGTGTTTCCTACAGGAATTTCATCCTTGTTCACTTCCATCACTTCAGCATGATGACGTACTAATGTTCTGCATTCCATGTCAGGTGCTTACAGACACATCTGGCTGAAATTATGGCTCGGACAGACGTACATTACATGAAGTGCTCTTGTTTTTTTTGTGGGCAATTTCCTTTTGGGAACGGACCAAAACAGCATGTGGCTCTGACACACAGAGAGCACAAATTATATTGCCTTGTGAGGAGGCCCTTTGACTCATTGTGGGAAAATATGAGTGAGTCCTTTTATCTACTGCTTGATGACTATGATAAGATATAATATTGTGTCCCTTGGACATACAGAAGTTACAACAAACACAGGTGGTGATTTAGTCATTCTCAAATGTGATATTTGATAGAAGGAATTGACTGGAGATGAACATTTAAAATGATTCATGTATATATGGGGGTATTCATGATATATCATGTATCCCTAATTTATTTGTAAGAAGTCTTTCTGTTTTCTTGCAAAAACTGTCTACTAAGTTGCTGTCAGTGTCAGCATGCCTTCTGCATAGCTCCAGGCAAGTTTCCAATACTTGAAAATGCACTGCAGATATAATCTACATTAAGGAGAGCTACTAAATCCTAATATCCCTGAAATCCGTAACTAGGCAATCTTACCTTCCACAATAGCACTTTTTTCCCTCTTGAAAAGTTCCTGAGTGTATCGTCTACACAGCAGGAGAGGTTGGTGGCTAAAGCTTTGATTTATTAGTACTGTATGATGGAATTTTTTGTTTGGGAAATTGGGAGTGAACTATTGCTATACATACTGTATGGGAAGGACACAGGTTCTTCTCAGACAGGTTCGTTTTTTGAAACCTGAGCCATGTTTGTTTTGATGTTCTTGTGGTCTTGTTTTTTTTTTTAAGGGGGTGGGTAGCTGGGTACTGAACATAATTAGTACACACATCTCCTGTTGTTATCATCCAGCCCCCTCCTGTACCCTGCATGGTTTGCTCAAGCTATTGTTTATGTAACAGAAAACGTAATTACAAATCAGTTTTTCGTGCAAATTTTTATTCGAATTTAGTTAACTTAACTAATTGGGCAAAAGTGGCCCAAAAAAATAAGTTTTTTTTTTTTTATAACCGTGTGAACTGCACAAACTACATGGAATCTGATCTTTCGATTCTGATTTGGGCCACTTCCATATGTTGTCCTAAATCATATACAGGTCTGATATTTTCAGGCTGAACAGTCAAATCGGAATTCATGTGACTTTTACGTCACTCTATATATCGACATTCATCACAATTCTGCGCTAATGTGAGTCACTCCATTGAGTTTACATACATGTAGTTTCAATGAATATGGAAGACGGCAGAGAAGTTAGTGGAAGGACAGTGAGCTGTTATAATTTATAATTTCATAATTTATGACGACGGCTCAATAGAATCAAAACTTCAGGGAAAACTGTATGTGACAAACATTACTCTCTTTCTCCTCTTCCTCATCTGCATCCTCCTCCAAATTCATTGGCTTCCATGGAACATAACCTTATAAATGAACGTGTAAATGCTGACTTCAGTAACCTGTGTGTTTACTTCTGTATTACAGCGTGCTGGATGCCGTCTTTAATTATCGTTCTTTTGCACGTGGGTCAGTTCGGAATTGTGACCTGTTCACACTGGAATTTGATATTGGCCACATTTAAAGATAATGGGAAAAGCCAAAAATAATTAAATAAAAAGGATCTGAGCAATGATCAGAGTTGAGCACTAAGGCTTGCAGTTTGAACGTAGCCTAAGAATTGTAACTTCTTTTGTGCGTTTCCGTTTAAAGATTTAAAGATTTCTCAGGAGCTGCATTTACAGGAACAAGACATGCTGGTATTCGATTAATATGTGTGCACTGTACATTACAGTTTATATTACATTGCATTGTTATCGTGGGTACTTCAAAATACTATGAATAATTCTAGATACCATATTATCCCAATTTAAATTTCGCAAAAATGCATCTTTGCTGCTTTTCAGTCAACCAGCTATTGTTTAAAAATGCTTTGATCCTTTATAAAAGTTTGCTATAGTTATTCTTTTGCACTTCAATCGGTTTTAAAAATTTATTTTTCAAAACTAGGCTATATAATATAAAAAATTATAATTTTTTATATATAAATTATAGATAAAATTATATATATCAAAATTATATTTACTTTATACCCTTGAATTGTTTATTGTTTTATTGTATTTCATTTTTCAGTGTTTTTTTTATTTGAAATAGTTTACAATTTTTTTTTTATGTGATTCAATACTGTATACCATGACACAAGCAATTTTAGGGAATATTTGGTACTGTCACAACAGAAACTTCATTTGTATTGTTGGAAAATGTATTGATACTTCAGTTCGTTTGAAATATACCAGAACTATCTCTTAAAATGCATTTTATTATGTTTATTGATGACTTATTCAGGAAGTTATTCTAAAGAGCATACTGTTTAATAATAGTATACAACATGATGCAACCACAATTGCTAAATTATGCAATTAAGTTTGTTCCTTTAGAATTGAGTGAAGTGCCATAGAGATGTCTTGTGCATGTGGTGACCTCTAGGCTGGTTTAACGTAGACTCACCCAGACGTTCACAAAGACTTTTGAAAGTTTCACCTCCCACACTGACAGCTAGTTTCAGCACTGCTTAATGTTATGTTGACTGGCGCTGCAGTGATAATTGTGGCCAAATTGCTGCATTTCTTTTGTAAAAAACAACAAACAAACTCATTTTTTTATTGTTTATTTAACATATTTTACATTTGATATGCTTGTTTGTTGTTGCGTTGGGCTGTGGAGTGCATATGCAATCTGTCTGAGCAGTGCTCTTCTCTGTAGTTCTCCTTAGGGAGACAGGAAATGTCACTCTCTGGCTTGGCCTCAGCGATGACCTCAGCGATGACCTCACCGACTCGGGCCCAGATGGTGTACAGGTCATCCACGCTCTGCTATTGGCTACTTTTTCGTTGCCAATGAAATGTTTTAGGTCTGAAAAATATAGCCTCCCCAATTTCCCTTCTGTTTCCACAGTCCTGTACGCCAACAATTTATCATATCACTGCAGTAATGAAGGATCTGAATGTTCTATTTCTGTATTACCATACTTGCTCCTCACTAAGCTGGATAGGGCATTTAATGGCCTCTAGGTCAGCTATGTCATTTGATTAGTGACTATAATTAGTTTTCTGTGAGTAAATCTGATTTATGGGCTTACAGGAGACATCCTCCATCTCTTTAAAATGAATAATCCGGTATTCACCATCTCCTTAAAGCAGCCTTTTGCTAATACAAGAAATGCTTTTGTATTAAGATCTAGTGATCTTTCTTTACAGTCCTGAATTTTGTTTATATGCCACTGTGCTACAGATATATGCATTTACATCCTTTCTCTACTGGGAAAGCTGATCACAAATATTGTTGACTTGCGTTGAATTTTGTTTAATAGACAATCCTTTTGACATACCCCTCTCAAACTCCCTGTTACAAAATGAAACGGCATACAACTACTGCACTCATCAAGACATTCATGGGGTCTGGTTATGCTCTGACACATCTGGTCTGTAAAACGATCTTATTCAGTAATCAAACAATGATGTCCAGTTTGTTCTGTACGTATTGGTTAGAGGTTATGTTGAGAGTTTCCTTTTTATGAGTAAAATTGACACGTGGCTCCCCCTGACTCAACGGATGGCTGGTTTATCAGATGTTACAGACAGTCTTTTGTTGTTGGAGTAAGTTTTCTGGGGACATGAACTGTCCAAGTGCCCTTAGCGCCACAAAACAACATTTGTTCCCACCCTCAGTGGCCCTCAAGTTAATGACCCCAGTAATGTGTAGCTTTACAAACATGCCTTGTGACCTAATAATGATTCAGGCACTAAAACATTTCCTCTTTATGAATGTTGCCCTTTCATTCATAACGCAGTCAGTGAAAGTATGTAAGTTATTATTTCTTGTTCATTCTTTTGTTATAAATCATGGGATGGTTTTGAAAATGGCAAAGGTCTTGAGTCTTACGAGTCAGTTCATTGAAGTAAACTGGAATGGAAAAGACTTTTTGATGACTGAAACACTACTA
Organism: Rutilus rutilus; assembly: GCF_951802725.1. NCBI lineage: Eukaryota > Metazoa > Chordata > Actinopteri > Cypriniformes > Leuciscidae > Rutilus > Rutilus rutilus. Next base: position 27,443,448 of record NC_140232.1, on the reverse strand, counting down.
ATGTGCCTTTCCTGCTTTTCTGTAAACGGCTGAGTCACACTTATCTGTGGTTTTAGTTTGACATTAAATTGCAAGTTTAACTTTGGTGTTTAGAGTTGGGTATGACTTGCATGTGATTGCCGGGTGCTTCTTGTGAGCCTTCTCTTTTTCTCCCTTTCTCACAATCTCCCTCGCTTTCATGGACCAGTGCCACCGACAGGAACTTGGACTGTAGGATAATAAAGTAATAGTTTATGTAACGACCTCTCCTGAGGCCTTTTCCATATGGTTTCCTCTTCCGGCTCCGCAGTCAGACTGATCACTTTGAGTCTCAAGCCCGTGATTCATTGGCCAGTTCTCCCAAACATTTAAAGGACAAAGAATCTTCTCTGAGATCATGTCATCGGTTCAAGGAAGCTGTATCCTGCTAAGACCACCGGCAATTGGCATCTGAGTGTTTATTGGGAATGGAAAAGTGTTGAGGAAGCTAGTTTAAAACTGTAGATTGTCAAGTGACATTTTGTAGAATTTTATATATTTTTTTTATATGTCTTTTAAATGTATTTAGCTTCATCTGAGCTTGATTAAGCTTTTGCATTACAGCTACTTCTATATTTGATGTTGATTTGATTTTGTAAGACATTATTGTTCACATTGACAATTGAATGAAATTAAGCATTTAATGGGCATTGTGTTTTTTTTAAAGGTTAGAAAAAATGTCCTGAGGATCTAATTTTAAGGCACAAATATTTGCCCTTAAAGAATTCTGACGCTGATTTAAATGCTACTGAAACGTTAGTAATGATGCTTTGTGTTATTCTCCAATACTGTAAAAAAAAAACTCTTTGCATGAGGGACTTATATCCTGTAGTGTTCTGAACAGATGTTTTACAGAAGCCGTTGGGATGAAAATCTAGGTTTGTAGTTGTAAAGGCTGAAAGTGATCTTCCAGTCTCCCTTTGTCTTTCTCTTCCACCTCCCCCTTGCATCTTCTCCTCATGTGATCCTTTCGTTGGGCAGACAGACTCAAATTTCTGCCACCACAGGTCTACTGTCATTTTCGGGCCAGTCAGCTTTTGCCCCAGCACAATACCTACGGATCAGTTAACCACAGCTATAAATGTTTCACTGCTGCTGGCAACTGAATACAAGGTACATTTTTCGCCTTTTTACTTTGATTCTCCTTTTTTGGGCAGCATCAAAAGAACTGCCATGTGGAGGCTGAATTAGGCCTGTCCCTTGTGCTGCTAGAGAGGAAGGATGAAAGAGAGGAAGAGGTGGTGCCCTTGGGCACTTCATTAAGCACAGCAGGTTGTAGTGAGGATGTGGTGAGATTTTAGAGCCCCCTTCCCCCCTATCCTACATTCAGATGGGAATTTTGGAAGCGCCTTGAGATAAACTATTTGAATGCTAATGTATGGATTAGCCAAAACAATGGAAAGCTTTTAAAAAAAGGCATGAATTTAACAATCCCAGTTATACCCTAAAATTCAGGCTGAAAGTACTGTAATTAGTGGGTGGTATGACTCACGGTATGAGTCATTTTTATATCACGTAACCGTATATATGAAAACATATATTTATTGCTGGAAATTCAACCCTAAATGTTTTGTAGATCACATGTAAAATATATTGTTTATTTCTGTTATTATAATTGTTTATATTATTATTGTATTTAGATGTTCTAATTGAAGATTCCAACTTGGGAAACCCCCCAAAGGAAGTACTTTGCGTCTCTTTTGTATTCCATGTATAATTCATGAAATTTGGATAAAGTGCTGTAGATCTTTTTGGGGTCTCTCAGCTAGATTTTGGATAAATTTGAAGGACTGATATTAAACAATGCCTGAGGCTTGTACTCTCTGATTCAAGTAATGAAGACAGGGTGGCATTTCTGCCTTTCCCTGCCCCCCCCCCCAACAGGCCGTGTACTGTGTGTGTGTGTGTGTGTGTGTGTGTGTGTGTGTTTTTGCATTTCCTTCCATGTGTGGCTAAGATTTGATCTGACAATTTGAATTTTGAACTTTTAGGCATACATGGGAATATCCAACAAAAATATCAAAGCGCCATCAAAGAACAATTTGCATCCATGAATTTCTTTATGTTCTCTGACAGTCCCAGCCTTATCCAAGACGTCCATTGCAATGATCAGAGTTGCGCATTTACGGCTCCACCATGCTAGAACTCTGTAAGATTTTCATGTTATTGTTCACGTACTGACCTCACTTCCTGTCATTATTTGAGCGCAGGATGTTTGCCTTCTAGAAGATGCCTCTCCTGAGACGTCCATTGTCCTTTAAGACCCCCAGATTTTTGTTTGTTTGTTTTGTCTGTGATTTTTCAAAAAAAACATTTTGTTCCATTTTAGGGAGTTTCTAAAATCTTTGTGCTTTGCATGCAATCTGAGTTGAAGTTTGTATTTGGATGGTACAGAGTTAGAAATGGAAGAGAGCAGATCAATTAAACTAGTAAGGGTGCTCCGATCAGGATTTTTGAGGCCGAACACTGGAAGCAGTACCGATACCGATACCGATACCGATACCGATCGCCGAATAAATAGAAGGCTTCAAATAGACTCTGTGGGTCTAATTGAAGGCTTCTATTTAAGCCTTCTCTGTATAAATTAAATATAGATACTAAACCTACTAAATAGCAGTGAGAAATTGTCTGTCTTTTCCTGTTTGATTAACATCAAGGACACAGACGGCAGCAAGAATATTAGGCTTCTGTCACTTTAAGACCAAATGCATGGATCCGATATACTCATACACATGCTATTTATTTCCCAACTGTTTATGTTCACTAAAAACAAAACCGACTGTGTTTAAGCAAATACTCACCAAGCCAAGCGTTTTAACATATCTGTGTGTATTTCACTATTTAGGCTCAAACCCGAAGCCCAAATTATACTTTGCTTGTCCGTGTTCCACTCCAACTCGGAGTAGGCTAATAACTTAAAATTATTATTATTATTATTATTTTTTAAATCAAGCATGCCCTGATAATATCCATAGCAGTAACCATAGCGGCGGTGTCTATAAAACGGTGAAGTTTTACCACGATTGATTGCGCATAGTTAAATTCCATTCAGAAAGAGTCCAGTCAGTCCAATCAAGCCATGAGTTCATCCATTAGATATTTTAAATAACCAACAGCAGTATTTAATGCTTAGTAACCGGTTGCAGAGAGTACGTTTGAGCCGCGCACCTCGCAGCCACGGCAGCTAGTAAAAAGCAGAATGCTGTGTGAACGCAGACTTATTAAGCACAAAATGAGACCGTCAACTGTATTCTATTGCTGGGTAAAATTTGACTGTAATGGTCCAAATACTTATGCTGCTGTCTCGTCGTTTTGAGGTAAGAGAGCCCCGGGATGTTTTCTTTCTTTTCAGATGCTCCTGCATAGAAGTTGTGCTGCTGTGTTTTGCCATTTCGGGTTTACCATTTTATTCAGTCATGTCAGACTTTAGATCGTGCTCGATATTTTTGTAACATCGGCTGGTATTCAGCATACCCGGGAGCCACCATCATAAATAGCACGACGAATTGAACCATTCCACGCAAATCGACACATTTACATAAACGATGTAATCGTCATTCCAGCCCTGCCAAAATCGCACAGCCCTGTAACTTGCTGTCATTGCTGTAGGGTTGTTGTCGTCGCAATGTTTCCGCAATGATGTCGCAAATTTATTGTCTTTTACAGACATTCGGTAAAACTGTCAATAAATAACAATTGGGCATAAAAATATCGTCTCAAGTTTTGCGTCTCCTGATCAGCTCTTCGGATCGGCCTTTAGACACCACCAATGAAACAATACAAATGTTTTAAAAGTTTTCTTTTAGTGTGCTGTGTACTGCAGTGTAACTGGAAATGTTTTCTTGTTGAGGTGTTTTGACGTAACCCCAAGTGCTACCATTATCTCAACTCTAACTAGTCCCAAGTTTGTTAATGGTTTTCAGTCTGTCTAGATTCATAGATAGTCTTGCTGGCTGTTACAGTTCTAGTTTCTAAAATAAACGACTTACAATACGAGTTTGACTCATTTTATGTTTTTCTGTTCCATGTTTTCTGTTATCTGTTCTCCTCTCAGAATAATGTTCAGTCCAGCAGCCTGACATTTACTTAAGGTCAGTTTGTTGACTTGACTTTCTTAGTACGTTCCTGATCTTTTTGTGCATGATTGTTCCAAAGTGCACGTTATTCCAAATAAAAATGTTTTTTCTTCAGAATATTTTTGCCAAAAATAACTGTCATACACCAACCACTAGAGATATAGAAATCTATTTAACTTTTGCAATGGTTATCATTTGTCTTTTATTATTATTCATTATTCATTAAACTATATTTAGACTATGTGTATAGTTGTTCAGTGATCTGTGAAAGCTCCAATTTATTAGTGTTTTCCCACAGTAGATGTAAGTGGCAGAGTTCTGCATATTGAAGAGCATGCTGGAGAATGTTTAAATTATGAACACAGATATTCTTGTTTAGCATCATTAGAACAAAACAACCAGGGTCTTCTGAGAGGAGTGGAAAGAAACACAAAATAACTAGCGGAGAGACAAGAATCGTGAGATGGGAAAGTCTGGAAAAATGTTAAAGTAGCATTGCTGGAATCACCTTGCATTAGAGACCTCATCTTGAGGCAGCGGAGGGAAATCCAATCTCCTTTTGCAAGCACGACATGAAATCCTCAGCAAGCACATCTTTTTTTCTCAGAAAATTCTCATTTGATGCGCATCAAAAGTGGCTATAGCGAGTGGGCATACTTGCTTCTGCAGGGGGTCTGGGACGTTTCCTTCCCTTGAGACTTAACTTTAGGAACTCTATCAGGTTTCTGTAAACTGAGATTGGCCCACCTCTTTCTGTCTCCTAGCAACTGCAGTTGCCAGTCAGTCTGTGGAGGCGGAGCCTGGAGGAACTCATGGGATTAATTATTCATGAGTGCTTGGAAGAGAAGGTGACGTAAGGATAGAAACTGAGCATGCTCGCCAAACTCTGGCACCAACCGTAACCGGGCACCAGCCAGAGAATTGGATGTATTATGCCAGCACTTGGCTGCTGCCTTTGTTTCATTTACACTGTATAATATATGAACAGGCTGGGTTTTGAGTGTGAGCAAAGATGTGTGAACGATTTTAATTTAGCGTCCATAGTCATGAGCTTGTGTAATCCCTCCAGCCAAAAGAACAGACCCTCACAATAAGCTAACAGACCACCATCTCCTTTTCATCGTCAGTGCATACGGGCCAGTCCGAGAACACATGCCACCAAGAACCATGGCTCAAGCTGTTTGTTGGATGTCATAGGTGTGTTTTGGTGTGTGTTTGTGTGTATTTAGAGAGAACCTGCTGGTTGGCCAATCTGCCATTTGTGTAGTTCAAAACCCTCTGAACAAGCTATATATTAGAGCTATCAATGCTGCTATTAATCTTTTCTTTTTAATGCTGCTATTTTTCCCTTCCTGGAGCAGTTAATGTATCCCCTTAGATAGATGGATTTTATTTTTATTTATTAATGTTTATATGGTGTTTAAAAATTGAGTCAAGTCATAATAATACAAAAATGAGAGAGAATTTTTTTTCCAACTGATACTGAAAGAAAGCATTTTCCTCTTTACGTTGAACGTGTGAGTATTAATCTAGGACACTCCAGTTGTTATGCATCACTTTAAGCCACACCTACTCCAGGAACCGGTAACCCTCTGTGCTGCTGATTGGTATAGCAACATTCTATTTATCTGTTCGCTCATTTGGTGAAATGATTTATGCCTATTTCAATAGAAGTCCCTCTTTACACTGACCATAGACCACATTTCTGGTTAATCTAGTTAATCTTTAGAGTTTAAGGCTGGGGGCTGTTCCTATGCCCTTTAAAGTAGTTAGGGCATTAGTATAATGCCAATTTTCGTAAAGCAGAATGAAGATTACCGTGTGAGTGGAAGTCAGAAGTCAGAACTCGCTGATGAGAAAAGTCTGCTTTTGGCCATTCGTTAAGTTCTTATGGAGATTATGTGATTATTCTGCGCTGTTTACACTAAGCTCAGCTGCTTTTCAATAATTTTTGTATGTAAATATATGCGCTGTATGGACATCTTTGACCTTTGCATAGATATGACCATATCACAGTCCCTGCCTTTTTCCATTCATCAGCAGCTCTGCAGTTGGATACTATGCACGTCTCGTGTTTTTAAGAGCAAAAATTTGTTCTGTTTGATCATCTCCCTTATGCCTGTCACTCAGACATCAATTTTTTTTGTCAAATCGAACAGATAGTGAAACTGAAGCCCTTCTCCTCATGTGAGGGAATGAAGACAACGGCTCAGTGTTTAAAGAGAATTTACCAGTCTTTTGTTGCTGATTTGTGAATGGTCTCTTACTGGTTTCAAGCCAGAACACCATTGCTTGTGTGAACAGCATATTTCTGTATTTACCGGTAAAGTAACTCTGGTAATTTTGTGGTAATTTACCGCGATTGCTGTGTGAAAGGGGCTTAAGACATATACTAGTATTTTTAGTACTTTAATAATGAGCAAAGGCGAAGCCAAAAGTACAAGAATAAAAACATGCAGTATAGATACACCTAAAGACTACATTACATCTTTAAAAATGTATTAATTTATTACATTTACATATTGAAAAAAAAAAACCATTTTTAAATAAAGTAGTGCTCAATAGCATTGTATCCAGAATCAGATGTCCCTAAGAAACGTGCCTGATTAGTTTCTTGTTGCTATGATTCTAAACCAGCCTGATTTACTGGGCTTCTTTAACACGAGCTAGTTTTCTAGTCATTTTTGAAAATGTCCCTAGTATGCGGTTATGATTCATCTCAGTATATTTTTACCTTAACTGCTGTGTATGCGTGTGTGTTAAATGACACTTAAAGGCTGGCAGATGGTGGGGGGATACTGTTTTTCCACTTGAGTGAAGCATCAGCGTGCTGCTAAGGTGATTTCCTCGATTTCAGCAGCGCCCGGCATTGAACCGACAGGACTGTGTGTAATACTCCCTCCCGGCCTGGAGAAACACCCACACACGTCTGCATTATGTTTATGCAGCTCTCATCAGTTCTAGGGAGCTCGTACAGATTTAAACCTCCCACCCCATGTGATTTGATTGTCAGGTGCTGTCGTTGAATGGCTCGCTGTGTTTTGAAGATTCTGCCTAATGTCTGTCATGACATTTCTAGCCCAGAGTAATCATTAACTACTGAAATTGTGTGCAAACAGAGCATGAGCGACGAGATTCCAGTTTTATCTTAATTGCACTTTATCGTCCCGGACCACTGTCTCTCTCTCTCTATTCTTTCTTTCATTCTCTGATAAATTAGGGATGCAGTCATTAGTTAAATAAGATGCTGTCAGTATAACAGAAACATCCAAGTCAGCTCAAAATACAAGCCACTGAACAGATGAGCTCAGTCAAGCCAATATTCTTGTATTGGCTTGACTGAAGTATTGAAGTGTTAGGGCTGGATTATATTTATGAGATATTAGCTGATTGTTGACCATATTAATTTTAGAGAAAAGATATATATTTTAATAAGGCGCACTTTTGTAACATAATTTGAAAGTCATTTCTTTTAGATTTCTTTTTATTTGCAGTCAGACTATCTGAAACATAGTTGCCATAACTCATTGCTATGGTTGCGTCTCACTTTGGACTTGAGTCTCTTGACTGACAGATTGGCATTCTGACACCGCGAGCTTCATGCTTTCTAACCTTAAAGCAGCACTCAGTAGCTTCGGGATTTCTTCGCTGTATTCTCGCTTTTTGCTCGCAGGTTTCTCTCTAGAGCTCCCCCCACAGCATCGGAATAGATATTTGATAACACTGTTGTAAAAACTCTTTGGTGATTCTCAGACACCAGAGGCTAGTAGATCAACGACATCAAAGCAGATGGGACATTCTTTAAAACGTCTTCTTCCTTCTGGTTCGGACAGCGTGAGGGAGCGCAATAATGACAGTATTTGAGCAGATTTCTTTTGGCCGTAAAGCAATTGTTTACATCGCGAGACCTGATATCACGCGATACTTCCTGCCGCGGCGGCCGGCGACCCGCCGTCTCAAAGTTGCAAGTGCGAATTTTCCGCTCACGGGCACCAGGGGGGTGCGAAACGACCACCATTCAACCCGAAATAAGTAATATAACCATTCCAATGACTCCGAAGCTGTTCAGTTAAGGTAAAAAAGTTACTTAGTTCACCTTTAAATCCACTGTTGCAATTATTCTGCTTATTGTATACAAAATACAAGAAGTTTATATATCATTAGTCCCATATTCATAATTGTGACCGCACAGTCTGTTGACAATGTCTACCACTGTATAAAATGATTGTAGAATTGTTATATTGCAGTTACTAGTGATAGATGCACCTTTTTTTACATTTAAACCCCTGAGAAACACTTTGCACACCCCTGTATACTTTGGATTGATTTTAATAACTTAAATATTTAAGTGTGGACCAAGCACTAGGAAAATACAAGTGTCGGATCGGGACTCTGTATGGGCAGATACTCAATATTGGAATACTGAGTTTCTGACTCGGATTGGAGGTACAAAAAACTTGATCTGGACATGCCTAATTTGCATGTTAAATGATAGATTTTAGTATATTATATTATACTATTAAAAAAGAGTATCAAATTTAATATCTGCCTTTACATTAACATCATTATTGGCTATTTTATATTGACCAGAATTTTTATATCCTGCATCCTCATCCTTATTAAACATTGATTCATACAGTAAATATTCTTAAATAATGCACATTCTTAGTTAGTGTTACCACTGACTCTGCTTGACCTTTCATTCATAGAGAAAACTCAGAGGTCAAGTAACTTTCTAGAAAACTCTGAAACCGTTTTTTGCGACTAATGTTTATCTCTGTGTAAATTTTGTTGGGGTCAGTGTGTTAATGTGTCATTGCTGTCCTGTAGTGCATGTTCTTGGTGTCACAGGGAATTGTCAGGGATCTTTTGCTGGGTTCACTAATGGGTTTCACTGCGTTTCTCATCAGTCGTGTGTTCCATTCCTTATGACGTTCATCAGAAGTCCTCAGGGGAAGGCTGATTAAATGAGTTTGTAATCTGTGCTGTCCGTAAGGTGCTGTAATGGCGTTTGTTCATTGTTCTCCAGTGGAGGAAGTACGCTGGCGGCCTGTCAACTTCAGAACAAAGCTCTCCTCTTCTCCCTTGGCATGTGGTGTAGTGGTTTAAGATCTGAGCTGGAATAGCTTGTAGGTTCATAACCTGCTAGCTGTCTTAACCCCAGGTTGGACTGTGGACATAATCAGTCACATAATGTACCTTAAAATGATCATGTCATCATTCAGGTCATGATATTTGACCAATGTTGAGAAGTCATGCATGTGTGCTCATTAAGAAATGATTTATATTACATCATGGTTTGTTTGATATTAGTTGTTTTTGGTTTTGTGATCAAGTCTTTGAAGCTGCATTACTGTGACTCTCGTCTCCTGGTGAACAGTGGATAGACTGTCTTGTGCCTCCTGTGAACAGACTGGCTCGGCCTCGGGCTAATTCACAGCTTGTCTGTCTCTCTCTACTTCTCAGAGATCATCATCATCATCATCATAAAGCCTCGTCTGACCCATGACAGACTGAGACTACAGCTTGTGGCGGCATTCACATTCAGTTCATAAAGACAGGTCTTCAGTCTGAGACCTCACCGGGCTCCAGACTTCAACTGCAATGGTCACATTTGTGACAAAAAATAAAGAAAATAAGTAAATAATAAAGAAATAGTTTTGATAAATAATTATTATATGTAATTATATAACTAAATTATAAGTACATAGAAAATGTAAAATATTTTTTTTATTTAACATAAATTTTTTATATAATATATACATTTTTACAGATTTTTTAAAAACATTTTAAGTGATTGTGATCCCTCTATAACAAAAAAGTTATTTAGCTACTCAGTGTTTCATTTTAGGTGCTTCTTGTTCTCGCTCTCAGTCTGGCTACATCCGAGACTTGACCATAAATAGTCCTACAATGTAAAGCTGTAGATGTCACTTACTCCTCCGTAGAGTTGTTTTTTGCTCAGAACCCAGATGGACTGTTTGGATCCACCGTGTCTGTGCTGTCGTGTTGGTGGTGAGGATTGTGATGTAACAGTCTTTTCAGCTCATCCGATTCTTCATCCAAGCTGGCTGTATGAAGGCGGCGGATATCTTTCAGCATGTCTGAAATAACAGATAAAAGCAGTGAGATTTTGTGAAGGAGGCTGGTACCTACATTTACAACCCAGTATATGTTTCTATGGGCGGCTCAGTGGGTAGCGCTGTTGCCTCACAGCAGGAAGGTCCCCGGTTTGAGCCCCATCTGAGCCAGGAGTCCTTTCTTTGTCAATGTGGGTTTCCTTTGGGTGCTTTGGTTTTCCCCACAATCCAAAAAACATGCAGTATATGTGAATTGGAGATGCTACATTGTCCATAGTTGTGAGTGTGTATGTGTGTTTGGGAAGGGTTGGGGAAAGACCTGGTGACCTGCCCCAGAAAATCATCACCAAGAAAATTCATGGACTGTGTCTCGTGTATGGCAAGAGATGGCTCGTAGAATCACCAAGAAAATGATTAATGAAGGAATACGTTTTTTTTTATAGCAGGATACATAACTGCAGAGGAGTATTTCCTAAAACTTTGACTTGACTTTAAATATTCCTTATAAAGAGAAGAGTGATTTTCATCTTGACTTGGTTGAAAATGAGTTCAAAGCAATGAAACAATCCTTGTTTGTTATGTGGATGTTTATTTAGTATTGATTTATATTCTGCACTCACCCTGCAAATGTTTAATATTCTTCAAACAAGTCCTTCCATATTCATGTTTCCTGTCTGGCACCAGCAGCCCAGTGACAGATCAAACTCCCTCTCACTGGACCTCTCTCTCTTTTCCGCTTTCTTCCTTGATCAGGACCAGTTCGAGAATCTCGACAAACACACGCAGTGGGGAATCGACTTCCTAGAGCGCTATGCAAAGTTCGTCAAGGAGCGTCTGGAGATCGAGCAGGCCTATGCAAAGCAGCTACGGTGAGCATCTAATAGGGGTTTTATTGTGTTAATAAAACATGAAATAAATAGGCTAATAAAAAGTGAATGATTTAAGTGAGAAGTACTGAAGCACTGATTCAGATTCAATCTTTGTAGCCATGTTTCGAGAGGTGCACACAACTAGGCTACATATAGAATCATCTGGGTTAACTAGCTGACTAATTGGTCACAAGGAAGCCCTGTATTGTATGATGATGAATTTGGTTGACTAGTCAATTAATGGTGACCAATCCCTGAAGTTTACAGGTATTACAACAATCTATTAACAATTTCTTACCCTTAATCTGTGATTATCATAAAAAAAACTGCTTGCTAATTGAAATCACACACAAAGTTCAGTTTATTTAAAATTGCACATTAAAACCAAAAAATAATCAACTAATCATTGCATTCTGTCGGAATGTAATAATAGGATGGTTTTACCTGCCTGACAATGTATGTATTTCCATATCACACGTCATCAGCACGTTCCATGAGGCTATGCAGAGTTGTGGACAGAAAGTCACAGAGCGCAGCAAACAAACAGCAGCCGCCTTTTAAAGTTCCCCCTAAACCAAAACAACAAGCTTATGCTGCGCTCACTCCATAACTACCGTAATTAAGAGATGGCCACCCATGACTTTCTACTCGGAGCGGTGCACGTCCTTAGACTCGGATTTATGCTTTTTTCTTTCAACACTATCAACGGCGAAATAAATCTGCAGCAGTCAGGTGGTACAAGTCAGTGCTCTTTAAGTTGTTTACGTTCATTATTATTGTCATGTTATTTGCTTTGAGATATGAGGTAATGTAATGCCGTCTCACTTGACGCTTTGCAGACTATGCTCTGGCTGTGCGGAGTGTTCATGTGCTTTGGAGATGCTCTGAAGGGAGGGTGGGATCTTATGATTTCAAAGCTAGCTTGCTACTGCTAGCTGCTCTAAAATTGCCCACCTTACCTTTAAGTAAATTAATGTTGTTGCTAGTAAGAAAAAAACACTTTTTGCACATTATTATAGTGTTCAACTGGTGTGCAATTTCAGGTGTTTTTTAAGTTGGAACAATCCGTTTTATAATAGGGCTTTAATTGTCCTAATGAGCACATCTGCCTTGACCCATGTTATTGATTGTTTTGTTTTTTTTCTCCATCATTCCCTTATGTGGTAATGTTGCTTTTTGCTTTGGGATTCAGCGTGAGGGTGAGAGACACATCGGGTCAAAAATCCCTGCAGGCTCCAAGTTGTAAGATTTGATATGAGATCAAACTGAGAATGAGAGACACGCTGTGTTTTCGCCAAAGGGACACGCATTGACTGCAGCTGGGGCCTTCTCTCCTCTCCTATCCTCACCTCTCCTCTCCCGGGATGTCTTGGTCCCTGTGGACGTTTTGCTGTTGCCTGGATACGGTTATAGAGTCGCTTCTCTTCCCCCCTCTCAAATCTCATTGTAGGTTCTAGTGTAGTACCACATTCATTCTACCTGACAGGTCCCACAATGCTCTCTAAACCCCCACTGAGACACGGACGGTCACACATGGCAACACCATGACGGTTTTCTCTCTCAAGGGTTTCCGTAGTGAGGGGTGAATGGAGCCAAAGAACATTACCCTTGTTTTTAATGTCATTTATTAGTCAAAAATAATAATTAATAATCAAATAATAATTAAACAATAATAATAATAATAATAATAATAATCTGTTTCCATACATACAATCAAAACAAAGCATATATTTAGAATTAATATATTCTTATATTCTTATAAGTATTTATATATTTATTACATATTTCTTACAAATGCAATCATTCATTGCAATTAATTAATTCAATTAATATCTTAATCTAATAGCCAGATTAGCAGATTAACAGATTAATTCAATTAATATGTTTATCTAATAGCCAGATTAACAAAACCTTTTTTTAATGCAAAATACCATTGTGTACATTCACCGTAATATAAAATTATTCATACAATGAGCATGTTTACATGCACACCAATACGCTGATAACTAGCAAAAATCTGTTTATTGAAATAACCCGATTTATCGGTTTACATGCAAATCAACAACCTGGAGATGCAAGTAAACCACGTTTACAAGACTATTAAAAAACAGGTTATTCCCCGGTTGTGACGTCAAAATTTAAGCATCATGTGTTTCACTGAGAGTATTTTATTTATTATGCAAGTTGTGATTTTAAATAAGCTAAAGCATTACAAAACCCCAGAGTATTTCACAATTTCAGTGGGAAACTTTGACTCATTCTCCTCTCATATTTGAACTGTACTATCTGTCCTTTGGCTGCATTAGATGAGAACACATTTTGTTTGCTGTATTTCTCCTCCCCTACCACAAAACACTTACTGGATGTGCTTAAATCTGCTGTATAAGGATGCTTTCCTGTCACACATATCACACATGCGCACTTCAATAAGCTGGCAGAACACAGGTTAAGGTGTTTACATGCTGGGTGAAATCGGGGTTAGGGGCAAAAATCTAGCTGTGCTGATCAGTTTATTCTTAAAGGTGCATTGCGCAACTTTTCATGTTAAAAATACCCGTTTTCTAACCCATACATGCTTAAACAATTGCCTGATGGGCTGACTGAGCCCTTCTCTGATCACTGCGATTGCCTCTATAATCCTGTACAGTAAAATAAATAAGAGGGATTCGGGTCGGAATCTGAGACTGGGCGTGACGTCATGCGCGTTCACGGCACGCTCATATGTCTGGCAGGTTTGTGATTGTGTATGCGCCGACGCCGCCATTCTCCGTAGAAAATGGATTCTAAGAGACCGGCTTGTAGTTCATTTCAAACACCAACGCAAACTCCACGTAAGATAAAAAAAAAAAGAGAACTTTTGTCTAGTGCAACCAAAAGGTCCAAATTGGAGTCAGACAGGCGTCGGGGTAAGACGAGAGTAAACATAGGGAAGGCTTTCAACAAATGGAGAGATCTCCGGTCTGCTCTAGGGCTCAAACGGGATCCTCAGTTGGCTTTTTTCTTGATAAAAAGGTAAGATATATCCCATTCTCTAATGTCTGATACGGCCAATAATGACAATAAATGACGATCCATAAAATGTGTAATGCTTTAGCGTAAGCTAGATAAATGTACAATCGGAATAGGTTTTACTAACTTACCATTGTCAGTGATCAGGTTCAGAATGATTGTGATATAAAATGCTGATATATAAGTTAGATACTTAGACACAAATTTTGCGCAAATTACTGCTTAATTACGATGTATTGCTATTGGAATATGCTACTTAGCTGATTAATAAAACAGGCTAAACCCCCGCAAATCTTCGGCGGATTAGCCTGTTTGGCTTTTATGGTAACGTCATAGTGCCACTTGATTGTTTATTACCTTGAGACATTTGGGTGTACTTTGTTGACCGACTGTGTATGGTATGGTATCATGATTACAATTTTGAGCTTTTACAAAGTTATAACTTATATTGTTCATGAACGTGTTTCCATAATAATAGTCATAAGTGGATACAGTAAACACATAACACAGTTCAACATGGAGATAGATGGGAATAAAAAACGAAGTTTTCTACTACCCCCATTTTTTCCCTCACACATAAGTGTGTTATTTACTCAATTGCCTTTCCTTTCACATATTTTAAATTACTTGCAGATTTAAAACTTTATTACCTCTGAAGACATGATTGTAAACAAAAGATTTGTGCGGCTGATGCTCCTTGGGTTATGACCAGCTCGAGCTCGTGCAAGCGTGCGTGTGCGTGTGGTCCGTGAGCGTGCACACCTCTGGTTGCAGTTTCGCTTGCCGCCAGAGGGGGCGTAGTTCTGCGAAAACTCAGACTCTCGCGCAATGCACCTTTAAGCTGTTCATGCTGACCTTATGCTGTTAAAGGAAAACGGTTTAACGCGTTTACGTGCCCACACTCATTATTGGCTTATTAAGCATAATCGGTTTAAGAACATGCATGTAAATGCACTCATTGACAAAAAAAAAATTGGACTGTATTCCACCTCTACTATTTATTGTCTGTTAAAAAAGGGTTTTAACGTTACACTTTGAAGTGCACATAACATACAGTATGTTTCTTTTCACATCAAAACAAGTAACTCTTTGTTGATTATCAGTCTGATGCTTGTGTTTTTGCTGCATCTGAAAAAGGATGCTGAGGCACTTTAGTTATGAGTGCACAAAACCTATCATAACCAGACTAAAAGAGAAGGGAAGTGAGTTTTTGTTTGATCTGTTTCATGAAGTGGATTTGAGGAAGCTTTAATAAAGGAAGTGCCAAACATCATTAATTCAGCTCGATGGGGGTCTGGGTTGTCTTCCTCCCGGAGCACACTCAACGGACCCCCCACACCATCCCCCATTCCATGGCGGAGCACAGCAGTAGAGCTTCTCTCTAGAGCTCCCACTGAAGATTCGTTTCTGTGTTCATTCCCTCGAGTTTATATTGCGTGGGACGGGGGGGAGAAGGAAGACAGATTAGCATACCATCACTTGTTTTGCCTGTTTACCGTGGCCTACTTTAATTCTGTGATGCATATAGTAAACACACTAGACAGATTCCTTGTTCTCTTCATGGTTGTGTGAATAACTTTAGTTTTGATGTTAAGGGATATTCTAATCCCCAATGAGTGCTTTTGTTTGATCTATTCAGAACATGAGCAGTTTTTCTCTGAGAGTTCTAAAAAGTTCTTTTTGTTGCCCAACAGGAGTCTGGTTAAGAAATATTGCCCCAAGCGCTCCAAAGAGGATGAGCCCAGGTGAGTTAAATTGCAAACATTTGCTTGCTCCAAAGATTTTTAAGTGGTTATTTTGACAGCCATTTATGTTTTTAATGGCAGCTAACAAAAACATGATATTATTGGATGTAGCATATAATAGCCTGTTACACGTATCTTTAGAATGCTTGATTCTGATTGGTCAGTCCAGGCATTATCTTGGTCAAATATTCAAACTGTTTAATTGATCGTTGTCCCGAGAACAAGACTGATTTCCTACTTAGCTAGGCTAGATTCGTGTCTCTCATATCACTCTGCAGTCTTTTTCCTCATAGATAGTCAATAACTGTCTAAAACTAATACAAATATTTTTGTTAATTGAATAAAATAAAATATAAATAGTATATGAAATAATTAAAAACTGAACTAAAACTAAAAGACAAATAATTAAACCCACATGGTAAAAAAAAAAAAAAAAAAAACTTAAAGGTCCCATGGCATGAAAATTAACATTAATATAAGTTCCCCTAGCCTGCCTATGGTCCACTTTGAGAAAATGAAAGCTCAGATGGGCCAATCTGGAATCTTCCCTATATGTCGTCATACGGGGAAAGGTTACCTCCCCTTTCTCTGCTTTGCCCGCCCAGAGGATTTGGCCCGCCCATGAGAAAATGAGCTACGACCGTGCGAGCGCGATATTGGGTTTTTTTTCTCGAGAGACATCATGGCTCGCAAACGAGCGAACCATGGCAGTTGCTCAGTGTTTGGCTGTACAAATGAATATATATATATGACAGAGTGGACAAGCAGGTATTGAGTAGAGGTAAGTCTTTAGGAGTAAATCATGGGTTATATGTAACATAACAGAGCACAGTCTTCTCTAAACTACAAAGATTACTGATGTAGATACTAATACAGCTTTAGAACGATAGCAAATCAGAGCAACATGTAAAACCAACAACGTAGGTTAGCGTTAGCTACATGATAATAACTGTAACAGCACGCATAAACAAACCAGCTAAAGTACCGTATCCAGACACAACATTTTAAACTAACCATTCGGAGACGTCCTGCTGTAGCCGCTGAGTTGCGACTTCTTCAGGTGCTTCTCCAAACTGGAAAGCTTGAACGACTGCGTGTCTACGAACCATTGCGATACATCCACTCACTGTAAACATTAGCGCATGGTACCGTGGCCGCAAGCTGGTCAAGGCCACATCCCCACCTCTCCCCGCCTCTCTCCTCCTCATTAGCATTTAAAGCTACAGATACAGAAATGGCACGTCCTAAGGAAAGCTCATTGTGGGACTGGCTCGTAGTGGCTGTAATTCTGCACCAAGGCTGAATTTCGGGAGAGAGACTTCAGATGCAGTATTTGGGGACCACTAAGGCCTATATAAAAGCATCCAAAAAGCAACATGTCATAAGGACCTTTAAAATTATAATTAAACAAATAAAACTAAAAGCTAATTCAAATATTAATAAAAACATATTTTAGTATTGAGTAATACTAAAATAAAACTCTCTATCGATATTCTAATACACTGTTAGATATTCATTACGGTTGGATTCAATGACATAATGAAATCCATTTGTTTCACTACAACTGTACATTTTATACATTCTTACTTTTAGCTCATGGCATTATTTCACTGTACATTTTGGCTGTAGTTGCATTCCTAACCAGCATGTTTCTACCCTGTTGGCTCTAGATTACGGTTGAAAGCAGAAACGGGGGAGTATTCGATGGGTGTCAGCTCGAGTCCCTCCCATATCCCGTAATGAATTCCATTAGTTAGGCATAATTTCTCCCAGCCTGTGTTTTTGTCCCAGGACATTCCTCATGTAGTGTACAGACAGCCCGCTGATTAGAACTCAACCCTGGAGGTGGGGGGGACATTTGCTTTGGACAAAAACATCTCCGTCCAGCCCTCGCAATACACACACATCCCTAAAGAGGAGAGACGAACATCTTTTTGTGTGTTTGTAAAGGGGGATTTTTAATATAGTGAGCTAGTCATGCCTTACAGGCTGGCCCTTAGTCAATATCAACATACAGATAGACTAGAGACTTCCGGCCCCCAGGGGCCATGGCGGCAACCTGAGGAGAAGCTGTGTGCGACTGCTGATAAACGCAATTCATTTTTAATGAGGGCATTGAATGTCCAAGAAATTGTCCCATATCAGAACGTAAACCTTTAGTTCAGATGCAAGAGGTTCAAAAGTTCTAAAAATACATATTAAGGTCTTTTAAAGTTTTCTAATATATCTAAATGTGATGGCAGTGGGTTTTACACTGACAATTCAATTGTGTTAATGTCAGCATTATATTAGCTACCCTGCTTTGGTCTTTGGGGGAAAAAAAGCCAACAACAACAAAACATATCAGTTGACTTCTAATGCTTATATTCAGTTTGTCAATTTAACGAATCGAGATAAGCTTGCAAAATTTGATTTGTTTTAATGGCAAAATTTGATTTATTTAATGGAACTGGATATTTTTGGCAAATATCAAATTGAAAGATCATATAGTTTTTCTTTCAGTGCTGTAAGAATCATGTCTTTCTATTTTTTTTTTTTTTTGTCTCTAAAACAATTAAATAAGTAAAAAAGTCAATAATATTTTGATTTTGCCATGGAAATAGTCACTGATGCTGATATGGAAATACAAATAAACGAACAAGATTATATGTAGTATTTTTTTCATTGTATATTTTCCTCCGGCAGGTTCACATCCTGTCTGTCATTCTACTCCATACTCAACGAGCTGAATGACTACGCAGGTCAGCGAGAGGTCGTTGCCGAGGAGATGGGGCACAAAGTGTATGGGGAGCTGATGAGGTACTCACAGGACCTGAAGGCTGAGAGGAAACATGTGAGTGCCAAATACATACACCTGAGACACTGGTGCAGTTCAAGACAAGTTGTATTTAAACATTTGTTTGTTGTGTCTGATCAACAGCATCTCCAGGAGGGACGGAAGACCCAACAGTATCTAGACCAGTGCTGGAAACACATGGACAATGTAAGTAATGTACTGGTACTGGCACTGACACTGGTACTGGTACTGGTTCAAAAGAAATCAGTAGTGCTGAGTACACAATCTGGACTTATGTGCAGTCTGTATGATAGGCTTATGTGTATGCCCATACATCCTTGTTAATCAGGCATTTTTGTTTAATTTAATGTTTATTTGACTGCTTGATACTACTACAGAGACATCAAAACTTGTTTATGTAATTTATCTTTATTTTTATTTTTTAGTTATTTGTTGTAATTTAATTAGTGACTTTACTTTTAATAAATAATTATAATAATTATTTGAAATAAAAAATATATATTTTTAAATGCAGTGTTTACATAAATATTTAGAGATTTTTACATTGTTTTATTATTCAATCATGGCTTTTTTTTTTGTACATTGGAAATAGATAGCAAGAAGCATGAAATTTTACTTGTATGGGTATCATAACCACAGAAAGTATCAGCTATTGTAGGTTACATTAATATTTTGAATTAACTTTGATTTTCTTATTTTCAGTTTTCCTTTTCTCAATTTAATTTTATGTGCTTTTTTTTGTAATTTTTGTTAGCTGTTTTTAAATACAATTTAAAAGAAAGTAGAGCTTTTCTATTTAGTTTGAATTTATTTTTGAGTAATTTTAATACTTAAACTTATTTTATTCCATTTACTTGCCATTTCTAATTTTCTTTGTAGTTTTTCTTCTAATATCTATATTATATTTTATTTCAGCTTTATTTCAATTAACAAAAGCTATTCTTAATGTGCTTTTCCATTTGACTGTGCTACTATTCCATTGTTTTTCAATGTGAACGTGCACTAGACGGACATCTTTAGCCGTGCGCTTTTCTCAGTCTACTGATTGAATTCAAGGTACTGGTCTCAAACACAGAGAGTTTGGAATGGCATCAGCCATATTTAAGATTGATTGTGTTTGTACTACTAGTTGCACAGTTGTGTTTGTGTCTGAGTGCAAGTGACCGATTCACAACCTCTCCTCCAGCTGTGACCTGCGGTCCAGATTTATACAGATCCAGATGACTGTGTGTGTTTATATGCAAGTATAAAACAGAAGAAGTGACAAAGACTGTTGGCAGTGCACAAATGGAAACCTTCCTGCGCCGCATTCATCTTCTCAAGCTCTTTCTTTCCATTCTCCCTCTCGCTCCAATTGATACCCTGCACTGCATTCCTGCATCCTGTACGTTTCCTGTCTGTCAGTGCGTCTCATAGAGTATTTTGCAGCTTTTAGGCCAGCAACAGCTGAATCTGGCGTTGAGAATGACCATGTCGTAATAACATAGGTATTCCTCTTTCTTGCACTGTCACGAAATGAAACACAGATGCTCTGGAAGCAGTTACACAAATTTCATTATCGCTCTCACTCTTAGTACTGTTTTGGATGTTTGTTTTTAAGATTATCTGTATTTATGTTGCTACTAGATCAAATCCTGACAGTTTTTATGCAGGAAGGATTGCTAATGCTCACATAGCAGTGCAGGAAATGTTTCATGCCTGTTTTGAGAGCCCATCAACATGTGTGTCTCCTTTTCCGTATGGATTTCACAGAGCAAAAAGAAGTTTGAACGGGAATGCAGAGAGGCAGAAAAATCACAAATGATCTACGACAGGCTAGACAATGACATCAACGCCACAAAGTCAGAGGTGGAAAAGGTAGTTTCTGTGATCCTGATGTACTCTACATAAATTCTTATAATTATTGACTGAACGTTGTCTGAACCATTTTGTAAAAACATTGTAAAATAGCACTTGAATGCAGTTTCTGGCCTAAGACTGGAAGTCGTCCTGAGGCCTGAGCTGTATTCCTGAAGCATTAGTAATACAGATGACCATTCATTCTGTCTTAGGCAAAGTCCCAGCTGTATCTGAGACAACACATGGCGGAGGAGAGCAAGAACGAGTATGCAGCCCAGTTGCAGAACTTCAATGCTGAACAGTGGAAACATTTCAACGTGGCCATCCCTCAAATATTCAAGGTGATGATTTCCGCCATCTTTAGTTTCTGATATTTTAATTGAAATGTTTTAGAGTTCTTGAAGTCTAAAGCTATAAAGATTATACTCGCTGAACAATAAGTAGTGCTAGTGTTTGTTTTATTTATATACTATTATAGTATTCATTAATATTGTGAATTAGCTTTAGCCGCTTTTCCACCGAAATTACCCGGAACAATTTGTCCCAGGAACTTTTTTCCCAGGAACCTTTTTTGCCCCAGACCGGTTGCTTTCTGCGTTTACACCGCGGTCTAAAGTACCGGGAAGGTAAACTGCACGCAACTGCTCCTCCCAGTCTGCGACGGACAGTAATCAGTTTTGAGCGCCACATTTATAAGTTTGGAGGAGATTCAAACTGTGTTGCAGTTATTGGTTTACTAACGAGGTAATTAACATAACAAAATAGACGAGCACTGATACTAAAGCGTGTTCAGAAAGCTTGTATGCGTATAAAATTAAGACAAGGTACGTTGTGAGATGACTGAATAACGCGCAAAAATTTCCTTTTACGTAAATACTCTTTAAAAAAAGCCTGAACCCCGTCTATCAATCATAAATAGTGACAGTCTTGTAAATAGTTGTTTGTTACACCTCAATGCGCTATTTCAATCCTGTTATAGTAAATTTGTAACATGGTTTGCCTTGCAATAGATGACAATGTGTAAACATAATGACTTAATATTAAATGCTGTGGCAGAAAAGAGACGAGCACTGATAAAGCGTGTTCAGAGCTCGTAATGCTAACGTTAGATATAAAATTGTATGTTATCAGCTATTGCGGACATTGGCCGTGAGATGGCTGTGACGAACGCGCAGAAAGTTTCCTCTTCCACAAATACCCAAATAATAAAGCCTGAAACTCGTCGCCAGTCCCCCAGTTTTTTTTTATTAAATTCCATATTTGCAGACAGACAACTTTACTGCATGAAGCCACTTTTTAAAAGGGAGGTTAAAAATAAAGAAAATGCTGCGTGGAGTCATCCAACCAAAATGCGGCGTGAACACAACCAATCAGCTTGTGCAGCGCACAAGTCCCACCCCTGAAAGTTCCTGAACTTTGAAAAAGTACTACCTCGTGAGCAGGGACTATCGGAGGGGGAAATATTTACCCGGAACTTCATTTAGACCCTGGTTCCTGCGGTGTAAACACATCGAGTACCAGCCCAAAGTTCCTAGTTCCTGGGGAAAGTTCCTGCGGTGGAAACGCGGCTTTTGACTCTTATTTTCAGTTTTCTTTTTTCAGTTTAATTTTATGGGCTTTTTATCATTTTTATTGTTTTTTTTTTAAAATAGAATTTAAAAGAAAATAGAATTTTTCTATTTAGCTTGTATTTATTTTAGTTTTAGTACTTTTAGTTGCAATTTCAAATTTTCTTTATAGTTTTTAAGTTTTCATGTAACATTTATATTTTATTAAATGTTTATTAAACTTTTCTATTGTTTTTCTATGTAAACATTCACTAGATGGACATCTTTACCCGTGTGCTTTTTTTTTAAATCTACTGACCTGCGTCTCGTGTTTTTAACAGCAAAAATGCTTTCTGTGTGAACTCCTCCCTTAATGGTTGTCTGTTTAGTTAACAAATAAAGCACTGTAATAGACTGTATTTGGTTTGTGACCATCCACAGAAAAGATCTAATAAATCAAAACGTCTCATTGTAGTTTTGTTTATGTAGTTCTGAAACCTCTGTGTTCGTGTGCTTGTAGAATCTGCAGGACATGGATGAACGGCGGACGGTCAAGCTTGGGGAGACGTACCGGAGTTTTGCCGAGGTGGAACGAAGAGTCATTCCCATTGTCTCAAAATGCCTGGAGGGCATGGTGACCGCTGCTAAAAATGTGGATGAGCGTAGGGTAAGTGCTGAAACACTTTTAAGAGCCATACAAAAAGGAATTGAGTACTAGTAAAACATCTATAAATTCTATTATGAAATATTAGCAATATATAAAAGTTTAGAATCAGTAAATGCTTTTTTTAAAAGAATTTTTTCATCAAAAGTTACCGTAAAGACATTTTACAAAAAAGTATCATGGTTTTCCAAACATTAAGCAGCACAACAATGTTTTCAACATTGTTAATAAGAAATGTTTATTGAGCCACAAATCGGCACTGATTGCAAATTCAGCTTTGCAATCAAAAGAACAAATTACATTTTAAAAATAGTAAACAGTTATTTTGTATTGTTATAATATTTCATAATATTACTGATTTTACTGTATTTCTGATCAAATAAATGCAGCCCTGGTGAGCACAAGAGCTTCTTTCTTTCAGAAACAAACAAAAAATCTCGAAACTTCTCTAACTTCTAAACGTCTAACGTGCTTTGATTACCACCCTTCATCCATTGGTTCAAGTAACTTATTACGCTCCATTATGAACCCAAGGTTTACTCAAATGTAAAGTACTTCTCCCTGATGTCATTTTGTACCTATGATCTTGATGATAGCTCCAGTCCACTACACTGATAGAAAGAAGGGAGGATTGGAGACGGAGAGTAGGCGGGAGGAAGTGAGGGAGTGGATGATTGGGAGCATGGGAGGATGAGAGAATCAAGTTGCTCATTTTCTTAGTGCTGTCGCCAGCGCTGATGCTTATGAAAAGGTCGCGTGTGGCTCCGCAACCGCTGATTACATTTTTATCTGCCCCATTTAGTCTCCCTCTCTTTCTTTCTTTTTCTGTCCTGGACTTGTTCAAAAGGTTGGGGTTGATAAGGTTTTTTTATGTGTCTTATGCTCACCAAGGCTGCCTTTATGATCAGTGAAAGCAGCAATATGTGAAGTGTTATTACAATTCAAAGGCACACTATATAACTTTTTTGCTTTCTAGCAGTTAAACAAAACTGCATGCATTTTGCGGCAGAATATTGTTTTGGTTGTGTTACGGCTCTGTGCGACGATGAATATGACCCTTCACAATAGATAATGCTTTACAATGAATTCTCTGAACTCTGTTAGAGAGCTACATATGGCAATTTATCTGTTCAGTAAAATACCTTACTCGCCTGTTGAGTAATAAAACACCATCTCTGTGTCGCTTTTACAACATTTCAAATCCTTCAGTTCTCCTTTCACCATCTCCGAAAAGCCAAGCCAATGTTGATTCTTGTTTTATTACGAGCTCAGCCATGTTCTCTTTTTGCCAGCAGACTCTCCTCTGTTCTGCGTGTTTTTTAAATGGCTGATTCCTCTGAGGTTCAAGATTTAGCTGCTCCATGTCAACTTTTCACACTCGTTGTGACAACTAACCTATGCCACTCCCACACCATACACACATCAAAGTAGCTGGAGAAACTTTTTATTTATTTACCGGATGTGATGTGACACGCACAGACGAGTGACGCATGTGCGCAATTTCCCATGAAAATCATCCCACTGGGTCTAAATTGTAAACACTTTCAATTGGCTTACCATAGTGGATCAGGGTAAGAAAGATTGATGATATATTGACTCATTGAACAAAATAAGTTCACCTTTAAAATATTTTTTTAAATGAATTTTATTCCTGTGATGGCAAGACTCCAGTCTTTAGTGTCACATGATCCTTCAAAAATCATTCTAATATGCTGATTTGGTGCTCAAGAAACATTTATTATTAATATCAATGTTTAACAGTTGTACCGTTTAATATTTTTTGTGGAACCAGTGATACTTTTTTTTCAGGATTCTTTCGGAATTTCAAAAGAACCGCATATATTTTGAAATAGAAATGTTTTGTAACAGTGTAAAAGTTGTCACTTTTGATACATTTTAATACATATTTGCTGAAAGGAAAAACGTACTGACCCCAAACTTTGTACAAAATGTATATAGAACTTCTAAGAAATGCTTTAACTTGGAGTCAAACCGTTCTTAGCAAAAACAACTTTTAACTTTGCGTGTTCAATACCTTGGAGCTTTTTATATAAATAAGCTAAAAGTAACTTTTAGTGTAGCCTAAGCCTTAAATACTGATACTTCCGGCCTCCCACTATCCATTTGTTAGCAAGTTTTCCATCGTAACTTTCATTTTCGAGAGAATCTCTATTATTTATGCACAACTATATGTGCAGCCTCAAATGGGTGCGACTCAATTTAAGTTAATGGCCCTACCGACTTTCTGACCAGATCTAGCTGAACATATAACAATCTGTACATATAACAAAACTATTTAGCAACTCCTAGCTAGGTTAGGATACCCCTCCAGATCTCTTAAATAATTTAGGATTGAAGACCAACTAATTTATGCACAACTCTTTCTTTATTCTTGGAATTTTTTGACGAATTACTGTAATTTTAAGGTGGCAGCTTGAAGATTCTACTCAGACTCAGAAATGATCAGTTTCTTTGGTAACACCCATGCCACTCTTGTTTTTCCTATTTTCCCCCTGCTTCCTGACTCCAATGGTCGGTACTCGACCTGCCCAGTGACGAACCATTCGGGTCTGATTATGACCTGATTCTGTTCACGGTTTTATTTATGGGCTTGCTTACGTTGTTTTGGGATTTCCTAATGCCCTCTGCTCGAATCCTGAGGTCAAGAGAGCCTCATAGAGGCTGTTAAACGTGTGACATGAAGCCAGAGCTCTTTTGTAATGCTACCACACCCTGGTCAAACACAGTCATTCCAGACCAGCTAACCATCTTTCCTTGTGCCTACTCTCACAGTTTACAAACACTATAGTACTCATTGTTCCTTCATACAATGGCCTTAAAGCACACTTTTTTTTTTTTTAAAGATGCGATGTTACATTTTTATTTGATTTTTCTCTATAGAATATTACTGCTACAGGTATGGTTCAGTCCCTGAAATGAACAAACCATGAGCTTACACCATTATGCTCACGTTACAGTTTCTAAGGTTAGCTTAGTAACTGAGTTGAGTATTGATGTTCAAGAGGGCAAATAAATAAAGGTTTAGTAGTGGTCGAGAAAGAGGTATGTTATGCTGGTGACAGAGTTCAAGGAAATGTGTTTCTTTCGTTTAAATAAAATGTACTCTGGCATTCAAAAGTTTGGGGCTTGTAAGATATTTATGTTTCTGAAAGAAGTATCTTATGGTCCCCGAGGCTACATTTATTTGTTCAAAATGCTGTAAAACAACTGTTTTCTATTCGAATAGATTCAAAAATGTATATATTTATTCTTGCTGTATTTTCAGCATCATTACTCCAGTCTTCATTATCACATGATCCTTCAGAATCATTTTTATATGCTGATTTGTTTCCCAAAAAATAAAAGTACTAATTTCTTAAAAAAAACTTTTGAAAGGTAGTGTATTATTACTTGCACCTGGCTCTAAATAAGCATGCTAAGCATATTGTTGTTGTCCCACAGGATTCTGGGATTGTAGTGGAGTCGTTCAAGTCGGGGTTTGAACCCCCGGTTGATTTCCCTTTCGAAGACTTCAGTCAGAACATCCAGCGAACAGGATCAGATAGCACCATCGGGACCCCCAAAACAGAGGGAAACAAACCGGACCCCAAACACGCGATTAGCAGGACCAAAAACAAACTCTGGCTTTTTGGGAAGAAACCCAAGGTATTTTCATTGTTCAGCAACTTCTGTTCCATTGTAAAGCTCATTTGCTAAGAATAGGTAATAAATTAAAAGCCCACATGACCGTCAGGCGCTCTGCTTTGGCTCGTGTGAACAGTAAAGGATTATGTGGCTAGGTAAAACTTTAACTTCTGCTTTCAGACCTACGCTGTCAGTACCAACATAAACTTCCTGACCCTTTTGTCTTTTTTAAGAACATTTCACATTTTTTCCTTCCCTTGAAAGCAGTTCTTGTTTTTAAAAACCCCTCATTGTAATGAAAGTTAACACTTGCTTATAAAGCTACATTTAAGCAGATAGACTTCATTCAGTCGGTCATTTAACTAGGGATTGTAGATTTGCGTGTTCGTTTGTTTGTGTTTGGTTATTAGTTCACCTGAAATCTTTGTTGTCCCAGCTTCCCCCATCCAACCCTCCTCCTTCCCGCCCAAGTATTCCCTCTGGCAATATCCAGCCTCCTAAATTCACAAAAGAGCGAAAGGCTAACCATCAATCTGAAGTGAGAAATGCAAAATCTATGATTCCATCCTTCCGAACTGTGAAAAGAGGGGTAAGAGTCGGCCTGGTGTGTGTGGGTTTGCCGTGATTATGACATTAGCGCTTGCCGCTTGCGCTTGGGCCGGTTTCTCTCACCCAAGGTTTAGCTAATTCCTGCACGCGAGGAAACAACGAAATGTGATTCTTTTGAGTGAAGGAATAAGGCTTTATCTGGGTCCAAAGAGCTGTGCCCATCATTTTATTTAAGTTTGATTTGTTGCGTAAATCAGTGGAACACGGTGGTGGAAGTGTTGGGTGGGTGAATTATTTTTATTTATTTTTATTTCTTCTTGCTTTATTTTTAAAAGCGCATGCAAGTTTGCATATTACTTAATACAGCTCAGTAGCTCTTTCTGTTCACACTGACATTGATGTTACAAGTTGCTTTGTGTGCAACTAAACCTTTTTTTACACTGAGATGATTGCTGTTGCTCATTTCTCTTATTGAAAATTGATAACTTGTAATTACTTGAACTCTGTAAATCGCTGTCATTGTGAACACGCCGTAAAACAGACATGAGAAGGGAAACACAGGGAGTACATTTACAAATATTAGGGGGTTTTCTTCTGAATATACATGAGTATAGTCTGGGAGATTTACGGTTTCGAAAAACTCTCCTTTGAAGATCTTTTAAATCCTGAACAAAGCAAACTGATTTTGTTTACCAAAAATGTTTAACATCCAGCTGTAAATCTCTTTGTAGAAAAATGCCCATCCATACAAGTCCATCCTTTTGTAAACAACAGAGATGACCGCTCACGTACAGTTGGATGAGGACGCAAGGAGATTTTTGCCAAGGTCTTTTTAACTATCCGGATACAACTATTCTGAAATCTCACAAGCATCATCTTTGTTTCCTTAACATTTTCTTGGCCTGGTACATCATTGTGCAACAAACCAACTGAATATTTACAAATTTATCAAGTTATTATAGATGCATATTGGATTGCTGTCATTAGTTAATCTGTTGTGGTGGCAACTCTAACACTCTGCCGACTGCCATAATAATGGATTACCTTTTCCTAGTAGTTCAGAATAACTGATTCGAAAACCAAATGCCACTATATAACCTGTTCTTTTAGCTTCTACTTTATAACCTAGCTTAAATGGAAATGTTGAAAACAAAGATGAGGTTGTGGTTTCAGGCTGGTTCAGGTTTTTAACCAGACTTCCAAAATGTCTCTTTTGTGGTATTAACAATGTTAGACTAACATGAACTGCACTGGAACTGCAGTAGGTCAGACCTCGATTAAGACCTGGTTTATCCTGATGGTGCCGTTCTGTGTGAACCTGACTAAAATCATCAGTCAAAATGCATTCAATTGACTGACTGATGTTGATGAGCGATTTGTTGTCTTTGTTTCTTTTTGAAATGGCGTGACCTAACCTTAACCTCTCAGTGGTCTTTAAAGCTGGTAAGTGATGTGTGTTTTGGACTGCTGTAGTATAGATATGAAGTTTGAAAATAGACTTGAGTGTTTAGTTCTAGGATGCTATGACTGCATTGAAACCCCCTCCTTCCTCATGCTGTACAGCTTAAAGATGTCTTTCTTATAGTGTGGCTAAATGTTTCTAAACTTTCAGATGAATTGCAAAATTGGAATGTATTCAAACTATCAGGCCCATTAAGCTCTAGGAAGGACATCTCTCTCTAGAGCGACTGTCTACCATGTGCAGCTGTGTCTGGAATAACCTATATTTGTACAGGCGCCAACACTAGAGGATCTCAGCCATCTTCCCCCTGAACAGAGACGCAAAAAACTTCAACAGAGGATCGATGAGCTAAATAAAGAACTACAGAAAGAAATGGACCAAAGGTAGATTATATGATTTTTTTTTTTTTAGCATATTAATATTAATTTATTTGAATGTATTTGAATTTTAATAGCTATTATTGATTATTTTCTGTTTGTTTGCATCGATGCATGATAACAGCTTAAACTATTTCAAACCTATTAAATAGCTAGAGAATAATATCTTATAAATGTCCTTGTCACAGAGATGCTCTTAACAAAATGAAAGATGTCTATGAGAAGAATCCTCAGATGGGAGATCCTGGAAGTCTCCAGCCCAAGATTTCAGAGACCATATGCAACATGGAGAAACTCCGCTCTGAGATCCATAAAAATGAGGTAACCTTCCCTGAGGAATGACTTACTGTTGCAGTCTTATAAGGAAGCACAGCCTCGGAATGTACATCTGGATAAATTTGAGATAAAACAGCTGAGCAGCTCTGTGTGCCACCACCATCTAGTGGAGGAATGGACATAATGCGGATGCTGCATCACATGAAATGATTGAAAATGACTATTTATTTGGACATGAATCCCTCTTCACCTGTCTCTCTTCATCTCAGAGTTGGCTGGCAGAGGTTGAAGGGAAGCATGGATCCCGTGGTGAGCGGCGGCCCAGTGCGGATGTGAACCACCACACACCCCACGGCAGAGAGAGGTCTGGGTTTCCTGATTACATTATCTGCATTCTCAGTATAGACAGACTATAATGTATATATCCTGTATACAGTCATGAGTCATCCCTTTAATGAGTGCCTGAACCGTATGTAACCCACTCGTAGAAGAGTTATTGAGCTGTTCTACACGATTTTTCTAGATCTAAATGAGTAGAAAGGCACAGCAGCGATTTAAAGAGGTTGATGCGATCATAATATCCCGACATGGAAATATATATATTAAGTTACAGTGTGGTGGTAACGTCCATTTTCTGATAATGCATAGAAATATACCCTACTGTTCAAAAGTTTGAGGTCAGTAAACATTTTTTTTTTTAAAGAAATTAATACTTTTATTCAGCAAAGACACAATAATAAAAGAGACAGTAAATATGTTTACAATGTTAAAACTAGCAAATGAATTCTGTTCCTTTAAACTCTATTCATCACAGAATCCTGAAATATTAAGCAGCACTGTTTTCAACATTGATTTCTGAAGGATCATGTGACCCTGAAGACTTATTATGATGCTTAATAGACTTAATAATGCTGAAAATTCAGCTTCGCCATCACAGGAATAAATTACACTTTCAAATATTATTTTTAATTGTAATAATATTTCACAATATTACTGTTTTACTGTATTTTTGATCAAATAAATGCAGCTTTAGTGAGCATTAAAGACCAAAAAATCTTTATCTCATATTATTTTCTTTTTATTTAAGTCATGATGTAAACCAAAAGATATACAACTAGTATCAGTGCAACAGCAGCTTCCCATTATGTAACGCTTTAGTTGAAAACACAAGATGCCAAACCATCATTTCATCAGTGCTTTGTGCATCCACACGTCACACCGCCGCCTCTGAACGTAAAGGCTCGTAATGGCTGTTGTTTTTCTCCTGTCTTTCAGCCCTGAAGGCAGTTACACAGATGATCACAGTCAGGAGCATCGGTCTCCACCACAGCCAGACCCTCACGAATTTGACGACGAGTTTGACGATGACGATCCTCTCCCGGTCATCGGCCACTGCAAAGCTCTCTACTCTTTTGATGGTACAAAAACAGCTCGCTTTAAATGTTCCTCGTTTAGGACGAGTTAAGCGCTGTTGACAACGTTGTGGCATAATGTCGAGTGTAAAGATCCATAAAAACAGTTCACCAACCAATTCTTCCCACAGGAATTACAGATTTTTACTAAATAATTCACTTAAGTGCTTTATGTTAATAGAAGCATAAATGTAAGACTAATTACATTACAAATAATTTACATTTGATTTATTTAAATAAAACTTTGAGGACTTTGCCTTCTCATCTCAGAACACTGGTTAAGGTATTAAAATATGTTTTTTTCTCAGGCTCCAACGAAGGCACGTTGGTTATGAACGAGAACGAGGTGCTGTACGTCATAGAGGAAGATAAAGGCGACGGATGGACGCGGGTTCGGAAAAGTAGCGGAGTGGAGGGCTACGTCCCCACGTCCTACGTGGAGATCACACTGGAGAAAAACAGCAAAGGTGCGGTCACCTACATATGACATCACCCACGGCATCACCACCTAGTTATGACATCATACATGGGGGAGTGCGTGTCAGATTTACCGTGACTCATCAAGTGCAGCTCGGCTGACTGCCATATGCTTTTGTTCACTGTGTGAGCCCGAGGACAAACACACTCACACTGTCGAAAGTGACTCTATTCCCTCTACACTGCGACTGCTGCAGCGGATCAATCTGTAGACTTGTAGAGATTTTTATTGCTTTTTATTCCATTTTAATAAGTGTTTTTAATCAGTTTTATATCATTGGAGCAAAACTGAACAAAAAGCATAGGCTCCTTTTCAAATGCCTGTTTGTCTGAGAGATGAGTTCCTCGTTATATTCGTGAGAGAACTTGTCAAACTTTAATCAGCTCTTAATTGTTAAGATTTATGTGTTTTGTTTTTTTTATACATGTTGAAACTTAAGTACACTCTACTCGGAGCATCTCTGCATTGTTACTACAGTCCAGTCATTTGTTCTATTCAGTGTGAGGATACATTGATGTACTTCTGCCCTTTCAGTTCATGCAGTTTCCAGTTCTTCCACCTTTCTTCGAAGTGTTATGTCCTTGCAGCTAAATTTCCCCTCATCATAGCGCCAAACCTGTTTCACTTCAACTCTCTCTGCGAGTGCTACTCTTCTCGTTAAACTTGTGGTGTCGCAACTTCCTTTTTAATTTGGGATTTAATAAAAAAATAATCCAAGAACAATGCGTAACTTCGGAGCAGCACTCAGTTTGGCTGGCTCACTAGCGCCCTCTATCTTTTTTTTCTCTCGCTGGTCAATCTTTGTTGTCGGTGGACCTGTCAATGACTCTGTCCTCTCTTTTCTCTCTGTGGCTATAGGTTCCTGATTGGATGAGTGGGGTTCTGTGGTGTTTGGTGGACGGGACTCACTGCTGTGGGTCTGTTAGTGGGGCGGTGGGGCGATTTTAAGACCGAGATTGTGTTGGGGCAGGTTGCATGTGTGCATGCTGTTTGTCATGGCCATTAACATAATTCCATTGCAGCAGACATTCCAGGGATATTGGAGAACCTAAAGAGAGTCGTTGCCTGGCACTAACATATTCAGGGGAATGTTTTGCCTGTACCATCATTTCATGTTCATCATAACATGCACCTGCATGATCCACAGCCTTTCGTTCCTCATTCCGTGCTGACAAATTGATCCCTTAGTAGATTTAACCACTTATCTCAACCACGTACGCCTTGTTTGTGTGTCCGTTTCTCTTTCGACTACGTTTCTTCATTGATGCATTCCATGTTAACCATGATATGAATCTCTAAAGCATGACCAATCAGAGTAAAGGAAGCATGGTGCTACATTAGCCATTGCAACAGTCCCCACACAACATCCACCCACTGGCCCCGCCCCCTTTGCGTAGTCTGCTGGATGGAAGGAGCCTGGTGCAGTTCTGCATTTGGCCAGCAGGGGGACCCAACACCATATAAAACAAGCGGAGGAAACGCCAGCGAGGACCTATGAACACCAACCCATCGTCTCTGCCTTAATGACAGGCCTCTGTATGGAAACTAAAAGCATATAGGGGTCTATCTGATCCTCTATGCCCAAAAAACTGCTTGTTCTTGGGCTGCCAGCTCTTTGTGGTGCTTTCTCCATTTCTAGTCCAGCTCCTGGTTTCACATGTGCAAGAACATGCTCACTGTAACTAACGAGGACCACACGTCTCCAGAATCCGATCTCAAGTGCGTGTATTTGT
Organism: Rutilus rutilus; assembly: GCF_951802725.1. Lineage (NCBI taxonomy): Eukaryota > Metazoa > Chordata > Actinopteri > Cypriniformes > Leuciscidae > Rutilus > Rutilus rutilus. The sequence goes on along the minus strand of NC_140232.1, from coordinate 27,410,872 downwards.
GAATGTGATTCTTACATATAAAACTGTGTATGCATATATGCATATGTATATACCTAGTTAGTTTTTATTATTAAACTGTATGTATTAACATCTTTATTTCAGAATGAATGTTTTTATTGTGACTTTTTTTTCTACGTTTTTTTTTTTTTTTTTTTTAACAAATTACTTCCAGGCTTTGCTTGTAAGAACCGTGCCATACTCGTTTTGTAACCAGTTCTTCTTCTTGTCTGAACTCTGTTCTCAGTAGGACCCTGGTCTTAACCGATGCACTTTTTACCCTGTTGCATTTGAATTGGATTATTAGGGAGTGAATGATGTCAGATGTGAAGGCTTTGATTTTGTGTGAATGTGTTGTACAGTAAGACAACGTTGACCACTATATACTGGGGTTTGTGTTGGAGCAAGAGCAACCGAGAAATAAATACTTATGTCTGTTTGTCTCGTTCATCCTGCCTGTCATTTATTGGAGTTCTTCACTCTTTTGTGTTTAGTCTGTATACTGTATTTTGTTTACATTCCTACAGTTCACATTGTATGTCATCGCTATTGCTGGGTATTTGTTTATCAGGAGCCAAAGTTTCTAACCTGTAAATACGGTATATGCAGTGTATCATGGATTGTGCACACACACACACACACACACACACACACACACACACACACTACTGTTCAAAAGTTTTGGGTCAGTAAGTTTAAAAAAAAATAAGTTTTTAACCAGACATTTTAGGGTCACCAAGGCTGCATTTATTAAAAAATCGTGAACGATTTCAAAATTTGTGTGTGTGTATGTATGTGTGTGTATATATAATTATAATATTATAAATGTAATTTATTCCTGGATGGCAGAGCTGAATTTTCAGCCTCCAGTGTTTCATGATCCTTCAGAAATCATTCTAATGTGCTGATTGGATGCTCAAGAGATATTTTTTTTAATATTATTATTATCAGTGTTGAAAACAGTTGTGCTGCTTAATATTTTTGTGGAAACTGTGATTAAAAAATTAATAAATCCCGGGAAACTTTGAATATAAAGTTCAAAAGAACAGTGTTTATTTAAAATGGAAATTTTTAATTAAAAATAAATAAATTATAAAGACATTTATGGTGACTTTTGATCAATTTAATGCATCCTTGCTTAAAAGAAATCTCACTGACCCGTGTATATGAAAACATTTCTGTAACAATTAAAAACCATTCATTAGATATTTATTTAATATTTTTCAGAATATTTCATAGGTGATTATTTACAGGTCAATATTACTTCATACAATATATTACACAAACTAGCCTTCACATGCGTTCACTAATGATTATGTACATTCTTTTCCATGTGGGGTTTTTAAACTGATCAACACTGCTTTGACCGATGGGTTTCATGACATTTCTAAAAGTGTACAAGCTTTACTATATCCTGTTCCTTCATAGTGCTGAAAATGTGTCTTGAAGGTGTAATCCATAATTCCAGTCCTCTCTTGTCCATCACTTCATATGTCAAGTGATTGACCCCATACATACACCTCATGAAGTGCTCTCTGCCTCCAACTTTATCTTTATTTCTCAGGGTGGATAACGTATTGGCCATTAGAAATATTCTACGTACCGTTCCTTCTTTTCTTGAAGGTAAAACTGGTACCTGCCCATTTCACTAGTCATAGGTGTGGAGCACAACACACCTCTGGAAGGTGCATATGGAAGAAAGTAGCTCTCCATAGACAAGTGCCATTTGTGCTCATGAATGGCTTCCAACTGGCAAGCTGCAGGTGATCTTCTGAAGCGCACGTTATGTTAGAGAACATCCTTTTTAGGTACAGAGTCAGACGACCTTTGACCTGTTTGACAGTTTCTGCTTGCTCAGAGAGTCTAATATACTGTACAAAGTGCGTGCATCATTTTTCAGAGTTCTGTGTGTTTGACTGGAGGCTCAAGTTTTCTGGACAGGGCCGTGAGGATGAGTTTGAATTTGTCGTATCGCTCTGTCTGGTCCACGGCCGCCCCCCTGCTGCCCCAGAGCAGACGCAACTGGAAATCAGTCCTCAAGATCTCCAACATGTCATCATTAGGTTGGAAGTCTGGAGAGAAAATGAAATCAAAATTGACAATTCAATTATTATTATTTTTTACAGAATGTAGTGTTTATTATAAATAACTTATTTGTGCACATCATTATTTTTTTTTATTCATATCCCCTCTTGATCTTTAATCAATAATGTTAACCTCCCTTTCCTCTGGAAATGATGTCTGTTCTCTTCATGATGCATCTCACTAAATATCCTCCACAACTGGCATTCAGATCTGCTGCATATGATCCAGTCAATACCCAAGGACGACATCAAGTCTATGTATATTTTTTTTCTATCCAGAAGTCATTTCTCTCGAATATAGGTGTGTTGGACTTTAGTCTTGGCCTAATGGTTAGAGAGTCAGACTGGTAACCTGAAGGTTGTGGGTTCGAGTCTCAATACCGGCAGGAAATGACTGAGGTTCGCTTGAGCAAGGCACCTAATCCCCCAATCGCTCCCCGGGCGCCGTAGCAAACATGTTTGCCCACTGCTCCGAGTGTGTGTGTCCACGGTTTGCAGTGTGTTTTCAGTACTCACTGCTCCTAATGTGTGTGCACTAACTTTGATGGGTTAAATGCAGAGTACAAATTCCGAGTATGGGTTACCATACTTGGCCTTCACATCACTTTAAAAAAACCTTTAATAATATACTATTGTTTACTGTGAATTCATGTTGGTTCATACTTTAGCTAATGTTCATTTATACAATTTGAAATGTTAAAAATGTATTAGTATACTTGCATACAAAAATGTAACTAAATTAATAAATGCTTTGTATTGTTCATTAATGATACAAATTAAGTTTCTTTTACATTTTTTTGTTAATTTTCATTTATCAGTTTATTTTAAAATGTAGTACAACATAATATTTAATTGTTATATAAACAACCACTGATTTAAGTCTCACAAACCTTAAGTACACATCACTGTAGAAGGCCTTGATTCATTTTGACTAAAGTAATGATGACTTGTTCTGTAGGTGAATCATGTTAGTAACTGCTCTAAAGATTACTTGGACTGACTGAAACTGATCATGTTGTTTGAGTGTCTTTTTGAGTGATTCTTTTAAAGGACAAGCTATCCTAGCTTGCTAGGCCTTTTAACTTCCTGAGGGAATCCATGATTCAAATGCTAATTTTCTTTTGGATATTAACACAACGACCTGAACAGCTCAATGTGTTTTGCTCACCAATTCCCTCAAAGTAAAGCACCACATGTTTCTCCTGAAATGACTTGTAATGTCCTTGTCTTACCCTGGAGGATCCGCTGTGCATTGCAGGTGTAGGTGTCCGCATTGCGTGCAACAGCACGAGCTCCTTCCAGATGCCGGAACATGATTTCGCAGCCTTGGTCGTTGTTCTCCCACACGTCCATCTCTTCGAAGGTGACTGCAGGCCTCTCCATCAAGGTGAGCAGCGGCATTAGCAGCGGGACACTGGCATTGCTCAGTGGGATTTCAGCTGGAAAGACAAGAACAAGAACTTAGTTAAAGGTGACCAACTGTATAAAGGGCATGAAACATGCTTTATTGTCAAAAACTCACCACTTCCTTCATAGAGTCCTTTGTAGAATGGTTTCAAAGATTTCTCATAAATAATGGCAGTCTGTGTATATTTTCTCCGCAAGCTAGTCCACGTATGATCCAGTCTGGTGATCTGTTCATACAAGAAAGATCACACAGATTAAAGCTTGTTGACCGCACACAGAGAGGGAAAAAAGTCTGTATAAGTCAACTGAAAGTGGCAGATAGAAGGAGCTGTTGGGTACCTGAGGCATGTCCAGTGCTTTCATTATGGAGGAAAAGGCATAAAGATCTCCCATCGAGTCTTTGAGCTCTAGAGCGACCAGAATGATCCTGTTTAGGGTGGCTGCTCGCTCCTCCAGACTTCCTGTACACCCCAGGATATCCACAGCAACTCCAATTGCCATGGTGTTATGCCTTTTTAAGAAGAACCAGCCATGCATGTTAAATGTGTGGCCTATATATATGCATGTAAGACGTTCAAAGAGTTAATATTTCTCTGAAAGAGTCGTACTCCTTATATATCATCAGAAATCTACTTTGTAGATCACGTGTTAACAGCATCCATTTACCTTTCCATGAGGTCCTGCCGCAGCTGTCTACCATGAGGAAGGGTCACCAGCTCCAGCCCAGAGGTCACGCTCATTTGACCTTTCAGCTCCTCGGAAACATTCAGGATCCTGGCAACCTGCAGCATGTACACACAGCATTTGCATCAAAGGTAGTAACATCCAGAGTCGAAAGTATTGTGAAGGGTTTCTAAATTTGGGTTGTGGGTGGATGTTTTTTCATCCATAACATGGGTCCTGTGACTGACATAATCTTCCAGTTTAAGATTTCATTCCCAAATACACAGACAACAATCTGGAGCCTCTTTCAGAAGCAGTAAGATATGTGGAGAGTCACATGTATAAAAGGCGTTTTAATTGGATTCATCTACATTTAGCCCTGGCTGTGTGGCACAACTGTGGTCTTGTCCTCTGGTTGGCTGGAAGAACCAGTCTTCATCCTGAAGAATAGGCTGACTCACATAACCAGAGCGTAATTACAGACCTGTCGGTCATGATTGTATTCAGTAAGTAGGTGTGGATGACTATCCCTAATTCTGTTTTCATCTTTCTTGATTTTCTCCTTTGTTGTAGTTTCGTTTTCATTTTTTTTTATTCCTCTCCCTCCAAATTTGTTGAAATCGAAAGCCATCAAATAAACAATTTGTGATAGATTTAAATACTTTAAATTGCCGTTTTAAGTTTTGACATTTAAGTTGCATTACCAGTAATTTTTTCCTAAAACAATGCATGGTTATAGCAAATTAAGGTCAAATTTGTTAACACTGGTTAATCCATTAGGTATCATGAACTATACATTTAAAACTTTGTAAATGTTTGTAAACACATTTTTAACGTTTCAAGTTGTATTCGTTTACATTAATGTATTATGAACAAACATAAATTAATAATGAGCAATGTGTATTTTAGTGCTGTCAAATCGATTAATCGCATCTTACAAAAGTTTGTTTATATAATATGTGTGTTCATATTATATATCCATATACAGTATATATATGCACACATATATTATTTAAACAAACTATTATGGTAGATGCGATTAATCACAATTAATCGATTTGACAGTACTAGTATTTTTGTAAATTACCAATCTAGATTAATAAATGCTATTAACTTTTTTTTCATTGTTAATTCAGGACATCTAATGCATTAACTAATGTTTACGAATTAAAAAGAATAAATATTCAATTAGATTTTATGTCGTCTTCAAAGACTAATAATTAATATAATTAATATTACCTGGCAGTCTGCTTTCAGGATGTGTTTGGCGATGGTCTTTGGATCCTGACTGATGAACAACTCTTTGGCTTTCTTCAGCACTGTCATCTCCAATGGTTTGTTCTCCTCTGGTAGAAGCCGGAAGTTGACGTCACCAGGTTTGAATGCTGATTCAGTTTCAAACACAGGTCTTTGGAAACCTTTCTTGCCATTCTCTTCTTCATCCACATCCTCCTCGTTGTCTTCCTCACTGTCGTGTTCCAGGGCCTCAATGGCGTTATGGTAGGAGCTACGATCGAGTTTAATGCTGCTATCACTTCTCCTTAACTCCTCCTCAGTCTTTAACCTCTCCACATAGCTGTTAGCATGTGAGCTATTCATCTTTTCCCAATCAGCAGAGCTGCATGGACTCAGCTCACAGTAGCTTATTTCCGGACTCGATGAGCTACCCGACTGCTGCCGTCGCTGTTTGTTGGGCTTTACCGGGGGGACTGGTGGGGCGAGGGTCTTCAGGCCCGGGGTGCAGCATACTCTCATAGTGGGAACCTTGCTGGGTTTAGGGGGCGGTCTGGGACACAGCTGGCTGTCAGATCCACGAATGGCCTCGCCAGGCTGGGTGTCGAAGGCCATTCTGCGTGGCACTGTGGGGCTCAGAGCTGGCTCACTTCCTGTTCGGAAAACTGGGGATTTGGGGCATGGCTGGTGCTCCATATGCCGAACCTGAGCCTGGGGTCTACAGCCTGAAAGCAAAGGAATTCATTCATATCCATAATATCACAATTTTTTTTTTTTTTTTGTAAAATAGATAGATGGACTTTTTTTGTGTACGTTTTCTTTTGGCATTCTGCACGGCTATGCATATTCAGCACTCTGGATCCTGACATGGACAGCAAAGCTGCGTTTTGCGCATAACCATATTTATTCCACTGACACAGGCATAAATTATCTCCATCTCCACTTTCATTCTTCTCAACAAAACATTTTATTTTGCATTTCAATCCCACGTCTCATTTCACACATTTAACGATCAGTAACAGAAAGTGAATTTCAAAGGCGGGAATGTCAGCTTGACTTTGAGAATCACTTTCTCTTTGGCACAAAGTAAATGTGAGAAAGATGACTGGTTTTCAGGGCTGTCAGACGTGAATATCAGCGGAGGGCTGGAGGCGTGACAGGGTATCAAGGAGGATGAGAGCTGACAGGCACTCACCGATAGGGAGGAAGCTCTCCGACTGATGGGTCTTCAGTGGCCGTCTCCTCTCCTGAACGTGGTTCAGACATGCTGGTTGACTCCCACATTTATCTTTGTTGCTGTGAAGGAGAAAGACAGGTCACTTAAAGTCTTCTCTACCAATCTTTTAGAGTAAGATGACAAAATTGACACCACTTTTAATTGAGTTTTTAAAGGTTCTGTGGTGTGATATGAATTTTTAAAGTACAAATTCCATGCAGTCTCTGAATTAATGTGAGTTCATGCAACCTGCACAATCATTTTAATGCCATTCTCAAATTGATGAGGTTGTAAGCTATTTTGACACATTGTTTCCAAAAGTTAGGACTCCCATATGCTGAATCTGCACAAATAAGTACAACTTTCACTTATTTAATGCTTATTTATGCTTAAAATCTCGTTATATTAATGTGAAGATGTCACACACTGCAGGACTGAATAAATGAACATATGAATATTTCCACATAAATAATACAAATAATGCCTTTTTTACTTCCTGTTGGGGTGCTTATGAGCAAAACTGTCAAGGATTTCCAAGAGATTGCCATTAAGAAATGGAATTTGCTAATCATACCACAAGACCCAATAATTGCTGACAAAATTATATACATTTTATTATATAGATTTGAGGGGAATTTGTAAAATCATGACTAGTCATTTTTCAGAGCAGACCCCAATTATATAATGCAAATATTATTAAATTGTATTTCTAGTATTGTTTATTTGTGATTGATGATGATGAGGGCAGTCAAACCACAGAATTTCCAGAAATTGTTTAAAAAGATCACATGAGCTAAATTGGTAACACTTTACAATAAGGTTCCATTTGTTAACATTAGTTAAGTACATTAGTTAAAATAATTCTAATTTCTAATTTCAACATCTACTTGTACATTAATTAATATAATCTATTTAAAGAACCTGAGCTGACATGAACTAAAAATAAACGGTTATATTTTTTATTAACTAACGTTAACAAAGATGAATAAATATTGTAATAAATGATTTGTTAACTGTTAGTTTATTTTAGTTAATGCGTTAGCAAACATTTACTAATGGGACCACTGCATATGTATGTTTTACTTTCTAGCCAAGTGTTGAAAATATGAATGGAACGAATTATTGGTCTTTTTTTTGGACAGCTAAATTACATGCATTACAAATTAGATTTTTTTCCTAAATAGAGATTCTGAAAAGGCCAAATCTACCAAACCGTTTGAGACCTAGAATCTATAATTAGTAAATCCTATTATGAGTCAAATTAACGAATCTCTCTTATTTCCTCACGTTAGTGATTCAAAAGCCTCCCAGAGTATTTCTTCTTGGCGGTAAAGTGTGGCAATGAATAATAGTGGAAAGGGCCATATGACTGTGTTTCTCTCACCTGAGGAGGTTCCCACGGCTGAGGGTGTGATCCTGGGTGTGTCCGTTCATGATGTTTAGACTCAACCGTTTCGAAGTCAGGCTCTTTCTCTCGGAGTATCCCGCCTCTACACGTATACATCCAACTCCATATTTCTCCTCCAGGCATCTCAGAGGCAGAGCTCTGTTGATTGGCTGAAAGATAATCGCTCCGACAACCTCAGATACCGGCTCCCGGTTGCCCACATAGTATCGCACCAACGCGGGGACACTGTCAAATCCCTCCTTCTCAAACAGGTACTGGATGCGCGAGTAGGCCTCATTCATGGCCACTACTCGTTTGTTGATTTTGAAGTGTTGAGGAGTGTTCTTCCACTGGCAGGTGAGGACATAGTTTCCCGGGCTGGACAGCGAGTCTCGGATCAGAAAGTCTCCATCACGCTGGACCAGGTTTTCAGCCACCTTCAATTCAAACACACACAATTTTGATTGTTTTTGTGGTAGCTTTTTTCTCTCTCTTTCATACTGTATTTTCCTGCCTCCCTTAGTTTCAAGTATTTTGCATATTGGATATTGGCCTAAACATTAGGTTGTGGTGCTAAATCTACAAATGCAGAATGAACAAGCTCAAACATTGGAGAAAACATTTTTGAGGTAGTGATGCTTTTCTTCTCATAAATTCGTATGTAGCTTTGTGATTATATTCCGTCTAATCAGATTATGTATACATCCTCAGTAAACATTACAGAACTAATTTTATGACAGTGATACATGGCATGACCTAGATCTTTCTTTGTTTTGTGGTTCACTGGTGCATTCAAGCAGTTTAGAATGATGGACTACCTCTCCAAACTGAACGTTAGGAAGCCATTTGGAATATTAATTCATCAAAATCAGTGTAGAATAATTCCCGGCCATAAAAAAAGTCGCTGTTTGGATTTAAAATTGGCAAATGCTTAAGAGTCTATCATTGGATCATTATTGCTGTGATTATTATGTTTCTAGCATGTTGTATGTTTGGCAACAGTTCTTCTAACCCTAATTGACAAGATCTTGTCCAAAAATTGATGTGATGTAAATAACACCACAACATTTATTTCCATCAAGAGGTACATCTTTTTTTTTTGTCAAGATCTTGTATTGACCATGCATGAGTCCAGCACTCTGTAAAGTCTCCTCCAGCACATCCCAAAGACTTTTTAATGAATTTAAGGTCTGAACTCAGAGGTGCCAGTTCATGTGTGAAAATTATTCTTCATGCTGAGCTCCCTCCCAACCATTTTTTAACAATTTGAGGTTATGCATCTTGACATTGTGATCCTGGAATATGGTCATGATGTGTCTTCCTACATGGTTGTTTAAGAAATGAAAAGCTACACAATCAATTAGGGTTAGAAGAACTGTTGCCAAACATGTAACATGCTAGAAACATAATAATCACAGCAATAATGATAGACTGTTAAGCATTTGCTTATTTAAGGCCAAACAGTGACGACTTTTTTTTTTTGGCCTGACAGAGAGGGTGGGAGGGAGGATAAGGATGCGCGCACACACACACACCCAGGGTGTGTGGGTGTGTGTGTGTGTGTGTGTGTGTGTGCGCATCCTTATTCTTTATAATATATCATTATGCCTTTAGTTTATTAGTTTATATAAGATTAGATTAGTTTTATGTAAGTTTATATGTCATTGTTTCATATTACTTCCCAGAATGTGTTCATGAGGAGATCAAACACTAATAAATCAATGTTAGCATGTGTGTTTGGAGCAATGGATCAGCAGTGGCACCAGGAAAAGAGTCATTAAGTCTGATTAGAATCGCTGAGTGTTTATGACTGTTTTCATGGTTGTACTAAACAGCTTTTCTCAGGCCTGTCTTATGGTATAAAACAGCAGCTAAAAAGTTTATAGTTCACTGGACAGACATGCTCAGATAGTTATGGCTGTGCATTTTGTTTAAGTATGCAGAATAAACTAATTTGATTGTGTTAGTTTCACAGGTTGCTGCCTACATTGTCATCTATAATTAATCAGTCTTCATCTTTTACCATCCATCATGTTTTTTTCCCCCACAGTGATAGAACACTGCCGGGAAATTACATTTTGAAATCAACCACAGGCCATTTCACACCATTGGCGTGTCTTTCCTTTTCCCTTGACTGTAGTTTGTTTGTTTAACTTCAGTCGAGCAGGTCAGACTCGTCCTGCTGAAAGACTCTGTAGCCCACATGCTGTCAGAGGGAAATGCTTGATCGCAGGGTGTGTAGTGATCCAAGGACCACTCAAAAGAACAAATGAATACATGTCTACAGACTCACTGCTGATTCCTGTTAACAGTGATGGGTAATGTACTGTAAGTGTAGAGAATGAATTAACAATCAATCATCACAAACATGCATCATATTTTAGGGGCACCTTTTGTGATGCATGTCTCTTTAAGTGGCCTCTTTTTCCTAAATATCCATATTTATTATCTATATTTTATTTACATATCATTTTTTTCTACGTGTGAACCCGATAAATTGTATTCTAAGGTCATTTATAAGGTTTGTTGAGCCATGATGAATGAGAATGTTCCATTGTGACTGGTATATTTGTGGTGTAAGCAGCAGTAGCCTGACTCTGGACGCTGGTAGTTCTGATCATATGATGCCGTTAAATAAATACACCTCAGGTCAAATAGCAGTCATGATTCATCACTATATTAACCACTCTGCTCTGCAACAATTATTGATGGATGGGTTGTCAGTTTCAGGGACATATCCTGCATAGGAGCATGGGAAAGAGGAGCCAGGGTACATGGTTTTCATACGAGCGGATCTGTAGCTGTCAGCACTGGGATGTCTGTCCCAATGAGAAACTGTTGATGGCTGTTTTTGAATATAGCTTAGTGTTAATGAACTGTCCAAAATATAGTGTTTAAAAGGATAGTTCACCTTAAAAAATCTGTCTTCAATTGTTCCAAACCTGTATGAGTTTGTTTCTTCTGTTGAACACAAAAGAAGATATTTTAAAGAATGTTGATAATCAAACAGTTGAACGGCACCCATTGACTTCCATAGTATTTTTTTTCCCCTACTATGGAAGTCAATGGGTACTGTCAACTGTTTGATTATCAACGTTCTTTAAAATATCTTCTTTTGTGTTCAACAGAAGAAAGAAACTCGTACAGGGTTGGAAAAACTTGAGTGTGAGAAAAATAACAACATTTTCATTTTTGGTTGACCTATCCCTTTAAGCACTGTGAAATGTACTTTCATTAGAGGTATTGGTAGTTTTGCTGTTTGTCAAGCTAATCTAAGATCTTGTGGAGCTGACTACACTCTAGCATACAGTCCAGACTTTAGATTTTGAAATCTTTTGTTTTCCTTGATCTTGGGCAAGTCTGGGTGTGAATGTGGCTTTTCCTGTTCTGTTCTGTGTTGTGCTTGGCACCTCTAAATAAACCAGTTTAAAACAAGTATTGATCAACAAGCTATACTACTGATGACAATGGACTCTCTGCTCCAGATTTGTCAAAGCATTTCACATTTTTTTTTCACATTTTTCACAAGTTAGAAGCATACATTTTGAGTGTATATATTCCTTAAATATATCTGTTTACAAGGATCGTCAATATGCAATCTCACATAGCTAGAAAGCTTAAGCCAAGCAAGTAAAATTGCACGTAAAGGTTAAAGAAACATTTTAGAAGGTCAGACACTATTTATAGGTTATTATTTTGCACAACATGCCTATCAGGTAACTATGTATCTACATGTTTCATAATTTTTTTACATTAGCAAGAGCATTATAATAAGTACAATAATTAAAAGTGCCAAAAAAGTACTGTAGCATTACCATGACTTAAATATTGTAATTTGATAACACCATGTTTTTGGACATTAATTCTGCTAATACTAAAGTATTCTTTGAAATACCATGCTAAAACCATGGTACAGTACATGCATATGGTAAACATTCAGTACCATGATTTATATCCAAGAATCAAGATACTAGATGTTGCATCACAGTACCGTGGTACTTCCACAGTACTTTTTGTCAATTTAACAAGTTAGCATTAAGAACATCTAATGCAAGTCATATCCTCAGTGTATTTCTTCCCTTAATCAAGTCTTACTCTAGGCTCTAGCTGGAGCAAACATGGCCACATGTCTTTATTTCATTATCTTTTTATACAAAGAAGGTGAATGTTTGTGTGCCAGATACAGGCATGACTTCAGTGTGACTTCAGCTATGCTTTTGACAGCAGAAAGATCACTGCTGTCAGCCAGATTCAATGTCCGAACAATATTTCAGAGACATTGTAACTGCACACACACACATATATATATATATATATATATATATACACACTAAATCACAGAAACAGCTACTCACCACAGAGAGCCTCATAATACAAACATTATCTGATAATGATCACCCACCCCTCTCCCTCTTCTTAAAGCTGTACCTGTCTAGGGATGGCTCCATGATACCAGGCATGGCTCCGTGGTTCCTCACTGCTTAGTTTCAGTTCTTCCTCTAGTTCTCTTCGAAGCTTCTCTGGTGGTCCATCCATGATGTACTTGTCCCTTGAAAACTGCACATAGATGGGAACAGAAGAGTATGTTAGAGCCATGGTGGCCCTATGGTAGATGGTATGTTTGTCTCTATGATTTAAGTATATGGTGTTAGTCTTTTATTTGTCTCCACTCTTCTTCTTTTTTTTTGTATCCCCCTCCCTACTTTTTGCTATGTGACTCAGTATCTGACTGGCTGATGGATCCCTTGCTTCCTGTGCTGATCTGTTTACTGTGACGCCCAAGTTCCCTCCCTCTTCCTGTCTGTCTCCGCCTCCAGAATCCGCAGGGCATACCGTACCTTTACCTGCGCACACGAACACACCCCCGCTGCTCTGAATCATCATGGACTTTTCAGGTTCCAGGTTCGTTGGAAAGCTGCGGATTTCACAATTTAGGAATTTGAGAATAGTTATTTTCACTAAGCTGCTTAAAAGTAATTACTTTATTAGAGTTTAGGTTAACAAATAGACTGATTAGTCATTTTCTGTGAAACATGAGCTTTGATTAGAACTAATAGTTTGCACTAATGCCATAAATCTACTTACTCGGTAAAGCATAGTTCATTATCTTTCCAGTCAAGGTCGTTTCATTCTTGCTTTCACTGTCTCAATAACATAACTCAGTCATGTGACCTGATTGTAATAGAATTTAAAAACAATTGTCACAAATAGCACTTTATACTCTCATGTGTTTCAACATTGATTCCCAGCTAAGCACTGACAACATAGACCGATTATGTAATTTTAATACTCCTTCGTGTCTTAACAAACATCACATGCCACTGTTGTTTATCAACAAAGTATGAGTTGTATTAATGCTCTCCTTACTCTGGCTGTGTTTGGAATGGTATATTAGTGTAGTGTACTGCACATCTAATGTATTATGAATTAACATTAACAATGAATCAATATTAGTATATTTATAAATTATATTATATAACCTATATTACTATATTGATAAAAGCTGTAGAACATCCATTGTTAGTTTATGAAACCTAATGCATTAATGTTAACAAATGATTTTTAAATGGTATCGATCATTTGCTTGCAGGATACGTAGTGCATTAACAGCATAGGTAGTATAAAGTAGTAGTGTTGCATGTATATAACAATAGCTTTGAACATGTCTCATCCATTCAGATTTTAGAGTCTTTTAAGTCTTCATTTCTCAAAAAAAAAAAAAATATATATATATATATATATATAATTTCTTTTTTTTTTTATTAATTTTTTTGAGAAATGAAGACTTTTATTCAGCTAGGATGCTAGGAAAAATCTATTTCAAATAAATGCTATTCTTTTGAACTTTCCTTCATCAAAAAATCCTGAAAAAAAGTTTCACAAAAAATATCAAGCAGGGTGTTAGGCACAATGCAAAGCAAATTTCTTAAAACCCTGTTCAAAAATAACAAGGGCACTGTAAATAAATGAATAAATAATTTTATTATTTATCTCTTTATATATTTATTTAAAGCAATTGAAAGCATATTAGAATATTAGATTTCTGAAGGATCATGTGACACTGAGGACTGGAAAAATTATGCTTTGCAATTACATTAATAAATTACAATTTAAAATATGAACATATAAAACAGTTATTTTAAATTGTAATAATATTAGACAATATTACCTTGCCATTTTTTATTAAATAAATGCAGACTTGGTGAGCATAAGAGACTTCTTTCAAAAGCATTTAAAAAAAATTAACAACGAAAGTGTACTTTGCTTGTCAACCATAAGCAGTCTATTTAAGGCTATTATTTGACCAAATAATTCATTATTATTGTTTTTATTTATATGCATATAAAGATGCTGTGTTTCTAAGATGATTTTGTGGTGTGCCAAACACTCTTTAAACATGGTAAAATTACTACAATGGTTTATTGCTTTATTGAATGTGAATGGGTGAATTGCATTCTGCACTTGTGTTACTTGTATAGGCAAGAGGCTGTTACATATTTCAGATAGGGGATTTCAAGCGTATTCTTGTTTCCTTTTTGTTTAAGTGCTTGGAATGGCAGCTATGTGTGGTACCCAACCTCAGAGACCTAAAGTGGTACCTTTGTGCTGTAGCTGGTAGTTGTACGCAGTGGGTACTCAAGCACAGCACTGCTGCATAACCCCGAGCTAAATCTGTGCGTATGGGGGAAAAGTCCCCGCAGGACTCCACGTTTCAATTTTGTAGTTGTGGTCTATGGAGTAATATGTCAAATAAAACCAATGTAAGGGCAAAGGTAATTAAAATTGATGAGTAACTGTCTGTGTGTGCTTGCTCAGTAGTGGAAACTTCAATTGATATGACACTGTTTGACAGATTTAATTAAATCGACTGCATCACTCAAACATGGACCCAGAGCCAGATGATGTTGTTGTGTATTTTATGAAGTCCTATTTTAATTTGTCACTGTAGCTTTGCATGGCTTTTTATGGCTTGATGAATGACTCATTTGGGTTTTCTTAAACCTGCCAAGATATCGGAGTATGGCTGAGAACCCTGGTGGTGTACAGTGACATCAATGCTCATAACAAGTGATGTCATCACATTTGTGCTGTCAAAAGGAAACTAGAGCCTAGTGCACTACTGAGGACTTTTGCATTATTGGGCCGTGTTTATAATATTATTTTACATCTAAGATGTTTATCAAGGCATTCAAACAACATTATTGTGTGTATTACCATATACAATAAAAGTACAAGTACAATAAAAATATGTGTAGTAGCATGTGAAAATGTCATTTTCATCATGTAAAAACTCAATATACATTTCATGTTTTTCCAGGCCTGACAGCAGCAGACAAGCTACATCGGTTTTCTGTGATGTTAATAAGATGCTTAGCTGTCAGTTTCTCTCTCTCTCTGTTCAGTGACCCATAGCCCAAGCAGTGGTCTGTCTGTCAGGCAGTTATTAGGATCTAACTGACCACAATCTGTCACTGTGGTCCACCACAAACCACCGCACACAGGCCTGGAAATGTGGATATCTCTGTGTATTTTGGGAGACGACAAAATATATGAATGTAAACATAAATCATATGATAGTATATGATCTGTCTAAATTATTAGTTTGGTGTTTTTCAACTTAATATTTTATATGTAAGGTTTAGAATAGCCTTTTGGTTTGGATATTTTCAAATGATGTTAAGTTATCTGAACAAATCCACTAATATGTATTGATGGATTTATGGATGATAGTCAACGAAAGATGTTGTAGATACTGGACATTGATACTATATAAATTCTACAATAAGATCTCTTAATTCTGGTCTTTGAGTAACTGATTTGTGATGGAAAACCTCTCACGCACACCAACATATGGCAGAGTCGTATTATTTACTTGTTTGAGAGGTTATTGGATAATCCTGTCCGATTGATCCTCATGTCAACTCGTCACTGATTATTCAGTCGTTTTCAGAGGACTGAAGGACACTTTTTAGATGGTCAGATGTTATGACTATTTGAAAGGATGTAACCAAACTGCTGCATTAAAGACTGGTGCATTTCTTTGAAAGCAAACTATAAAAGTATATTTTAGCAACTCTTTGCATATTAAACCAAATATATTCAAGTCATGCCGAGTCAATGGACCGTTTTTCCCTTTATATGGAGAAGCTTCAAAGATCCTTACTATGTATAGAGACTGACAAACCCAGGCCACAGCGAGGACTGAAATACACTCTGATGCCTCTGGTATTGTAGTGAGGGACGAGCGTTACACCCACTTCATTTAGACAACAGCGATCCAAGCCAACACCCCCCGCAAGCCACAAATTACAGTGACCAGACGATGCATAGTCTTACCCTGACTGGGAAAATCTTTCAAAGCACTTGTTTGTGCTCAGTGTCTTTCAACTGTATTACACAATACAATGACTAAAACAAACAACTGAAATAGAACTTTTAGTAAAAACATATGAGCATGAGATTTTATTCAGGTTGTGCTGAATGCTAATATTTTTTGGACTTGATGTTCATGTTTTTGGTTTTATGACTGCTTTGTGATTG
Organism: Rutilus rutilus; assembly: GCF_951802725.1. NCBI lineage: Eukaryota > Metazoa > Chordata > Actinopteri > Cypriniformes > Leuciscidae > Rutilus > Rutilus rutilus. The sequence goes on along the minus strand of NC_140232.1, from coordinate 27,394,344 downwards.
CATGCCAGCTGAGGTGGTGTTAATCTGGCACGGCCGTCGCATTCATTCAGCGCTACGACATCGTGGATCCATTTAGAGGTGCGTTGAGGCTATAAATGTTTAAAAATAGCCAAAGCTCAGTTGCTCGAGCAGCTCGACAGCACCATGACGAATAATCCCTCCATCAAGCAGCAGAGCAGATATATTTGTACATCAGATCAATCACCTCTGCTTTTAGTTGTAGCCATTTATATATTGTAATTTTTATCTTCACGTAGGGGCTGATTGCTAAGGTTCTTTTTTAAATAGTGGCATGCTTTTTGAACGTGAATCATAATGGAACATTTGGATGTATTGAATGAGGGTTCAAAGGTCTCATTGGGTAAGTGCAGAGCACAGGTTAGATATCGACAGCAGAATGGGTAACATAATGACATATACGAGACACTTTGCAGTATTAAAAATGGTCTGTAGTAGTTTGTAACATCATAAGCATAGCTTAGTAACCAAGCGCACATTAGATCATATTGGCACATGTCAGAACAGACTGTGCTCATGGCTTTTCCAGTCTAAGATAATGAGCTCAAAGGCTGAATTTGATCTGGAAAGCCACTTCTGGATAATTATTATGGATGAGATGACATTCCCCTGTTAATTATCGAACGTCTAATCCTCTTTAGTTTGCTCCACAAGTGGCCGTTCAGCAGCTTAGTGAGTGAACGGTTAAAAATCCATGTTTGATTTGGAAATTGTGCAGATTATGGCAAAGTGCACGGCTAAAGATGGAGATCATGTACATATGTTCAGACTGACTTGTGATGGAAACCAGCAGGACAAGTAATCCAATGGTAGATAGTTAGTCATTCTCATGACTAATGATTTGAGATTTGAACAGACATACGTAATATCTTTAATGCTGTGGCTTGTTGAAAAGGACTAATACTTTTCTAAGCGATCTGACTTATAGGTGGACATTAAAAGAGGTAAAAAATTACAGACTCACAGGACCTTAAAGGTAAAGTTCACCCAAAAAATCAAAATTCTGTCATCATTTACTCACCCTCAAGTTGTTCCAAACCTGTATTAATTTCTTTCTTGTGCTGAACACAAAAGATGATATTTTGAAGAATGTTGTTCTCAAATGACTTCTATAGTATTTCTGGTCCCCATTGACTTCCATGGTATATTTTTCTATACTAGGGAAGTCAGTGGGGACCAGCAACTGTTGGTTTACTAGCATTCTTCGAAATATCTTCCTTTATGTTCAAAAGAAGAAAGAACTTCATGCAGGTTTAGAACAACTTGAGGGTGAGTAAATGATGACAGAATTTTCATTTCTGGGTGAACTATCCCTTTAAGAAAACAGGTATCTTAGGCATCCTTAGATACTAGAATATCATAGAGACTACTACCACCCAGAACATCCTAGAAACCACATAGCGATGTGCTAAAATGAATATGAAGACCTTGGCACCACAAAGCAATGCATTGGCAACCATCCTCTAATTGTGGCGGCGTCTTTGGGTAAGCATTACATATCTTAACATAAAATGTAGAAATCTTGTTATTTCCTGCTGATTCCTGTGAGGGCTTGAAGGATGGAGACCCACTGTCTCAACCCTGTAGGTTGAGATTCCCAAGGGTTTCAGGGGGTCATTAGTGGCCTCTTATGTGCAGGACAATCGACCTGGTCTGGGCTTTGGTGTTGGGTCACACCCTTCCTGAGCCAGAGTAAACAAAAAGGGCCATCAGCGTGTCCCATCAGTCTCCTGGGACTCTAAACACAGGACCTCTTCCTCTCTTATCTCACCCTCATCACATTGTCCATTTAGATGGTCCCTGGGGTGTCTGCCATGTTCATGTGTTCCTGGACAGGGCAGCACACATTTCAGTTGGAAGAACTGGGGATGTGACAGATGCTCATGAAAGATTTATTGTCCTTTTGAAGTTATATCAAATAAATATTTTGTTAGTGGAGTTTCGATGAAATTGAAGTATGAATACAGTCCCCATAATAGGGATGGGAATCAGCATGGACTTGGCTATTTTATTTTATTTTCTAAACTGTTTTAATTCTTATTTCTTTTTATTATTTTAATTTCTTCTATGTAAAGCACTTTGAATTGCCATTGTGTATGAAATGTGCTATATAAATAAACTTGCCTCGCCTAAACAATATTATACTATACAAATTTTTTTTTCATTTAGTGTGTGTATATATTGTCATTATTATTTACATATTTGTTGTATATATTACTGTGTAAAACTGATGTCTGATTCAGCATTGATGTATTTATCATCTAAATCAGTTTTTTACTTGACAATACTATGAATATTCTCACGCCAATTTCTATATTTATTTTTTGTTCTATAAAGTGTGTGCGTGTGTGTGTGTGTTTGTTATATACTTATTATACAAGAATATATTATGAGAATATCAATACAGTATTGTTAGGTAAAATATGCCAATGCTTTAATATATTGACCGTAGGCAACTGAGGTCTAGAAATAAGCTAGATCCCCCCCTTCTTGGACTCTTTCTCATTTAATCACATTCTCTCCATTTCAATCTGTGATCCCCAGCCCCCTCATTCCATTCCAGTTTTGTCCCAATCAGCGTGGCCCAGCCCTGGCTTTGTAAGGAGGGCAGAGGGGGAGATTAGGGCCTGGGGCAGCTGTGCTGGATCACTTTGAACATGGCCTCTTTTTAATGTTTCCTCGAGCGTGCTCAATTTGTTGTACAGCAAAAAGGGGAAAAGATGGAAAAGTAGGGGACACGCTTGTCCTGGGGACTCAAAATTGCTGAAAGCCATCCTGTTAGAAAAGAAAGCCTTGAGCTTGGAAAATGCCTCAAGTCCTATGCATGGAATGCTCGAGGAAGGTAGAATTAGAGGAGATAAAGTGACAAAAAAGATGCTTAAATTAAAAGTTACTGATCATGTTCTTGCTCTGCTCGTGAATGATTCAGTACACATTATTGCAAGACATTTTTTTTAAATGTAAATTTTTCATCAAAATGTAAGCGCTTGCTCTGACTCAAAAAAATCTTTCATTTTCTGCTTCAAACATGTGCCAGTGGTGTTTCAGGAGGGTAGCTGTCCTCCACAGTTGACTACTCGCATTAGATTTTGCTCTGTTTTGATATGTAATACCCATTTTGCAATGGATAAAATCATCAATTCTTTTTTTTTTTCCTTTTTCATGCAGTCCAGGCTTGAGTGAGTGAATGAAATAATTTTTCTTTTCTTTTTTTAAGCCGCCACCGCTTGGTCACTCTGGCGGAGACTTGAACTTTGCGGAATGATGATTTAATCCCTGATCCAAAACCATATTATTTTGTTTAGCAATGACAGGATGTGAAACTTTTGCTGTTGACTGATGGAACTGTGCCAGGCTGTGTCAGCACCTCTCCAGCAGCCTGCCAATCAGAGAGACTTCCCGCTGTCCCACTGCTCTGCTGAGCTTCTATTTCTGCCACAGCCACGATGCTTCTGCTGTGTTACACTGTCAGTGTGTGGCCGCTGTTGCATGTCTAATGCGTGGGAAGTGTTAGAGAAAAATTCGTTAATTTGTCTGGGTGTTCCAAAAATTATTCACTGATTCGTTTTAGTCATCACTCAAATGCATTCTCAAAAGTATGTGCCTCATTTAAAGTTAGTTAAATACTGCCGTGCAGTATGTTCTTTCTCAAAGTCGCTGCTGAACATTGTTGATATTTGAAATCAACCCAAACAAACACACCCCTCTCTTCATTGCTCCGCCTCTAAAGCTCACCCTCCAATCCTAACCACCCTGCAGTCAGTCTCAAACCATCATCGTGCCATGCTAGGCGGGTGCACTGACAAGGACACTAAACAGTAAATACTGCATTCCCTAGCAGTCATCAGCCTGCACAACTCTCACTAGCTGGCCTCCGTTACACACGCAATGCAAGAGTGGATGTCTATCGTAGCAGAAACGCAGCACAATAATGCTTCATGAAAAATAAAGTGAAGATGATGAACAAACAACAAGGAAGTACAAAAAATGAACATACACATAATTTATCTGGTTTTAAAAACAACTGTTTCTGCCATTTAAAGATGGATCCAAATGCAAGGATCTTAAGACCTGTTTCAGAGTTGGACTACTTTTAACTTGACAGCATCTTAAAAGTGCTTGTTGAATGCACAAAAAACACAAGCCATAAAGTTTTAGTCCAAAACAAAGTAAGGCCCTGTCCCAAATGGCACACTTCATGTGCACTTGTGGTCTTGTGGACTTAAAATGGCCACAGCTTGCGCGTGTCCGTTAAAGACAAAAGACCATTGAGTGTCCCATTTGTCATTTTAGGTTTCAGAAGGGTGCTCCCTTTGACACGGAAGTATAAATCAGCCTTTAGGGTTCCATTTGGGACAGGGCCTTAGACTCATGAACACTTCATGAAATTGGTTCAACCACATAATCATTAAAAAGAACGATTAATTCGACATTCATTAGAGTCCATGTCAGGTGTTAATCTACGCCTCTACTAAACAAGTAAGCCTGCTTATTTAAGGCAGACTTGTCACGGTTTAGGTTTCAGCCCTCTACAGGGTAGAAGAGATTCACAGCTGTACTGTACAGTACACACCACCCTCCTTCCCACAACTGCCCCTCACACTGACCAAAATAAAGCCCCCAAGTCGTCTCCACCACATTTACTTAGAAATCATTCGCTGCCAGATGAAGCCTTCTATGATCAAGGAGGTTCAGTGAGAAATTTCCTCTCGAAAGAAAGAATCCATACAAGAGGCACCAACACTGCCCTCTCTGTCCCTCTAACTCCCACTGACCCCCAACACCATCGAAAAGACCGGAAGTCTCCATGACAACCTAGCACTATTTTTAGAAACGAGCCCAAAAAATGTGGACCAGACCCGAATGTTTTTAACAGACGTTCAAACCCTGAGAGCGAGGGTCCGCTGAGTTGGCTGGCCAGAGCTGAGAAATAACAAACATGCTGCTATTTCTGGCCAATTCAGCCTTAGAATTTGAAAATATAGACTGTTTCGATAAACATGCCAGGAATCTGGCATCAGTCTTCATGCAAATTACATCTATGCATTTGGCTGACACTTTTATCGAATGCAACTTGCACTGCATTCAAGCTACACATCTTTTGGTTCATGCATTCCCTGGGAATCAAACCCATGACCTTGGTGCTCTACTGGTTCAGCTACAGGAATACTGCTATTAAATGCAAGACTATTGAATGAGCTCCTTGACATTCTTGATCTGTGAATATCTGTTTGCAGTCTGAAGTATATTAGAAATAAAAGTTTGGAAATGATAAAAAAAAATCCCAGACATTTTAGTTTGTTCCAGATTCTCCTGATATGCACTGCTTTATTGTAGGCTTTGATGGACCATAGATCAATAGTTCATGTCCCATCGGATTGCAGCAAGGGAGAATGGATTATCCACATCTGTGGAGACTGACAGAAATATTTCAATCCACTCAATAAACTCAGAAAATTGTATGCATTTCATCATGTTGGCCAAAACCCCCTGTAGTCTCGGTGTAATGTAACTCTTTGAACGTTCTTGCTATTGATAATCCAAACATTTTGAATAGTCGTATAACCTGCAGACTGCTCTGTTTCATTCCTACATCGGTTCCATATGTACCTGTAACAGCCACACGCAGGGCCACCAATTTTATATCGCCCCATAAATTCACTCAACCCGACCTGAGCAGCTCTCTGTCCTTTTCACATGACACATTAGATGAGTGAACAAAACCACACGCGTTCACACTTACGATCCATTTGCAAGCCGCCACAGAGATAAAAGATTTCAATCAATACGGGTTAAATGGTTTTGAAGACAAGGAGGAGGGTGTGCAACTGAACAATTACAAGTGAATGGGAAGAAACACACACACACTCGTGAGTGAACATGTGTGTCTGACGCCTTCACTTACTATAATGAAAAAAGCCATATACTGAAGAGCCCAGGCTAAAGACTGGCACAATAAAACTACACACAGACATGCTTTTTACGACACCTCTCTCTCTTTTTTTTTTTTTTAATTGATCTAAATTTCTCTTCTTTTTGAATCGGTCTTTCTGTAATGCTACTGTACATGTATTTACAATATTTCACACTTTATATTTAAATCCTTTATATTTTACTGCTAGTTTACATACATTTTTACATATATTATGTATATTAACAGTAAAATATAAAGTTGTTAAAATATAAAGAGTAAAATATAGTATATATAACTATATAATAAATATTACACATGGATAAGATGCTACTAAAAATGCATAAATTGACATGTAGTTTTAGGAAGCTTTCACTCACCTTGGCTCCAATAACGGAGCTCTTCTGATAGAAACAGCACAAAGCTGCCGTGATGGTCCTTAAAATATTGCATCTCTCCGACATCTCTCTTGTTTCAGTGCAACTCATCAGTGGAAACACTCTCACACTCTTTAATCTCCAAAATTCACTGCTTTATACCTCCCATGAATGAGAGCATGTTAGCTGCCCAGTGACTGTCTGTGAACTCTCTCGGCGCGAGTGTGTATGTATGTGTGTGTGTGTGTGTTTGTGCGCTCAGCAGTGCATATGCTGCTCCATGCTGTTGCTCTCACCCCCGGGCAGCCCATGTAAGGAGCCGTGATAAACTCCATGTGATTCGACTCTCCAGCCTATCAGAACTCAGTCATCTGCAGGAGCACCACACAGCCAGCCTCTAAACCAACCCCCTTTTCCTCAAATCCTCTAAAAGCTTGCCAAAAAATACATGAACAGGGAACGGGATAGAATGAGGTACTCTGATTAGAGATGTAATATTTCTAAAAAGATCAAATTTTCTCTCAAAATTACCACATTTCAAAGCTCTTTTCCTTATTCATATGCTAATTAGTGATAGAGCGAATATATTTAGCGTCAAATACACACGCACACGTATATAAATATATGTATGTGTTAGTGTGTGTGTGTATATATATATATATATATATATATGTGTGTATATGTATGTATGTGTGTGTGTATATATATATATATATATATATATATATATATATATATGTGTGTGTGTGTGTGTGTGTTAGCCACCCTGCTCTCTAAATGTCAGCATCAGTCATTTAAAAAGTCACACTGGTTGGCCACTAATGCTAATAAAAATCAAACATATTCATATATAAAAATTATTTCTTACATTTTGACTGATCTTCAATTATGAGCAGGCCTGTATATACTTTCACTTTCTATACTGATTTGTGGAGAGATTTTGTGATTTAAACATGGTAAAATGTGTTAAATTGAGTGAAGGGCTAAATGCATAATCAATTTAGACAAAATACTGTTTATAATAAACAAACACTGAATTTTACAGAAATCTGCAGCATTGTGTAAGCTCAGTTTCTATGTGGGCCTGGTTAGCAGGGTTATAAAAAAAGTAAAATTATCACTTTATACCAAAACAGAGACACTGACACACATTGCAAGTAAACGAGAACATACTGAGAGACAATCTGATATCAAGCAGTTCAGTGACATGAAAAAGCATTGCTTATCACTAATGACATTTGAATTTAATCTTTCCAGACAAGAGAGAGCATCTCCCGTGGAGGACTTTAAGAAGCGTTTTTCCAGGCAGACGGGGACAGTGGTGATCCTGTGTGACAAGTCTGCACCGAGGGACCAGGGCTGTGTCTTTTTGTATCAGCACAACATCACTCTAAACTCCAGCGGGGTTTCGGTAACAGCAGGGGGTTAATATAAAAGAGCATTCCCCTAGCAGGTAGGGCTCTCTTACCCAGCTGGGACTATCCTGACCCTGCGAAGAGAGTCCGGTTGAGCCTGAGGGATCCCAGACGGCCAAATTCACTCACTTTTCCCACTGGGGTTTAAATAACAAGACTACTCTGTCTCTTAGTCACACGCAAATAGCACTTAGAGTTATTGCGGCTAGTTGGCTAACTAGAGGGGCTTTTGTTGATGGGCTAGCGGGGGCTTTCTCTTGATTAGCCTGTTTGTTAACAGCATTACGAGTTCTGTCATTTTCAGGGAACGGAACCCCCACCCCATAGAAAAGGTTCACAGAGTAAAAGAGGCGTTTGGAAACCCGTAAGATTAGAAGACAGAAGAGAATTCATGTTTTCCAGACCATTTCACCTGACTGAACAAGAGCTCATAGTGTGTTTGTGAGGTGAGTCTGTGTATGTGTTATTTGCACCATTTAAAATTGTGTGGCTATTTAGTGAAAGGACAAACCTGTATAACAGTCTCTCTGTATGGCATCACCCTTTTAAAAGTGATTCCATAATCATTTCAGCAATTTTGTGGAGTCTGCTTACAGTCACAGAAAAAAATGCCCTTTTCCCTTTTTTTTTTAATAAATTATTTTATCAGAATAACAGGTTGAGTGAAAATTTAAATAGACAAATTAAATACTTTCTGAATGTTTAGTTGTTTTGTTTCACTTTTGCTTTAATGGCAGCAACGTTCAAGCTGCGTGAACACAAGTTTGTGTAAAAGCTAATGATCATTTTCTTCAGCATGATTTGAGAATGATCCATAGAGCATGTTGTGCTTCAGCTGAAGCAAGAACATTTGACTCGTCTGTACAATGAGTTCACATGATCAAATGACATTAATGATACATAAATAGTGGGGAGTATTAAATATATTACAATATTTTACTTTTTATTTCCATGGATTTTGAATCACAGATTTCACTGTGGACTTCTGAACCTCACTGTATATTTTTCAAAATTAAAGGAACAGAAAAATGCAAGCGGTAAACTGTTTTCAGTTCATCATTATGGAAAACAATACAGTATGCTTTTGGATGCAAACAGTTGGATGTATATCAAATGAGATTTGTTATGTTTCTCCCAGATTGCAAACAAAGACATTATGGCTGGCTGGCACCCTCGGACCAACACTGGAATGTTCTCCCTGAGAGTGAGCTCCTAAAATACCTAATTACACTCAATAAAATCACCATGGCCCTGTGAGCAAATCTGCTTTTCCACAGTCTGCTAAAGAAAGGAGTCAGTGTGATTTGTTTTTGTACATGAGTGCAAAAAATAAACCTTAAATACATGTCTGACCTGCCTTCAACATAACGTAGTTCAAAGGGTAAAGAACTTGCATGTGACCATTTCTATCTGAATAGCAGGTTTTTATTTTAAGACACTGAATTAGGACAATCTAGGACACCCCTGATGTGTACTTTTTTGCTAATTTTTTTCTGGGCAGGCAAAAAAATAAAAATAAATTGTCAGTAAAGAAATAAAACAAATATTAGAAAATGTAAGATCAAACTTGACACTCTTGTTGAGATTCTATAATATTATATTTTTATTAAATTACATTATACTTTTTTGTATACATTTGTATTGTATTACATTTATTATTGTATATTTTAATAATTTATTACTTTTTGCTGCAGAAACTGTGATTGGAATCTTTTTCACTCAAATCAATAGACTTTTCCTGTCTCAAAAGATTATTGAGGCTCTTAGTAAATTGTGATGTGACGTCAATGAAAACTAGATGTAATCTTATTTCATAGTGTGTTGCAGTGCGCATATATGAACACTAGGGGGTGTTGTGCCTCTGTGCAGCGGTAATAATCACTGCTAGTTTTAGTGGCTGCTGTTAAACAGATGGCTTTCCTCATAGTTCTCAATGGACATCCACACTATAATATTCAGGTAAACCTCAAGATGCACCGATGATCTTTCTCTTTGTTAAGTTTGGCACCTGAACTAACCCTTCAAGCATTATTACATGTAATGCTTAACCAGTCATTAGGCTAATATATAGTCAGAAATATCATGCATGTAATATTTTCATGTATATTTAAATTTGAATCCACACAATTAGCGATCTTTTGGGCATTATATGTTTCTTAATTAAAGACATCGTCTTTAGCACTTTTCTTATGTGCAAACCAACCTAAAGAAATTACCTTTCACAGCCTCTCATTATTGTCTATCTATCCTTATAAAATATCAAGCAATGATGATATGATTTAATCTAACAATACGAGTCTTCATGCTTCCATTCTTTCTCATCGTTTAAGAGCCGGAAACTCTTTGAATTGTTCTGGGTCAGTCTGTGTTCTCTGTTGTAGACCAGGCTTTCTGTACTTGTGTCTCTGGCTGGTCTGTGTGTTCAGAGAGGGTTCAAACCGGCTAAAGAGGTCTTTCTGTGGGCTCGCAGGGCAGCAGATCCCACAGAGGGAACAGTGCCTCATTGTTCCTGTAAAGCCCTTTCATGAGTGCTTAACAGCTTACTGAGCAACAGTATACGTGTTCACAGTCAGGCCATCAAGAACAGAAAGATATAGTACGTACAGGTGCATGTTTGTATGAGAGATATCAGAAAAGAAATCTGTTGTTTCACTCTTAAAAATAAAAGTCTTAAAAACAAGACTACAAGAATAAAATCATAGCAAAATGACATTGAGGTTGTAATGTTGTTGTTGTTTTTTTAGAAAAAAGTATAACATTGACAAAGTTGTAATATTACAAAAGAAAAGTAAAAAAAAATCTAAGATTACATATTTTATTGCTAAATATGTAGCAATAAAAGATTGTAGTCGTAATATTTTGTGAATTTTATATAGGCTGATAATATAAAGCTCATATTGCTTACAAGTACAACTTTGTTCTCGTAATTTTGACTTTTTCCTCAAAATATTACGACTGTTACTTGGACGTTCGTGTTCCTAATCTTAGATGTGTTTATGTGGCACTAAAGTGCCATTGTAAGTAACTATATGGTTCTTTGGAGATTAAAAAAGTTCTTGATTGTATACTTTTATTATGCTTCAGTAGATGGTTTTCTTTGTGGAGGTTCTCCTGCGGTGCCAGGCTGTAAAACCATTTTTTGTTCCAGTTTTTAATGACCTTTTTCTAACTGATCAATTTTTTTCATCCATTCCCAATTTTGAATATTTGTTAATATCCTTTGTTAAAGAGTGTGGTGTTAAAACAATGAGACCGAAAGGTCATATAATGGATACATACACTAAACCAAATGTGGCATTGATGTCTCTCTGACACCATCCCAATCGTTCCCATCTATGATTCACAACAAGAAGTCTGTGATTCATGCATCATATCCGCAGATCCCTTATGAGAGAGATTTTATTCCCACCCTTTAAAAAATTGTTTTTAAACATCAAGCCATCCAAACAATTTCCACCCTCCAGATCATCTTTGACGATAATAGCTCCAATTTCGCACCACGTTGTTGCCAATCTCTGCTTCACACGCAAGGAGAGAGACAGAGAAGAAAAAAGGCTTGATATTGAATAAATCATGTCTTCAGTGCTTGACATTAAATATACATAGATGATTTGCCCTCAGTTCCTTATAACTTACTGTAGGTTTTTCTCTCCTTTTTTTTTCAGAATTGTCCTGGGGTTACAGATAGAAACCATGATGGAAACCACCCAAACCATGATGGAAACCACTACCTGATCTGATCTGATATCATCTAAAAACAAACAGTTTTCACTAACAATGCTAAAACTGAACTGCATCTGACTTCAGGAAGTTATATCAGCATATGAGGTCTTGAAAGTTAATTATCCCATATTTTTGATGGCTGGCTTCCTGTTAACTTTGAAGAAAACATTCCTCAACTAACAGGTTGTCAGAAAAATAGGTCAAGACTGTAAAACCAACATAACTGAGCTGAAAACAAGCCAGTCAAATGAAGAGAGACATAGATTAAACCTGATGGAAAAGGGATACTTTTGTATTGATTATGACCTTGTGTAGATAGCGTATTTAATACATAACATACATAACAAACAAGGCTGTGAGAGACAGAAGTACTGTTTTAAGGTAGATAACATAACATAATCCATGTTTTCTTTTTTTCCTTTTAGCGCATTTTCATTGTTTCATGGCTCAACAATTGACATCCAGGTAACAGTAACCGAGGAAAGTATTACTTTCCAAACAATCTCATTTTCATTTCAAACTAAATATAGTGTCTTCACCGAATATACTAGGTCTGTAGATTTCCTTGCCACTGTCGCCTTTTGGCTTAATGCTTATTAATTAGGGACACTTAATATTTGGCAATGTTAATGATGTAACTGCACTGACACTATCGGATGAGAACTGAACTGAGCTGGGTGATGACATCACTTTTTTTAAAGAGCTGCTTTATAGATGAATTGATCTCATTCCATAATGGATTAATTTTTTAACCGAACTGAATCAACATTGAACTGATTTCAACTGAACAATGACACTTATGTCTTTCTAGAGCTGATTTACAGCAGAATTAAATTCTGTTTGCATCAATGATCATTAATTAACTGTTTAACAATTGCTTTGAAACAAACTGTATTGAATAAAGTGCTATATAAATAAAGGAGACTTGACTTGATGAGGGTTCTGTTCATAATTGTAATATCATCATTTCATTTTAGTATATTCTACTAAATGAGCTACAGAGCTAGTTTAGATGATAAACCAAACCCATCTGTAGTTTTCTGACTGATGGATTAAACTTGTGCACAGATCTCAATGGGAACCTGTACAGACCCAGGTGTTTGCTAAACACAGCACTGGAAACTCAACACCACCTGAAGAGGGCAAGGTGAGGTCCACCTTCATTCATTCAGAGGGAGAGGAAGGGGATGATTTACTGAAGATGTGATCCTTTGACCATTACGAATCTTGACACAGACACACAAACACACAGATGTGTCCAGGACACAGTGTCAATGTCTAGATTTAGTTGTTTTCAGATGAGTTTTTAAGGTTGTAAACAGAAAAACTGTTGTCTTCACATGGCGGATTCACTGCAGCTATTGATGCATGCTTTCAGATGGCCACACATTAAACAGGCAGACAGTCCTGAACTGCATAAAATAGAGTATAAAGAGCCAGTGTGTGCAATTCATCTGATTGAAACATTTCATGGCTATGTTATTCCCCTGAGGATATATTATGTCATCTCCTATCAAGTTCAATTATAGGCCTCTCTGATTGGAGGGTGCATCTCACGAATGGCTGGATCATACTTCACTCGTATTTCAGAAAAATATTTTTTATTTATTTATTTTCATGAAAATCAACACATTCCCCCATTTCATTATTCTCCGTGGTGATTTTCTTTACTGTAATGAAAATTGTTTTATATGGACACATTAATTACATTTCACTAAAATTCAAAATTTTCACTCTTAATGGTATGTTTTTAATTACATGAATTGGAAATAAAAATGTAAAAATAAGTTAAAATAAAATCTTAACATTTATTAATTTCTCTCTCCTAATTTATTTAATACAATATTTATTAGTAGTTTTAATTTCAATAATAAATTTAATATAAATAGCTTTAATTTAATATATGTATATGTTATATATATTATATACACACATATACATAATGAGGGGGTACAATGTGTTTAATATAATGGAATAAACAACTGGCTTATCCATTATATAATTTATATAATTTGGGGTGAAATATGACAAACATGATCTTGACCGGCTCTAAGATTCACCCTGTAATGACATCTTTTGAAATTGTATTTCGTTATGGTAACTGTATGACTGTATGTCCAACTGCACTGGAGCACTGCTACAATGTAGTTGCTAGTATTGACTGTGTGCTGTTTGTGCTGTTTGCTTTGGTTTGTTGTTTGTGTGAGGTAAGGCTAGGAGAAGTTTGTTCTTCGCAGAGAGTTGCTAGAGCCCAAGATGAGGCAAACCACAGAGCTACTGAGTATGAGGAGGACAGAGAGAGTGACGGATGGTTTCTCAGCTGGCTGACAGAGGTGGCTGTGTGGTGTCAGCACACTCAAGGCTGCAGGTGATCACAGTGGAAAATCTCATTCAGTCAATGCTAACCGAATGAGACACCCCCAAGATATATGTCACACCATATCTCTCTCATCAGATCTGAGTCATGGGTGTTGTAATACAGTTGTGTTGTGTGATGAAGAGCTTTCATAATGGCTAGATGCCTCAGGTCAAAATAAAGCCAGGGAACGATTCTGCCTTTGCTGGCAAAGTGAAATTTTTCATTTGTTCCTAACTTGATACTATAATTTAAACGACATACAGTATGCTGCTTGCAGACCCTTGAAACATCACCAGCTCATTTCCTCCTTGTAATTGTGCCATTTTAATTGAGGATGTGTCTACAAGGGGCCTCTCGCACAGTAGGAAACGCAGAGATTGTCAGATCTTTATCGAAAATTTTGGCTGTAGAGTTTCCTGTGTTTTATGAACAGCTCTGGCTTAAAGTTATACACGTTTGAGGTCTGATGTATTCAATGTATTCCTGGCAGAATCAAATGCCGTCAACTACTTAAACGGGTCAAGGAGAGAGCGCTTATATTTGATAAAAAAATCCATGGCGCGAGTTATAACATTGAAGGAAGTGCAAATGTTTATATAACAGAGAATCACTCACACTGACACACACATTTATCTCTGATGCAAATCCAAGTATGTGATGTATTATGTATATTTACCCAACTCACTGTCAATAAACTACAATCCTTCATATCCTCAACATTCAGCATGGCTGACATTCCTGTCGCACTTTAAGACTCTACACTTACAAAACTCTTTGAGGTGAATAGTATTGAATATTTTAGAAGGTTAAGGGTTGCCCTAAGATCATCTGTTTTCTACAACCCTGACCCGCCATACCATCATGCATTGCCACCGGCTTTTTACCATAATTGAGCAATCATTCAAAACTCCACACGCACATATCGATAAAGGTAAAATGTGAAGCCTTACCTTGACATACTCCATGTTAGGGTCCATGCCTGCACCGTCCCTGCAGGAGAAAGAAAGAACTCTCTTCAACGAACACATCAACTCTCTAGCTCAGCTGCCTGCCTGTATAACTGTAAGTGTGTGTGTGTGTGGGTCCTTCTCTGGGCAGGCTGTACGTTGGACTGCTGTAAAGTGCCTACCAGTCCAGCCCTGCTCGCCTGAGGTCATTACACCACAGTATAGACCACACCAGCTACAACATGTGGACACATGTGGACACATATACCCCCCCATCCCCCCCAAACACACACACACACACACACACACACACACACACAATTACTTCCACATCAACCCCAATGTGCAAAGTGCAGCTGAGATTAAAGCAAGTATCAGTTTAGATACTGTGCAAGAAGAAGAAAAAAAACGTATCCAGGCTTTACAAAAGGTTAGGCAGTCGAGGATGAGCATGAGCATGTCACAGCTGGTGTTTAAGGTCTGGGGGCTTTTAGCGTTTCTCTGTCTCACACACAAACAATCTTGTGACTCTCTCCGGATTTATGCTTACGTGAAGATTTACCCAAATTATAAAGGATTATAGCCAGGAAAAGGGAAATTAATTCCTTGAGTCTAAATTTCCCACAGGGCTGAAAAACAGCATAAATAAACATTTCAGTGCAACCTTTGGGTTAGAGACAAACTTAGCACAAATGTAACAGAACATATGCAATATGTAGGACCCAGAACATATGCAATACGCAGGACCAGACAGGAGGCAGCGATTGTTCACATGACCTCTATTCTTGCCAGCGGCTTTAAGGTTGCGGTCTAGATGTGACTTACCCTAACTGCAGAGAGATGGCCCATGGTCAGCACTGCATTTTTGTTTTATTTAGATTCTCTATGTGGAGCGTGGAACGCAGGAAGTGCAGTGGTGAAGGAGTCATGGAGAAGAACGCGCAGTCGAGGTGCACGGCTCAGCTTTTTCTCCATTTAGACCATTCCGCCCTCTCTCTTTCTGACAGTCCCTTTCATCTCAGCTTACACAAAAACCTGACTTTTCTTTATGACTCTTTCTTTCTTCCTTTCTTACCACCAGGGTGTGTGGTGGACTGTCTCACCCCCTTAGGGGAATAAGGGTGGCTTTCAGATTCAGTGTGGAGGTGGCACCTGGGGTGAGAGCTCAGATATATAAAAAGCGTCAGATAACTGGAAATATGAGAATGTTTAAGATTTCTTGGCTTGTTTGTTTGCTTCGCATTTGATGGAACTTAAAAGCGTAGCTGATTTCCTGTTTTAAATTCCCATTGAACATTAAGAAGAAAGCAACAGAGACGAGAGGTCACGCTTTAAATCTTCTGAACGCTTACATTAGTGTGCTATAAGAGAACACTGTCAGTACTCCCACGGGCCTACCCAGGAGTGACTTGAGTTTGGGCTGGACATACCGTCTTATCCGCAAAGAGATGGCATGAAGTGAGGACACAGCCTCAAGAAAACATTCATCTCCATCTCTGGTTTGCTCTATGCCAAGCCACAGCTGCATTGTGTCTCAAAGTGGTGATTTGTACCTCACAAAGCCTCGCCAGTCAGAATTAGAAAGCTGAGGGAGGACAAGGCAAGTTAGAGAGATGGACAGGCTATTATTAGGTTTCCAGAAGCAGATTCATAATGCTTAAACCACTGGAGAGAAATGGGACATTTGACATGCAATGCTCCCAAAAAATCTGCCATATGCTGTAGTAAAAAATTCACCTACACATTGAATGACATAAAGGCAGTTCACAGCCAAACGACAGGGGCAATGCGACTCCGTGAACTGATACCAGTCAGGTTCACTAGGCTCTGATTAGACAGGTAAGAGTTAAGCTGTGTTGGTGCTTAAATGAGCTGAGAAAAGGCCCATCATATACTGTACAGCTGCCTCTGTTTGATATGTTCATCAGAAAAGTGATCAGCACAGCTACCCACTCTCCATTGCATATATGTATAAAACATTTTAGATATATATTATCTGGCTTCCTTTAACTCTTTCTAGCTGTTTTTCAAATGATAAGCAGGACATCTTCAAATGTTTGTCAGTTGGAGACTATACCCATGACTATACTGTTTAAACCTACCTTCCCATGCGTGGAGTTTACTTACTCTTTACCTACTTTACTTACTTTTTATTTTATTTGTTTTATTTTCTGTGTTTTTATTGAAAATTCTAAAGTTTTTCTTTTAGTTAGGGTGTGGGTTTGGGTTGATGTCTGTATTAATTATCAATAGTTTTATATAAATGTGCTTGTGAAAGAAAAGAGACTCCAAAAAAAAAACAGTTTCACGTCACATCAGCAGAACTGTGGAAGAAGGAAATCCTTTGGACCACCTAGTAGTCTGGATAGAATGTTTGGGTTCCGTAGAGCTTAGCAACACTAACGAAGTTACGTAACACTGATACCGGACGGCCCAACAAAGGCCTGAGTCACACGTACAGTAGAGCATTAATATCATTACTGTTATGCATTTCATGTCAACTAACCAGCAAAAATGTTCAATAAATTGGTAGCTGACATTAAATACAAAAATTATTTTAAACTGCATTTTGTGGATTTTTCTAATACATTCAGGATGCCGGTTTCATTAATTGATTAACTACATGGAATATATGAAATAAAATAAAAAAATATTAAGGGCCATTTAAAATGAACTTAAAACTTAGTCAAGGGACTCTTTTTACAGACTGTGATGATGCGTTTTAACGGTCTTAATTTGTGTTCAGAAAATGAACGAAGGTCTTACGGGTTTGGAACGACATGAAGGTGAGAAATGAATGACAGAAATCTAATTTTTGGGTGAACTAACCCATTTAATGTAGTCTCTCATTCACAGTTATAGAAGTTTACCCAACTACGACGACTTCGGCTTCTGAGAAACACGTAAATGTGAAAAGGGTCCATAGTAACAAGTTTTCATGTGAATACATTTATCCCCTTATAGATAATAGTATAACAAATAATACAGTGGATATATTGTGATGTTGAACATTATGATAGATAGGTGGCACTGTCTGGTGACAAAATATCCTGGTGAAGAAAAAATCCTGAAATGTTTTTATATTGTGGCCTGTAAGGTATTTTACGATTAAAAATGCTATTATTATTACTTCAATTAAACTGGTCATTTACTGTTCTTCTTACCTTATATATTGCACAACACCAGGAAATCCTTTAAAATGATGTAAACAATTTTTTTTTTTTTGCCAGGTGTCATTTCTGTCGTTTGGCAGATTGAACCAAGACTGAGGAACAAAGATAATAGTGGCACACGTGAGATAATTGTGGCCATGTAGTTATGAGGGTGCTGAGTGGGTTCTGTCAACAACTAGAACCACTTTAATCAGCTTTAACAAGTAAATCAATTGGCACTGTTGCTCCTCCATCATCTCTTTCATCTGTCTCATTCTCTCTATTTCTTTGTGTGTTGCTCTCAATCTCTCTGCCAATCTGTCTCTTCAAAAATTCTTTCATCTTTCAGTCAAGCTATAAATTTACAACCCTCACTTTAACCTGTGAAGACCCTGTGTGTGTATGTCTGTGTTAGAACAACTGCCTCACACATGCAGGTAGTAAGACTCAAAGTGCTAAATCATTTGTTTTATAAAAGATAAATGTTTCAGTCCTAGAAACAAAACCCATAGTCATCGGATCTCATCTGTCTACTCACCTGCAGACAGACACACAAACTGGTGGAGCATTCTGCAGCCAGACGTTCAGGAGGTTGACATTTAATCACAATGCCGTTCGAGTCTCCAAAGTCCTCTTGGGGCAAGCTAGTTATTGCTTCTTGATTTAACGTAGGTGTCCACATTAGGAAATTACAATCCTATTCTGTGCTGTAGGTTCCCCTCTCTCTCCTGTCTCTCTCATGCACAGTTTTATGTTCTACCTATTTCTTTTTCCATGTGTCACGCAGAGTCGCAATAAGGTGTTGTTATGGTGACTGGGCCGCTACGAGAGGTCGTTGCTAACCCTGCTGCCACCCCAGAGGAGCTTCTTTTGTGTGCCGTGGTCATTTTTCACTTCCCATCTCTCAGTGAGCTTTGTGGTTGTGAAATAGTAGTCCAATATTAAGTAACCTTCAAATGTCAAGGGACAGATATGGCTCACTAGTCTTACGGAAACCCAAACACACACCTACGCTTTCAAAGACACACAAACACACACAGTCTCACTTATGTAAAAGCCTCTATTTAGTCTATCCTCTGCTTTTCCTGGGGTGCTTTTGGTAAAAGTACTTACTGAAGAAGTGAACAACACTTCAGGTTATCAATGTTTTGTCTTATGGTCTGTACACTGTTTCAATGCATTGCATTGCATTTCTTTTTGTCTCTGGCTCTTTCCACACAAAGTTTTTATTTTCTTTTTTGTGATGTTAGATCAATTAATATCTAACAAAATTAACATTTTGTGAAAAGTAGCTTGTTTTAAGATTGATTTCCATATATTAAATCACAAAATAATGTCATATTTTTGTATATTATCTCTTGAATTATTATTTTATGTATCAGTAATTAGTATTTTAATTCTTTATATGTATTTATAATTAACTTACCAATTTATGTATTAGTAAATTACCAAAACATGGTTTAATAATACTTTTATATTTAAATATATTTATATATATATATATTATACCTCCTGAGGTTGGCAATCAACATTTTTTTATTAATAATACTTATATATTATACATTTTCCTTTAAGAATTTCCAGGCCTATTTTGTGTCCTGGAAAGTGGCCTCTATAATCTGTAACACTGTCCACAGAGCCAGACGCAGATTACTTTACTATATCTGCCAGGTCTTTTATTGAGGGTGAGATATATTACCTGTAAAGTCAGTCTGCGTAAATAAGGGACAAACACAAACTGCTTTGTTGCAGGCTGTGATAAGATCAGAAAGTCAGTGAGGACGATACAGTCAAGAAGGCCTAGAGCTATTGCAAAGAGACGCAGGTAGACAGTGAGGAAAAAGAGACAAGATGTAAGAAAAAGAGATGGAGACAGTCCTGGACATGAGACTGAGCCAGTAGCAGCTTGCATTTTGTGATTATGATCTCAGATGTCCTATTTTCTGAAGTAAGACAGTAAAGTTAACAGGCTTGGTGGGCAACGTAAGGCTGAAGACTTGGTGTCGACTGCTCTGACGTCCAACTTTCTGTCAGTTATGTTAAACCACTAGTGGAGTCACAACCCGAAAGTTGTTCAGTTAAACAGTCAAAAAATATGCGTAGATGACATTTTAGAACTTGTGATACTGTATATGACGTTTAATTCAGAAAACATTGTACTGAAGGTAAACAAATTATCAATGAACTTGTAATGTCCTATAACACTGTGTCTTAACTGGGCAAAACACTAAAAGGTTCCAGCAACAAAAAGTGTTTTTAGCACTTGTTACGTTGTAACGATTAGGACACGGTGTAATAGTACGATGTAAAATGTGATCAGTACTTCATAAACAGTCCTATTCTATAATCTGACAATCTGAAAATGAGTTATGACATGTATTTATGTGCACAGCCAGTACCAGATGTGTTGTAATGATTTTGTAGTGCCAATTCTGAGTCACAAAAGGCTTGATCATATTGTACTTTTATATAGTCAGTAAAGTGACCAAACTGGCTTGCTCATTCTCACACTGTCTTTCATCATTTGTTCGGTTTAAGATATTTTTAGTAAAAGAACCTAAGCTGTGAAGAGCAGGCAGGTTAATTTGCTGCTGTGTTGACCTTCACCTTAATCTTGACCTTATTCTTTGAAAGCCTATTTCAATATAGTAATGTTACTCTTAGCTGAGGGAAAGAGGAGTATATGATTTCATGAATTGGGAGTGTGTTTTTATGTTACTGTTAAGACATCCCATTTATCTTAAGGGGCGTTCACACTGGTCCATAAAATAGCAACACCTCAACAATTGGGTAGCTTTGAGTTCTTTGCAAAGATTGTGGTGCTTTTGCTTTTGCTGCAGGGTTTTGTTGTGTTTGAATCATTGGGAGAGGACAGGTGTATAGATAGGTATAATGGCGTGTAGACAAGTGTCTAGATAGAAATACTGTTTACCTGGATGTGACACTGCAGTTCCTGTTTGAGTAGAAAGCATGGTGTTCTTCAATAACGTTGTGTATTAGCGGTGACGGTGGCAGGCGATATCGGCCTGGGTGTGGGGCTGCTGATGATCCCACGTTTCCATTCATCTCCCGCTGCTTCACGGGGGAACCAGTGCTGTTCTTCTTTTTGCGAGGCAGTGTGCCATGGATGGAGACGCCCTGGTAGCCGCTGACCGGCATATCTGCTACGGCAGCCCGTGAGCTCAGCAGATCCATGGAAGATGCGAGCGGGCACTGCCGCCCAACGTGCATGTTCCTGGGCAGACTGGAAAACCTCCCTTCTGCCATCATCCTCAGCTCTGTAAGACAGAAAATAAACATTACAATACATTAAAAGTCTATATTTTAAAATGTAATTTATTCCTGTGATGGCAAAGCTGAATTTTCAGCAACCATAACTTCAGTCTTCAGTGTCACATGATTCTTCAAAAATCATTCTGATATGCTTATGAAGCATTTCTTATGATTTATTAATGTTGAAAACAGTTGAGCTACTTCATATTTTTGTGGAAATCGTGATACATATTTTTCAGGATAACATTTTAAAAGAACAGCTTTTATTTTAAATAGCATGTTTTTCTAATAATGTAATAGTCTTAACTGTCATTTTGGATCAATTTGTTGTGTCCTTGCTGAATTAAAGTATTAATTTCTTTAAAAAAAAAAAATGTTAAAAAAAAAAGGAAACTTTTGTCTGTCTGGGCATAGTGTTACTCTAGTTCCATAACAGGAAGGTGTATATAATACTGGCAGTAGTCTGTGTGTATACCTATTATTGACCACACGGATAAGGTGAAATGTTACTGGGTGTTATTTCTTCTGACATTCAGGTGGTATCAACAGCTAATGTTTATACGAAACCGCATGTGTGCCCTGTGGCACTGGTAAATTGGAATGTATCACCTTTTGATAGACCTGTCTCCTGGCAGCAACAGAGAGAAACAAAAAACAGAGACATCTCTCTTAAAGAGAGGGAACTCCGTTCAGTCTGACCGCAAGACGTGCAGATATGTTATGATCTTCCCGTGTTGTCTCCAAACTCATGTTTACTTCAGCATTCCACTGCCACACGAAGACCACTAATTGGTGCAGTGAAAGTGGAGACAGATTTGATGGAATTATGGATAAGATACATTTGAAGGCATCGCACTTTTTTTTCAAAGGGATAGTTCAATTGAAAATAAACAGTGGGTGTGTGAGTTCACTGACCCAGACTCTGGTTAAGTGTGTGTGAGTGTTGACCCCATTATTCGAAGCGCACATGCACGCAGCAGAGCTGGTGTTGCCGTCACCATCTTTTGTCCCTTTTGTGATGAGTGAAACTCAATCTTGGACCCTGACAGCGCCTCTGTTTAAGGTCTGGCATGATCTCATTCCCTTCATAAAGAGGGGGAGCTGATTTCATACTCAGACTCATTCCACAAAGTTCACAACCATTCCCCAAATGTTCTTCCTCTGCTACATATAACTGTTCATTTAGTTCTGGGTTTGCAGTTCATATTGTTTGTGTTTTCCCATAAATTGCAGTGCAACAGTGAATCCAGGGACAAAAATGAACACTCGCTGAGCTGTGACTGAAATTTGGCCTTGGTGAGTAAATAAACTGCTTGTTTTATTTAAATAAAAGAAGATGCCCAACATAACCATAGTCTGTCCTGGTCCCTTACTGTTTATGTATCTGATGTAAGTGAATCAAATTGTTATAGGAATGGATTACGTGAGAGAATGTTAAGAGAAGGCTCTTACTTTTAGCATTATATAACGCTAGAACCTAATATGGCGGCATTCCTGAGATTATGAGCAGCACACTCGTGATATCTTCATTGTGATATTATTATTTTTGTGTGAGGTTTTACAGACTGTTTAGGATTTGATGAGTTAGAGCTGCTCCCATCATGATCAACAAGGCGTAGGCACAGGCTAAATAAGATTTATTTAGCAGTTGTAACGGTTATGCTCAGTTATGTCTTGTTTTAGTTTCGTTTCCACTCTGTTTGTTTCCCGGTTTCCTGTGTTCCCTTGTTAGTTTCTCTGGCTGTTATCTGTTCCCACACCTGTTTCTGTTATATATACAGACCCTTTCCAAAAAATTAGAATATCATGGAAAAGTTTATTTATTTCCATAATTCCATTCAAAACGTTAAACTTCCATAGATTATAGATTCAGGGCCCACAACATAAACGATTTCAAGTATTTAGTTGTTTATTTGTACATAATTTGGGCTTCCAGCTCATAAAACCCACGAAAACAGGATTTCAAAAAATTTGAATATTACATGAAATCACACAGTAATTACACAGTGATACCATGGTCATTGAACCAGGTTTTGGTTCTTTTGGCAGTGTGGGCAGGTGCAAATCCTGCTGGAAAATGAAGTCAGCATCTCCATAAAGCTTGTCTGCTGAAGGAAGCATGAAGTGCTCTGAAAATGTCCTGGTAGACGGCTGCGTTGAGTGGACAGCACAGTGAACCAACACCAGCCGATGACTTGGCTCCCCAAACCAACACAGACTGTGGAAACTTCACACCGGACTTCAAGCATCTTGGATTGTGTGCCTCTCCATTCTTCCTCCAGACTCTGGGACCTTGGTTTCCAAATGAGATGCAAAATGTGCTCTCATCAGAAAAGAGGACTTTGGTCCACTGTGCTTTATTAAATCCAGAGTCAACGCAGCCGTCTACCAGGACATTTTCAGAGCACTTCATGCTTCCTTCATTTTCCAGAAGGATTTGTACCTGCCCACACTGCCAAAAGAACCAAAACCTGGTTCAATGACCATGGTATCACTGTGTAATTACTGTGTGATTTCATGTAATATTCAACATTTTTGAAATCCTGTTTTCGTGGGTTTTATGAGCTGGAAGCCCAAATTATGTACAAATAAACAACTAAATACTTGAAATCGTTTATGTTGTGGGCCCTGAATCTATAATCTATGGAAGTTTAACGTTTTGAATGGAATTATGGAAATAAATAAACTTTTCCATTATATTCAAATTTTTTGGAAAGGGTCACGATTATATATATATGGGGGGGGGGGGGGGGTAATTGTGACCTTTTTATCCTATAATCTAAACTTTTCTCGCAATTGTGAGTTTACATCTCATAATTCTGACTTTTTTTTTTTTTCTTAGAATTGCAAGCTCATATCTCACAATTTTGAATTTTATAACTCGCAATTGCGAGATACTGTATAAATTTGTAATTGCAAGGGGAAAAAAGTCAGATTTCCAAGTTTATATATTCTGACTTTATTTCTCAGTTGCTAGTTTGTCTCACAATTCAGACTTTATAACTCGCAGCTGCAAGTTTATATTTCGCAATTGTAAGAAACAAAGTAAACATGCAATTGTGAGGGGAAAAAAAATCTGAATTGTGAGATAAAAAGTCACAATTACCTTTTTTATTCCGTAGCGGAAACCAGCTTCCATAGGAATTACGGTTTTGTGTCAGTAAAAATTATTCATACGTTTTCTCAATTTATCTACCAGTGCACAGAGTTAATTTTGGTCCATGAGTGCATCAGTGGAGAATGGAAAGACATGGAAACTCCCTGGTAAAGCCCTGTCGGGGTGTTTGAACCTGCAAACTAACCACAGTCACCTCTGCCCCCCCAAAAATGCACTTATCCTTGACCACCAACGTCCTGAATCAGTTTATCATCTGACTGTGCTCTTTTAATGCTGTTTTTCAGGATAATTTTAGATTTAACAAACCCTAAGATAACAGTTGTGCTGGTCCTTCTGTTCTTAAAGAATAAGATATATGCGCTTAATCAGACAACAGCTGTCACACACCTGTAAATACTCTTACTCTTTTTATAGTCTGGGTGTTCTGGTGTATAATGACTAGATCCACACAGCGGGTTTTTAATGGTTTGATCAGGGCACTTTGCAATGTTATGAAATCCCTCTATGAATACCTCAGCTGTATATTTATGCACCTGGAGCACCTGTGCGCTGTCCTGGGGCCCTGAAACACGAGACACCATTCACTGGTGCTGTTTTCATGTGGTGTGTAATGGCTAGGAGACATTAAAATCCACAGATCAGTGTTACTGAGTTATCATCCTGGCTAGTCAGGAATCCCCTTTTGGTTTCAGATTAGTTTGTCTCACATGTCTCAGAGTGTGAGGGATAGTCATGCTCCTCTGAGAAGGCAGATCTGGACTTCCTGTGTCAGGGTAAGTGAGGGGTCTGAGTCATAATACTCATACACTGGTGATTTTAGGAGGGCAACTGTGACCTTACTAAAAATAAAACTACAGTTGAAAAAGCTGGCATGCTCATATCAGATTTTTTAAGGGATCAGATTTTAAATGAGGCAGACCCTCCAGGTCCCTGAGGGAGGCCATTTATGTAAGTATGATTATAAATCTTTCCTTCAGCATACATATTTCACAGGTGATTGTGATTTAAAGGGATAGTTTACCTAAAACTACAAAATTATTCCAGCATTTATTCACACTCGTGTCTTTCAAAATCAATCTTAAAAACATTTACTGTATAGAAGAAACATAAGAAATAAATACAGGGATTAGAATGACATGAAAGTGAGTAAATGATGACCATTTTTATGTGTGGGTGAATTTTTCTGCAAGACTTTTCACAATCAAATCACACTCATGTGCATTTAAACAGACAATGTTCGGTGTAAAATGTAATTGGCTTCAGCTATGGACTTTTTTTTTTTTGTGAAGAGACGTCTCATCATTGACCACTACAGTCTTAAACTTAAATCAATGCTTTTTAATTATACCAATCGTTGAGGATGGATGAACTTGAGTCGGTCAAAACTGAGAAAATCTCTAGTCTTATTGATTTCATCGGTCTATTTCTTTACTTTTAAATGACTAAGAACAATTGATTTTTGTTTTACTTTGGTTCAACTACTTTTGGCAAGATCCTTGTAAGTTTTATTTTAGTCAAATTCTGAAAGTCCTCAGTAGATTTTCTCTGTACTTTATACACCCCTACTGAAAGAAGAAAGCTGAAAAGTTTTAAAAGTTTATATGGCTGTGAGCACTGTCTAATATTGTTCAATATTTTAATAGCAGCAATGTGTAATATGTGTAACATGGACACTATAATGTAAAATATCTTGTAACTGTTACATAAACAAACTACTCCTTGTAATAGGAATCTTAAGCACAAGTGATTTCCCTGCTCCTGCTCTCAGCCCAGGTCAAAAGGCCACTGTAAGCTAACTTGGTGTCTAAGAGCTCTGCATGGTGTAATTTTCAACATTTCAGCACCCAGTGAGGCAGAAAGACAGCTGTCAGCACTGCAGATATGCAGAACGGGTCCCCTGTGGCTCTGGATTACATATGCTAAACAATTAAACCGTTTACTTTCACTTCCACCCCAGAGGTCATGAATATGCAAAACGCTCATTAAACGGTTCTTAATTAATGCTTTGCTCTTTTATTTTCTCTGTAGACTCCCTATTGATTATCCAGTTCTTT
This sequence comes from Rutilus rutilus, assembly GCF_951802725.1. Classification (NCBI taxonomy): domain Eukaryota; kingdom Metazoa; phylum Chordata; class Actinopteri; order Cypriniformes; family Leuciscidae; genus Rutilus; species Rutilus rutilus. The sequence continues at coordinate 27,367,997 of NC_140232.1, read as the reverse complement.
CTCAAGTGCTTGTTCTATTCTAGACTGACATGCCATCATATGACCTCACTTCAAAATGTCAATCACAGTAGCCCATTCTTTCTCTCATTCAATCCTGAAAGCACAGCTAGTTTCTGGCTGACATCAGCCCCTATATCAAACACACTTATTTGCCTCTGGCTAATACAATGTCATGTTTAAGAATGTTGAATTGCCTTTGTTCTCCAGGAAAGCATATCTTATTCTTTTTTTAGGCTGGTTTATGCACAGATTACAGGGATAATTTGCCCCTGAAAAAGTATTCTGTCATCACTTATTCACCCTCATGTTGTTCCAAAACCCTATGGCATACTTTCTCTTGTGGAACACCAAAAAAAGAAATTTATCACAACGTCTGAGCTGCTCCTTTTAATACAATGAAAATGGATGGCGACCAGGGGTTACCGACTAATAGACTAATAGCACTAAAAATAGTGCATAGAAAAGGGGTATAGATGTAGGAATTGTACTGGTTACAATAACAATCAGAGACAAGGTCACACGGGGTGTTTTTCATACTCAAAATGTGCATGTAATACAAACAAGACTCTCTCACAGCAAAAAGGTTGAATACATGAAGGAGGAGAATTCTCTGCGCATTTCAAAACAACAAGACAACTATTCTCACCCTGGCCCTTTCACCGTCCAGCCATCCCCCACTGGAGTTGGTGGGAGTCTCGTGAATAATGCAGTTCTCCTTTAATTAATTCAAACCTGCTTACAGAACACAAAGACCCGAGTGAGAGGAGAGCAAGTGTAGGGTTTAAAGAGCTCTTAACACACAGCCATGCATCAACCATGATGGCCTGAAGGAGTGGAGAACACATTCTGTAGTTCCAATAGAATCAACCAATGAACTGTAGAACCAAAGTGCATGCGGAACAAAGTTAGAAGAATGGAGCAGGTTCACTACAAGTTAAGATGTTTGACATGGTGTCGATTTCCACAGAAAATTGTTTTGTTATTCGTGCTGTGAAGTTGTTTGAATTGTCCTTTTAGTGGTGTGATTATTATAAAGAGATCACCGTTTGGTTATTCTGGCATAATTCCTGTGGTCACGTCCTATAGGTCACATTCCTGGTATCTCTGCTGCGTGGTTCATGTGAGAGTTACCAAGTGTGCTGACTTTAAATGGTCATGGCAAAAGTTGGACTTTGGACAGACAGGGTTAGTACGCCATTTTTGGCTCCATTGACAGCTAATTAATTAACACTTTGAAGGCCCAGAAAGGTAGGAAAAACATTGTGGTTCAACCTTAATTTTATGAATCGACGAGAATACTTTTTGTGTGCCAAAAAACTAAATATCAACTTTATTCATTAATTTCTTATCTTCTGTATCAGTCTCCGGCGTGCGTTCACAAGAGCACCACGACGCATGTGCACGCGTGTGTGTGTGTGTGTGTGTGTGTGGTGATGACGCAGGAATTGCCGTTCTGACATATGACCTACAAGCAGAGGAAGGCGTCACGCAAGTGTTGTGGTGCTCTCATGAACGTGTCGGAGACTGATACAGAAGAGAGGAAATGACTGAATAAAGTCGATATTTCGTTTTTTTGGCACACAAAAAGTATTCTCGTCGCTTCATAAAATTAAGGTTGAACCAATGTAGTCACATGGACTATTTTAATGATTCTTTCCTAACTTTTTTTTAATACATTTTTGTTCACTAAATAGCTGTCAATGGAGCCCCACCTGAGCCATCGGATTTCATCAAAAATATCTTAATTTGTGTTCCGAAGATGAATAAAAGTCTTACGGGTTTGGAACGACATGTGGGTGAGTAATTAGTGACGGTTTAGTCCAAATTTTCTGAAGAGACTTGATCGCTTTATATGATGAACAGATTTAATTTAGGCTTTTATTCACTTATTTATTCATTTAAACATTGATTAGCGAACATTAACAGAAGCCCAACCGAACCTGCTTGACACACGAGAATGAGCCTCATTGGTTCTTGCGGAAGCTCAAACGTGCTGCGTAACAAGAATGAACCTCATTGGTTCTCGCACGTCACGCGAACATTCTATTTACCACAACTGATGTGTGAGTTGATGAATGTTTCTATGTGAATATAAAAGCCTAAATTCAGTCTGTTCATCATATAAAGCGATCGTGTCTTTAGAAATTTTGGACTAAAACGCTCAATTCATATAGATTAGTTTTATGATCTCTTTATGAACTGTTTGAAGGTTTCACCAAAAAGATCTTCCTTTGTTTTCCGAAGATAAACGAAAGTCTTACGGGTTTAGAACGACGTGACGGTGAGTAATTAATGACAGAATTTGGATTTTTGAATCAACTATCCCTATGTAAAATGTACATTACCATTGAAAAGTTTGGGGTCAGTAGGATTTGTAAAACAAAACAAAAAAATACCTTTGTTTATTCAGGTTGCATTAAATTGTTTAAAAGTGACATTAATGACTTTTACATTGTTATTGTTCTTATATAATCCTGAAGAAAATGCATCACAACATCCACAAAAATATTAAGCAGAACAACTGTTTTCAACATTGATAACCAAGCCTATTAGAATGATTTCTGAAGGATCATGTGACACTGATGACTGGGGTAATGGCTGCCGAACATTCAGCTATGCAATCACAGGAATAAATTAAATTTTAAAATATAGTTAAAACAGTCATTTTAAATTATATTAATATTTCACAATATTTTTGCAATTTTTACTGACCCCAAACTATTGAACGGTAATGTAGGTCTTGAAGCAAAACAATCTGAGAACTACTAGTCTAGATTTTGTAGAGTGAGAGTTCTAGTACTTCCTGTATGACATCACTGTGTTTGTCTCATTGATTGAGGGTCCCATTGTCACTGACAATAGCAGTAAAGCAAAACGAGACAAAACAACCAAGAATGCACCATAGTTCCCTAAATGCGGACCACTCGGCTGCACACAGAGCGAGGAACATATGGGCAACAATACATCAACATCTCTCCTCCGCCCCCCATGACAGACACAACACTTTCTACTTCGACTCGGACTCCCTTACCAGTAGTCAACATCCACAAATCAGGCCCGAGTGGTTCATTACGCATCAGTCCCATCGCTAAGGCTTATCAAAATAGGAAGTGTGGAAATCCACGCAGACTTGTGAACACACCACACGCCCATTCACTGAAGGCGTGGAGTCAGCGGTCACATCCGTCTCTCTCAGCTCTATGTGCTAAAAGTAGATCCTTTAAGATCTACCATTCCAATCACATGCAACACGACTGCTCCCTAATTACTGTAATGAGCATGTTGAGAGGAAAACACTACACACAAACAAACGGCAAGAGCAACGAAGGGAGGACAGAATGAGACCAAAACAGAAAAGGGTGTCAGTTCCTCTGCTGTATATTTTCTTTTTTATGTAAGTTTTTAATAGTTATTGAGTGTGTTTACATGCACAATCCATTGATTATGCTACAAAAGATAAGATTTTATCAAGGAATGGTCACATCAACACCTTTTCTGTGTTTTAATGCCCTTGAATATGTGCATTTCTGTGGACATTTTGGCCAGACCAGAAAGAATTTTTATATGTAAACATTATTTTATTTTTTTAATGATGTGCTTTTTTATAGTATTTTGTTGTTCTTGTTATAAAAGTAAAATATACTAATAATAATACTAGAGACTAGTCAAAAATACTAATTTCATAGCTTTCTCTTTTACAGTCATCTACAGTCACGCAATAGTCAATCTTTAATGGACCCTTCTTTTGTTGAGCAGGAAGGGGTGAGTGGAGATGTCAAGCCTCAACCCTCCTGCTACCCGATGTGACCCACAGTGCTGTATTCAGCCTGTGATTCGACTAGTGAGATTTGTGGCATGTTAATCACAAATGTATTAAAGTCCTCAGCAGTGGCTGCTACTGTTTTCCACATGAACAACTCCAAAGACAATAGATGCTGCTGCTGCGAAACTTTATAAAAACACACACAAACACAAACACAAACACAAACGCACACGCACACACACACACACACACACACACACACACACACACACACACACACCCCTCCTCACAACAGCTACTGTCAGCTACTGAATCTAACACACAAAGTGTCACAGACAGTTTGCAAGCTTAGACAATCATAATTGGCATTTTTTGTTGTTCAAAGAGCCCAAATTATACTTAACTATATATATATAAAATGCAAAAAAAAAGTGTTACTTTTCTTACCTGGCTTAAGGTTATGGTTTCTCCAGGTATGTAAAAAATGAATATTCTCCTTATGCAGTCTGTAAGAGTTTCACAGTTTCACACCAAGCATAGCGATCTAGTGCACAGATTCACACTGATGGACAACAAGACGTGCGTAAATGACAATCCTGTTATGTTGCCACTGACCTCCCACTATGAACTGTGCCGGTGTTTTTCAAGCAGTCTTACAATCTCCTCCAAGTCTCTCTCTCTCTCACACTCTCTCTCTCTCTCTCTCTCTCTCCTAAGTTCAGCCCCCAAGGGAGTGATTTAGGATTTCCCAGACACACCCTCTCCGATGGGCGGAACTTGAGGAGTCATCTCATAACCGACTAGCCGGCCCCTGCCCCCAGCAGCTCTCTCCTCTGTCATGTGTCCAGTCCGCACATTACTGGCCCCTTTTTGTTCAAGTTAGCGTTTTGAAAAAGTATCACAGTTTCTGTTATGTGTGAAATGAATACTAACAATTGAAATAACTGAAGATCGAAATCACTTTGCAACTAACTCTCATTCATTTGCAACTACATGTAAACTAACTCTCAGAGTATTAGTAGACTGTTAGGTTTGGGTTAGGATAATAAGTTGAAAATTTACTTGCAAATTTACTTACAGTCAGTAGAGTGTTGGGGGACCATCAAAATAAAGTGGTAGAAGATATTAAGCAGACAGTCAACTAATACTCTAATGAGTGGTGGTTGACATGCAGCTACTTATAGTTAGTAGAATGTCTAAAGTGGAAAATCAAAATAAATGCTGCGTCACAATTTGCATACTATCCGTCCTAAATAGTCTTCGAAATTAGAATTAATGTGTCCCAAATCGTAGTATTTTAAAGTGAGTGTTCCAAAGTATTCAACGTGCTACTACATTTCTCTCAGATGCGGTTGTAAATTAAATTAAATTGAATGTGGAGGATTTTAACTGTGGATACTTTTAGGGCATAGTATAAGTAGGCAAATTGGGTCTCAGCAAAAGTGCTTTTTCAGAAATGGCTAATCGGAATAGCTAAATGTTTTTTTTTTTCTGTTGTCTCTGAGGAACAGAATTTCCCGTCTCTTTGTCCTTGGATTCCTCTTCATTGTCAGTGGGACGATAACAAATGACAAAGGCAGGGTTCCTTCCCCAATGATTCAGGCAGAGAGATGGGGCGCGGTGTGATCTGACTAAAGGCTAAGGAGAGCGTGATGATCATGCAGGTGATTCAAAGGTTTGTTTTGTCACTCAGTTACCATCTGAATGTTGTGCAAAACATTGGAACAACTGCCAATGCAGTTCCAAAATCCTCACATAACAATAGATAAACATAACATGCATAACAATAGCTATCTTCTATGGGTGCTGTGCAGTTATATACACAGTTAGCTAAATTAACAGATGTTTCATGTCTATATTGTTTTTTTTGGGGATGAGTGGTACTTTTTACTGACCAATCAGTATCTGAAACCAAAACTATCCATTTTATAATAAAGATTCTAGTGTTGTAGGGTTCCATTTACATACCAAAAGTGCATAAACACTAGTGCCACAAAATGAACCCTCTACTAACAAAGTGTGTGCACTGAAAAGGAGACATCTGGATTGAAATAGGCCTCCTTAAGTTACAGCACACCTGCCTAGAATACCATTTGTCAAAGTGTCAAAACATTGTCATAAAAAAATATATATATATATATATATATATAAAGACACCACTCAAAGTGCTATTATCAATCTTTGGCTCTGTGCAATTAAACGTGCACACTTTGAAATTGAGCGTTTATTATGTGACACAGGCAATAGATCACTAAAAGGGAAGAGTTATGGTGAGTGTGTCAGCATGTCTGGGTTGTTCAGCCCTGGTGTCCTCAAATATGGTAGACACAACCAAAGATAACAATATCCGTAACAAATGAATGGCAAAGTCTGGCAAAACACATTCACATTAAGTAAATTCGGATTGGATGAGCCACATTTGAAGTCCTGGTAAAATAGCTGTGGCCGCACATCAACTGAATTCACATTAATGCAATTGCAATGTTGCTTAACAACAGTAATTAACTCTGTTTTAACTTGACAAACAACTCGCTATAATAACAAGTTCTTCTTTTCTCCTTACTCCATGTCTCTTTGTCACTCACGCGTGACGTGTAACATAAAGCAGAACTGCCTGCTGCTTGTGATATCAATATCTCTACTGTGGTCAGAATTGCTAAATCTCTTGCGCTTGACACATTTCCACTATTGCATGGCATTTACCTTTATGAGGGCCAGCCCTAATGCCAATGATTGAGAGCAGACATTCTTTGATTTAATCTGATGATCTCATCTCCTTAGGCACCTTAACATGGAGTCAGCATGCCTGGCCGGACCACCTTCAGCCCCCAGCAGAGCAGAGCAAAGCAGCTCCGACTGGAGGAGGAGGGATGGTCACAGAAGACACAAGTAAAGAGCAACGATACATAGCACTTTGTTTGTAACCATGTGTCTGATGTAATCTAACCTCAATGATTACAATGTTAGCTTTTTTTTTTTTTTTTTTTTTTTTAAGAAAAGTATGTCCTCATGACTATGGAATTTGCAATTTTTGTTTTCCTCGCAGCATCAAATATGAGATTGTTATAAGTAAAGAAACAAGCAAACTAGTAAGTAACTGTTTTTTTACTTACCAAAGCAAATTTTTCTATAATTTGGAGCTTGGTGAATAGTTCTTAATCGTGTGGAACTATTTTTATATTTACATAAAAATAAAAGAGATGAAAGATGGAAACACATCCTTGACTTTGTGCTGCCAAACGTCATTCAGAATGCCTAAAGATGGACACAGGAAGTGTCCCTCAGAAGGGATCTAGAGCTTGTCTAATTATTTTCTTCTTATCTCTGTTTTTGTGAAAGGGAACGTGTTGATTGCCTTCATTCTACTGGTTCCACTCAAGGCTGAGGGTAAGAACAGTTATTCGAGTATGAAATGTAAACTGTCTCGCCCAATTCCACAACATGTAATCATCACGTTTTCAACAGGAAAATATTAATTTCCTCTCATGACTGATTTTCTGAATCATAAAACCATGGACTGTATACGTGATGTGATAATCATTATTTATACAGTGACTTTTACAAACTTTACCACTAAGCTCAGACTTTTAAGAATCTTTATAAAGTCATTAAGAGGGTAATGGTGCATGCATAATTCCATTGAATACCCTGGGAGACTAACTATAAAGCCTTATTAAACTGTTACTGGATAAAACCCATGTTAAAATTGAGAAACAACTTGCTCCAGTCTTATCAGCTTTATCTTATCATGCCTCAGATAAACATGATGTGGAATTTACTTGTCATGACTGGTATTTTCCAACACCGGCACCATCAGCAGTGAGCAATGAGCATCACTACATCTGACCTCTCGGTTTACAGTCTAGCTGTCATCAGGGGGAGTTTAGCTGCCACTTACACATGGACAAGCACGGTCATATTGATGGACTAAATGGCCACTGGTGGCTGGTTGTCCGGTTCCAACATTCTTACATGCATAAGGGTAACTCTATTCCAGGTCGCTGGATAAATATGGAGTGAAAGTAAAATTATCTTTACTAAGAAAGAAACTTCATTTAGACTGTGTATTCTAAGTAGACGACATATTTCAAATTCATATGGTAAGCTCACATAAGTTTCATGACTTTCTAGAGATTTTGTCAAAATGACATACATATAAAAAAAAAAAAAGGTAATCCCATGTGATGTTTTTCATAGTAAAATGGGATGTTTAATAAAGAAAATAGAAAACAGGCAGAATTTTATTTTATCCATCTGGATTGTAAAAAGTGATCTCTATATGACAGGTGGTTGGACAGCTTAAAAATTAAGAGGTCTTGACCATGTCAGCTAAACAAGAAAAGCTGTGTCAGAGGTGGAGCAAGTTTTAATTATACATAATCCAAAGATTTTTTTTTTCTTCTCTTTTTTAAATTTGTCTTCGGACTAACATGCATTGATGAATCATTCACAGTAAAACCAGGAACATGCACTAAGAAAGTAAGAAATCAGTCATTTTTGATTTTATAATGTCTTTTATAATATCATTTTATAATGTATAATGCAATCTGTGTTAAATCAAATATTGCGTCTGCAATATTATACTAGAGACTTTGGACATGTTGTCGAACTTGGCAGAATGCCAACACAACCCTCCTCCTAAACCTTTTTAAACATTGTTCAGAAGAGTAATGAACACTTTCTACAGGTGACATTTGTCTAGCAGACAAGAGAGCTTAATGCAGGTATCTGAAAAGCTTTTCACAGAGCAGCAGCAATGGCTACTTTATGTCCCAGTATCATCCGTCATGATTTATTTTGGACATGTATTAAATTTCAAAACAGAGTTTTTTAAAGAGGGGGCCCAGCTGTTCCTTCTGGCTGGGAAATGTGTTTACATTTATGAAATGCTGGCACTGAGCTGGATGTGACTGAAGGGTGAAGGAGCAGAATGCCAGCTCTACTCTCACACCCAGTATGAGCACAAGGACAAGGAAGAGTTTTCCCACAAAACGCCCTAGAAACGCCCAGAATATATCCAAGAGACACCCTGGGCTTTCATCTGACTGTGATGAGTTTTCTCACGTTTTCTCACGTTTTCTCACAGGATCAACCCTGGCTCTCAAAATATTGACGATTCTGCTTCTTCTTTTTTTTCTAATGCTTATGCAGGATTAGGCTTTACAAAACACCCAAAGTGCTTAATGAAAGAACTGCATAACTGGGATTTAATTTGAGCATATATATACTCTGTAATTTAACCATTTTCATGCGTAGTCTTCATCTTAGTTTCTGCAAAAAATGAAAAAATTAATTACATAATAAGTAAAATAATAATAAACAAAATTATGAAACCTACCTAGAATGATTAATTGCTAACCTTGGCTATTATGTAGCTCAGAACTGCTTATGTATGGAATTTTTTATATGTGGTGGCATCCCTTTGAATGAATCTGCAGTCTGCACTGAGAGCAGGGAAGGCAGTGAGCCAACCACCCATTTAATAGCATGCTTTATTTAATAGTATACTCCAGCCCTTCTACACAAGAGCAGCCTGTCATCATTGAACATCACTGCAATGCCGTGCTCCAAATACATGTGAGTACTGTTTATGCACTGACACATTTTTCAACTACACAAAAGGCTCCAACTAAAATACAGTAGTGCCTGAAGTGTCTTTTAAACTAAACATCTCTGTGTTCAACAGATTACACAGGTTTGGCACAACATGATGGTGAGTAAATAAATGACAGACCATTTTTGGGGGCAACTGGATTCTTAATGCTTTTTAAATATGCACATTTACAGGTAGAAATGCTTGGGACATTGACATTGAAATAGTTCATGTGAACTGATTTTTATGGGAAATTGTAGTGTTTTGATGCATAAATAAATAAAGCTGAAATAAAAAATATACTTTTTGTATGTAGTATAAAATTTGAAAACAGCTGTACAATAATTTTGCTAGCTGTCTTGGGAGAAAACCACGCAGCAGTGGAGACTTGTACCCCTCTTTGCACGGAGCATGGTGGTCTATGAAACTGCATGTGTAACATTTGCATTTCTCACAGGAAGTGAGGACTACAGGGGTTGAATGGAGACACTACTAGAATAGGCTGTTAAAGTTGTTGAAACTGGTTTAATCAGACCACCTATTGAGTCCTCAAACAGCCCAAACTTTTTAGGAAAACAATAGTTATTGTCCTCAAGCACGGGACCATGCCAGTCAAGACCAGACGTCTTTTAACCACTCACTATACCAGAATACTAAGTTTTCAGACTACTTAAAACTATTGCCTGTGTTGTAAACAAAAATTTGTGTTACAGACTGCTTGATTTGTAGTATAAAATAATCCATGCATTTGTTCAAAAGCTGTTCAAAACTATTCCTTAAGTTTACAAAGCTTGGAGACCATTTATTTGCAAGCTCGCTGATCCAAGATATCTAATTCAACAGCCCATTTTCAAAAGTGTCAGAGTCTCTATAGCAATGGAGTCGAGGTAGTATGTTATGCCTGGGAAACGAGCCTCAGCCTGTCAGCCCAGTGTTTGTGTGTGTGTGTGCCTTGACATGCTTTTTAAGGACTTAATTACACACAGTGGAGGGGTGCCCCCACAGCAACGCTGACTGCCGGGATTACGGGATGGGCGAAAGAGTTTATAATCACCTGGCAGCTCCTGCACACAGCAGCGTGTGTCTGCTCCTTCTCTACATAGACACGCGTCTGTGTCTGTTTGATGGAAGGTTAGGGGTGGCAGTGTTGCCAGATTTTGCTAAAAAGAAACAAGCAAATTGGTATGAAAACAAGCTCAGAATAAACAACCTGCCTCATCCAAAATAAGCGACAAGTCATTTTTTCGTGCTCTCGTGTGGGTGGCGCATGAGAATCTTATTTATTATAGAATAAACTTGGAGTTTAGACTTATTTTTAATGCATCATGCTGCACATTTTTTTCTTTTTTTCATTAAAATGTTTAATGCATACAACGGGCCAACGAAATCAATAATTAAATCAGTGCATATACAGCTATTGGTCAAGGGGTATTTTTTCTTGTATTTATTTATCAGTGGGTTAGAAGAGGGCCTGAGAAAGGCAGAAACATGGGAGAAAAGGAGAAGCAAACTATACGATTAATGACACAAAGTAAACCTTGGCTCAAATGCAGGTGGGAATTTTCTCATGATGGCTATTATTGTTCGTTCATAATTGTGGGGCAAGCACTATCAACACCAAATACGTGACAGTATTTTGTAAATAAACCCCATAAGAATGCAGCCTGCAACTGCTCATATTTATAAGCGACCAGAGTCCAAGTTCAGAGTCACTTATAATAACTCATTTTAACTTAACATTCCATGTTTTTTCAAAGCAGCTTTACAGAAAATTTGGACCTAATGTCTAAAGCCACACATGAGTGACACTGGTGAGGGGAATTTTTTTTACACTGAATGTACTTGTGCTAGTTACATATAATATGTAGTACCAAGTCATGTCCATTGAATACATTTAATGATACCGTTTTCAGTCTGTTAGTAAGACAATGTCTAAACTGTAAGGATAATGATTAGGCCTAGTTTAGTTTTTGAAGTCCATCCTAATATAAGCAGACATGGCAACACTGAGAGGTGTATAGTCAGACGGAAGGATGTCTGTGTGTGAGTGTGCGGAAACAAGTCCATTCGTGACTCACTATCAGTGTTGACAGTAAATGCTTCTTATGTTTCTGAGTGTTCTCTGATGAACCGTAATCTCTATAATTTCAGCACACTGACGAGGTGCGTATTGCTTTCAAGGCTTCAAGGTGACTCCTCGGAGATCTTGAGGATAGCATAATTATGTTTATCTCATATGAAAACTTTGCCACCAAGCTGAGTTGGCGTCAAGCTTATATATAGACACTACCATTACACACACACAATACTCGACAGGGGGATCCGTCCTGCACTCCAATGCTTCGTTTTGTGAACTAATCCCTGTTGATTTGACCCCATATGTATTTGTCCCTGAGCATAATGTGCCTGCGGCCTTGTCCTGAACTGTTCTCCCACATGCAGGCTTGCTGTGATTAATGAAGCTCTTCAGTGCTGGTCTCTACGCATGGACAGACATAGTCACAGGCTGTCCAGTACAAGCAGGACTTCAGAGACAAGAGGACAGGAACCGCAGAATCAGCCCAGCTAGAGAAAACATCCATGAAGAGATAAGCTCCTGCTTCTGTTTTTACACCACTGGTTCATGAGGAAGTGTGTGCATACTGCATAGAGAGGGATACTTTAATGACTGGTTTAGTCCTTGAGTTTAATGATTCTGTTACACCTTTTGTATTTTAAAAAGCCCATAAAAGTAGCAGAAGGCCAGTCAGTTCAGTCAGTGGCCATCAGGCAGCTATTGTCTATGTAGGAGATAGACATACAAGTACAGCTTCTATCTACACAGCTTTTCAAAAGTTTGGGGCAGGTAAGATTTTTTTTTCTTCTAAGAAATTATAACATTTATTCAGGAAATACACATTAAGTTTAATCGACAGTAAAGACATTTATAATGTTACAAATGATTTCCATTTCAAACAAATGTCTGCCTGCTATAAAGTGAAGAACTGAAGAGCTGGATTTATAAGTTTGTGGTATTTTAAGACATTTAGTAGCATTTTATATTTTGCTTTGTTCTCACAGCTAAGTCTGATTTTAGATTTACTTGGCCCCTAAATGTCACATGAAAATGAAGTGATTTGCCACTTTATATAAGAACCATTCCTGTCTAAGCAGGTTGATAGTCAAAAACCTGGCTATACAAGACAAGACAGAAAAAAGCATGCGAGGCAATGGGAACAGGATAAGAAAGTGAGAAATCAGGGAAAGAAGACATTAAGAAACCCATGGGCCTCATTTATAAAATGTTGCGTAGAAACCGTCCTACAATTGATCGTACAATCATTTCTCAAATGTGCCTATGAGTGATTCAGAGAATGAGCGGATGCACAAAAAACGTGCGTACATCTCTTGTAAATGGCGCTTAATTAATTTATAAAACATATAACATATATTAACATATAAAAGATTCCCAAATTTCCAAATGCCTGCACTGCAATACTCCGACTCTTTGCCACAAGGAAAAGTGTGTACTTCTGCTTAGACCCTGATGTGGCGCTAAGCACTTTTCCATGTCAAACACCGTTTTTATACATATGAACGTTGGTGTGGAAGTTCAAATCTGTGTATACACACATTTTATAAATGAGGCTCCATGTGAGGATAAGAAGGACTAACCTCTTTTTGCTTCACGCTCTTGCAGCACTTGGATGCTAGAGAGAATGTGGATGCGATGGAGACGACTTTGGACCCCCAAACCCAAGAGATCCATCTCTGTGAGGTGCATCAAGTCCTAAAGAGAGACAGAAACATGGAGATGAAGTGGTTTAATGTGTGGTGAGAATGACAAGGGCTAGAACTAATTGCTATCTATCATTCACACACGCAAACAAACATCAGAAAAGTGTACGGTTTAAGCTAACAGTGTGTCATTACGGCCCCATGCCTCACCACTCCTCAGAGTCCGGCCTTGTGTGGCTTTCACAACGTTACATTCCTTCTGCTTCTGACACAACAAAAACACACGGCTATGTTTTAGAAAGCATCTCTGCTTTCATTGTTCCCGGCAGGACAAAACAAGAGCCGTTTAATTTAAGGGTTATGTGCTATTTTCTGCTGTTTAGCATTTACAGTGCACATGCCAAAGCATTCCTTCCTAAATAAACAGTAACAAACATGCACTGCCACAACATATTGGGTTATTTGGGACTGCCCATAGTTTGTCAATACAACTAAAATGAGTTCACTCAGTTTTTTGTGGCTGCATCCCGATTTTAATATTATCTGTTCGAAATAGTATGCAAGATTTTAATGTGTTTGTGTGTTAGCTATTTGTTTAGATATTAGCTATTTCTGTGGATTGCATATTTAATTGTACATGCTCATTTCCCCCATCTAATGCGCTCTTAAAATTATTTAACTACACCATAATGTTATTTTACATGTTATTTTCTGCTGATCTCAAAATTAGCATTCACTTTCATACTGTAAATCCTAATGTTGTGATGCCCACTTTTTTCTTATAGCATTTAAAATGATTGGTTTTAATCTATCGGTTTTTTTTATTCAGATAAAAGAGTAAAAAAATATAATATAAAGCAAATTCTACTTTTTATAACAAGTTCTGGTAATCTAAGTGCTATTCATTCTTATTCCAACCGCCTTTACCAAGTCATTCGTTAAGCGTGACTCGAGGTTCAGTGTGAAATCTGTTGTACTGAATTGGTGCAGCGAGGTGAAGTCGTGTTGATCTAACGCTGGAGAAACAGATGCATGCTGCATTGCTCTCTTTGTGTGTCTTATCTCATCTGCCTCATCCAATGTATTCAGAATCCCAAACATCAGCAGCAAGCACTCTTTCCCACTACCATGTCTCTGTTTTTACAGGCTAGCTTGGGGAAAGAGAAAGGGTGGTGGACAGGGACGGACAGAATGGTAGACACAAAGAGAGTCAGTGAAAGACAGTGTGGGAGGGGGAGGGGGGGGGGGGGCAAAGAGATGGAAAAAGAGGGGATAACATATGCTGGTAAGGGCCTATTGTTCAACTGCATTCAACCCACAGATGAATCTAACAAGCCATGGCAAAGTCTCTGCTCCCTCAAACTCTTCATTTACCATGTGTGGTCTCATATCAATCCCTCATGCTGAAACTTCAAAAACATGTCACTGAGAATCTATTCAGACACCTCACTAGGAGTGGGCTGGTAGATATAAGAGATGTGCTACTTTGTTGTTTTGTCAGTAGGTTTGTTGATCTTACACCAGTGTCCAAGGATGTGGGTGCTTTAAGCGTTTGTGTGTATGTGTGCCCATATATACTTGTGCAAAAAAAATAAAATAATTTGATATGGTACAGTGATGGTATCAGATGACACATATATGGTACTTTGATGCTGATGGTGGTGGTACTGAAAGCAGGGTTGCAGAATTGAACTGAGAATGCTTTTTAAATTCTAATCAAGTTCCTGGATTTGAAGTAAGGTATAGCAAACAGGACGCAGAATTGAAATTCCAAATTGAATTTAATGAAGCAGAAAAGGAACATAGATCCAAAGAAATTCTGAATTAAGAGAGTGCAATAAGAAATAAGAGAGCTTAAGAAAAAGGCAAGTTCATGAAGACTTAAGTTTAAAAAGTGTTGTTTTTTTTTTCTTTTTCTTTTTACATGTATAGGCATTTTTTCTACACACACACAAACACACTGGTATTTAGATTTGGTGGAGCATGCTGTCATACTATGATTCCTGTTGATTTTTCGCAATAGATTCTTAGATCATTTTTAAATTATGAATTTTTCCCAACCCTGTCTGAACGATTACAGTATTCATGCACTATGATAATTTACCTGGTACTATCATGGTACCATAGTATATGTGTGGGCAGCTGTAGATTTCAATCGCTGATTGTTTTGTATGTGTGTGGGACAAAGATATTAGTCACTCAAATCAGTTGTAAAATAAAGAGAAAACATCTCCATCTTTCATCACCAGTTTAAGTGGAAATGTGGAAAGTGAAAATCGCAATAGTGGTTTTATTGGTGCTGTTCTTAATCCAGACTTCACCCTGCACTCCATTAGATGTAATCAGTGAAATATGATTCAGCAATAATGGCCATTACACAGTGTAATCAGTAAGCCTATAATGGACATTTGGTCATCTCAGTGTCAATACTACTGTTGTTTCTGATTGCTATGGTCATTTCATTCTTGACAGTTGAGTGTCTCTTTTCCTAGTTTTTTTCTCTCTTTCAAAGGATGGGGACCTGGTTAAATTGTAAAGTGGATAATTGTGTGGAAGACAGTGACTTTTACTGCTTTTACAAATGTTTTTTATGGTGTGTACAGTAAATTATTTAAGAGCAACTGGACTTCTTTATAGGGCACTGAAAATGAGCCACCTGGGGCTCATCTTGTGTGCAACAAAACAGGTAGTTTTCCATTACATACAACTATAATGGTTATGACTAGAATGCAAGTGGAAACTGTTTTGATGTGCAAATGTGTTAATGCATGGGTGTCCGATCCTGCTCCTGAAGGGCCACCTTCCTGCAGAGTTCAACTGCAACCTGCTCCAACACCTGCCTAAAGTTATAGTAGCCTAATCCTGAAGATCTTGATTATCTGGTGCAGTTTGATTAATTATAGGTGGAGCTAAACTCTACAGGAAGGTGGTTCTCAGGAGCAGCATTGGACAGCCCTAATATAAATGGAAGCACAAAAAATATATCTAAAATGATTTGATGTACGATTTAGGAGTATTATGCTCTCCTTCGAGTTTTTAGACATCAAACAAACTCCTTGAGACACTGTCAAATGGGCACAGTTAATTGTATAGCCCAAGTTCCAGCAAATATTTCTGTGTAAATGTAGAGTGAAGTTTAAAGTTTAGGATTATTCGTGTAATTAAGCTCTTTTGTTGGCTGTAGCTGAAGTTTAGCGCTATGATCAGAGTCAAGCGTGCATACTGGCATCTGTAAACCACAAAAATGCTTTCAGAATCTCCAATTTGCTGCTGTTCCTGGACGAACTTACATTCCAGGTGGAATGTGCTGCCAAGAAAAACATGGCTGAAAATACAGATGTCAGATCAGCTGGTCTACATTCAGTAAGATGCTGTGAAAGGAATCTCAGCATGTTTTCCTGAGTTCAATCACAAAGTTTAGATTTCACTTTTCTGCAATGTTTACTGATTTTCAAAGCTCACTTTGAACAGCTCCATCAGTTGTTTATGATTATAAATAGGACAGAATCACAGGCAGTCATGGAATTTCAAATGACTGTTTGAATAATTGCATGGTAGTTTAAATGCTGTATGTGGTATGCAGCACTGTGTACATGTGTGTGTGTGTGTCTAAACTCACAGTGTGTGCTGACTTTACCTCCACTCCATCATATTCTTCATCGAATAGCGTGCAGTACTGAGGTAAGCCCAGTTGACTTAGCCATTTTGAGATGGACATGTGCTTCATGATAGAAATGTATCCAAGTGTTGCCTCAAAGATTCTCCGCATGGAAGGCTAGGATAAAAGCAAAGCATTATTTGCGTTAATAAAGCGATTATTTGAGTCTTTTTAAATGAAAAAACAAAACCAAAACTAGATGGATAGATAGATTTAAACTTTTTTCACGATCAACTATTCATGGCATGAGTTATTTGACTGTTGACACATGACATTTGACTCATTTATGAACCTTGCCTTCAGACACAAATAAAGCAAACTATACAAAATCATCTGCCCTCATATTTGACAGCTCATAGAAGCTAAAAAACATTAGCCCACAATCCAGAGGTTGCAACATACTGTCTACACATGATTCTTTCTCTGTGAGCCCTGAGGGTCCGCAAAATGCAAGCACATGGTACTTAATGTGCACTCCTAAGAAATCTAATAAGCGGTTTGAACAGTTTCATTATGATTAAGAAGTGATTCACAATGACCTGTTGTGCATGAGTGTGTGCATGTGTCATGGGTGGAGCACATGTGCATACATGCATACTGTATGTGCATGTTTGGATGCGTGTGTGCATGATTCTGGATATCCTCCCTCAAACTGACTGTGAACCCCACTATGGATTTATGGTGTTAGCGTACTATACAATCCAGCTTCCCTCAGTTTAATAGCTCATTTATGAGAGGGCAGCATTTCTACTCCCTTTCTCCTTCAAAGTATGATCGGACAAATCCCTAGAAGTTTCTCTTCCATAAGACATTCTGTGTGGGGGCAGTTATTCACAGGTCAGAAAGATGTATGTCTTCTTTTTAGATTTGGATTCCAACACAAAAATGCAGAGGAATTGAATTAATTAAAAAGGCTGGATGAGGCAGCAGTGTTTTTTTTTTATTTATTTAAAAGAACACCCAGAGAGAAGACCATTACAGTTATTAGTGTGTGAGAAAGAGAGAGAGAGTGTGTGTGTATTTATAGACTGTATGGGCTCCACTAGAGAGCAGAAGACCCTGTCACCTTGCCTAAGAGAAGTGCTTTGTCAAGGGTTATTCCTGCCAACAAAATAATCCATTTCACAAATCATAACTAATCATGCCCTAAACATCATCTCATGCTTTATTTAGTGTTTCATCATGACAGGGATGTAGATTCAGACCAATCGTATGATAGCTTGTGATATTGCTTTTATACAGCAGTTCAATAAACAAAAGATAAATAATCAGTAACTTAAATTTTAGACACATTTTATTAAGTTATTTTATCTGTTTTTGCTCCACCAACGAAAATAGTTTCAAAAGATTTAATCCCTGCACGTCTCTGAACAACATACAGTAGTGGTGTTGAATGAATCAGTGTCACAAAGAGAGAATGATTCAATGACTCATTCACTTGTCTCATCCCTGAATGAACGAATTGGTTGAATGAATGATTCAGTGACTCACTCAAAAAGACATTTGTCACCGCCTACTGTTGTATCAATGTAACTTGTATAATCACTGAAAAATCTCCACCATGTGAACCAGAACTAACTGTTGGAATTATTTACGGTGGCCGAGAGAGCTCAACGCGCTGCAACTGAAGAAAACACATGCAAATAGAAAAACACCTGCAAATTAAGAAAACATCTTCATCAGTTTCACAACACATGTGTGCTCCAAATACTCACAACACAACCAAATACAGAAACGCGCTGCAAAAGTTCACAACACAAACAAATACAAAAACACGCAGCAAATAGAACAGAACACAACGGAAATGTTTCCGGGAACCCAATAAGTGACGGACCCGGCTGGGACGTGCTTACAGCCATAGATATCATATATAAAGGCTAGATGTCTCGTGCGCACTGCTGGCCAATGGAGGTCGACGTCCGCACGTGGCGGCCATCTTGCGACAGTGTACTCGCTCACTACTTCAATGGTGCATGTACTTTTAAATAACCATAACTTGCTCATTTTTCTACCGATTTTCAAACGGTTTGGTTTGTTATAAACGTCAGAGATGTAGTTATGACACTGCATACATACACTGCATACATATGAAAAATTATAACATACATTTTCAAGCATTCGGAATTATAGCCACGTTAATAACGTTTGTAAGAAACCACACCGTTTGTAAATCCGTCAAGATTTCAGCGAGATAAGAGGATTTGTGTGCGTGCTGATCATTCACCTTAATGCACAGAGCACTGTCACAAGATGGCCGAACGATGATGCCGGAAGTGACTGCGCCATAAGACATCTAGCGTTTATATATGATATCTATGCTTACAGCTGTCTACTTTTATTTTATTTAAATTTTTTTCCAAAACATACAGAGATGACACGTTTATGACATACAACTTTGTATACAATATACAAAATGTATTTACAATATGTTCAATGTCATAAGAATACTAAAAAGAACAATGAGCTGAAGACTAAAATAAATAAATAAAAAAGAGAGAGAAAAAGAACATGAGGGAAAGACATTAATCTATACATCAGTTACATTGTACACATTTTGTCATGTTATGTTAAAATAAGTTTCATAAGAAATGTTAGAATGCAGCTAGGGTCCAAATATGAGATGGTAAGTTTTAAAGTTGAGACACTCACACACAGATATAGGCTAACGCATATTTTAAAAACTTTGTTGTATAAAATGTATATTTATTTGCAACAGTTATGTTAACAGCAATAATACTATATTTCTGGTAAGAACAGCTATTCAGCTGATGGACACACGCTGCGTTGTCATGGGAACATCCCAGGTGAAAATAATGAGGAAATTACGTTGTCTTTCGTTGCTCCCTTCATCAACATAATGGCACACAAGTGCCCCGCTCCCTCCAAAGTGCCCAATTCAAGGGCTCTGCCGTCTGCCCTTTTAAGAGAGTAGGGCATAGGTAAAGCTCACGAGCAATAAGCACGTCCCAGCCGGGTCCGTCACTTATTGGGTTCCCCGGAAACATTTCCGTTGTGTTCTGTCCTATTTGCAGCGCGTTTCTGTATTTGGTTGTGTTTTGAACTTTTGCAGCGCGTTTTTGTATTTGTTTGTGTTGTGAACTTTTGCAGCGCGTTTCTGTATTTGGTTGTGTTTTGAGTATTTGGAGCACACATGTGTTGTGAAACTGATGAAGATGTTTTCTTAATTTGCGGGTGTTTTTTCTATTTGCATGTGTTTTCTTCAGTTGCAGCGCGCTGAGCTCTCTCGGCCACCGTAATTATTACTTAAGTATGAGGCATAAAAATAGTAATGTTTTCTTTAGCAAGCAGCATTTTCTGTATGGTTTCTCTACATTGATGAGTCCTAAATTACTGCGCCTACAATTTGACACCAAATTAAAACAGGGTTTGGAGTGGAAAGAAAATATTTCATTAAATCATGTTTCAGTTTCTTAACTCATTTGTCATCTACCCCTTGAACTTGATCTCGTTTTTATGAGCCCTGCAGTATTTCATTTTGCAAATGCAGACATGCACCAGTCAGGAAGATCCTGACGTCCCTGTTTTCCCAGCAATCAACTCCCATCCACTCTCACACAATGGGCAATAAAAGCAGCTGTGGAAGAGGTGGAACATGGCTCATAAAACTGCTGGGGCAATACAGCAAAAAAAAATTGCAGTTAATTCAATATGGGTTGCAGGCCCAGCTGTGCTCACAGTCAGTATATAGCCCATCCCTGGGGTGAAGCAATCAGAGGAGTAGCTTACACAATTGCGGGGAGGTTTGTTCCTGTCGTGAATGTCAATGCCCCTGTGGCCACATGGAGAGATGTGGGCTCACACATCGGAGGACAGGTTGTTTGGGTGACAAGAGAAAGCTGACCACCCTTGCAGCACTTAAATCAAACAAGTGCCTTTCTCTTTAATCAACTGATAGTTGATTCGGTTTAAATGATATTCAAGCTATTAGCTTCACAGTTTAAATTATATTCATTCCATTAGGTACAATACACGTAGTTTGATGTTTAGTTTTCAAGTCCAGTGCATTTGCCAATTTGTATAATTAATTAATTCAGTAAACAGACTAAAAGCTCCTAAAAGTGTATATATACTATTAAAAGTATATGTATTATTGCTTCATGTGATGAAGTTGAAGGTGGATGTTGATGATGAAGCACAGTTGTGTGGCTGTTATTCATTCAGTGGGCTCAAGCATCTGCATGATCCAATCTCTTTAAAAGCCACATTGCACAGATACATCCTGACATAGCTTAATCACATTTAGGGTTTAGTATGCACATGCACCCACATATCAATGTCATATATGATTGTGAATCTTGACCATTGATAGAGTGCTGAACAAGATCATGTTCATCATATTCAACATATGTTTCATCCACTTCTTCAAGCGTTACTGCATGTTTTAGACTGACATCAAATATGCTACAGCATTCACTGTTACTGCGAGGTCTATATACTGTACATTCTGGGTGGAAAAAAGCTCTGATGATTTTAAAGCATGCAACAGGAACTAATTACTGCACTCTGTGGGCTGGAGACACGTGAAGTCACACACTGTGTTGCTTTGAACATCCTGTTTGGGATACAGAAGCCCCCTTCCTGTTTCCTCTGTTGTGGTTGCAGATTCATGGTTTTGGAGGGAAAGAAACAAGAGACTGCCTGGCTCCTTTGCACTCCAATGACTTTGACTATTAATTCTTAATTTACTTCTGTTAAAATTATTATATATATTTTTTTGCCTTTGTTTATTTTGTTTACCTGAATTTTCTTTAATATTGTTTTCCGTTTTTAGACATGTGACTAGACTAAAATAGTGCAGTCGGTGAAAACATGTAAAGAAGATCTTTATGGTGTATAGGCAGAATATATGTATAGACATATATTCTGCTATATGCACATATTCTTCAGGGGACCAAAAACTGTTTTTGAATGGTCCCATTTTAGTGAATGTACTAAGGACACATTTCTCAATACTTAGGTAATTTTCTCAAAACTCTTTACTCATAACCAACTCTCAGCTTGGCACAACAGTTAATTTCACATTCAAAATGCACTAGTACTACCAAAAAAACACTTCATTCACGTTTCAAATCAACTCATTCTTCCAGAACACTATAAGGTTGCCAACCAACAAACATACTTTTGTCTCTCATGTTCTAATAGCATTACACATTGATTTTTTTTGTAAAAATGTCTTTATAAAAGAAGAATAGCACTCTCTGCCGTTTAGAATTCACTTTAGTATATGTTATAGAACATGTTTACATTATAGTACAAAATTATATGTTTTCTGGTACAGTACACAAATGCGCAAAATTTGCCAGTCTAAATACTACACTTATAGCTGTTAAGCCAGTAGAATGCCAACAAACATGCCACAGAGAAGAGCTAAAAAGTGCAGTAAATAAGATGAACTGAGCTATTTAAGCTATTTTTATCTTGATAGCACTGATTAAGAATGACATGATTTGATTGGACGTCTGCATTGAACTGTCAGATTTCAGGATAAGAGAGGAGAGTGAACCCAGAATCAGTGACATCATTGTTCTGAGTTAAGCATTCCAGAACGACACATGTGGGAGATCTCACAAGTCAAGAGCACACGCAGCACTGATTTATTATTATGTTGCATGTTGCATGTTGCACATGTGCATGCATGTGTGTGTGGTGACAGGCAGGATTGAGATCGTTACATATGTGACCTGTATGACTTGAAAATGTGGGTGTACTTATGAGTGTGTGTGTGTGTGTGAGATGATATATGCTGTGTCAGATCAAGACTAGAACACCCTCTGAGATGAAGATGCAGGAATGTTTTGCCAAATTTTGACTCAAGAAACTCTTGCTAGTTAAAAAACCTGATGTAGCTTTCAGCATCCCATGCACATCCCAGCATCCTATAAACCCTCATCCAAAACACTACATATGCTGGTCTTTTCCAGAGGGTTCCACACGTGACAGCATTTTAGCAATCAGTCAAGATAGTGTGGACATTTTGTCAGTTCAAGTGAAGTGTGTGAGCAGATGTTTTGTACAAAATGTTTCTGTCCTGCTAGTCCTCTCTATCTTGTGTTAACGTCTAATAGTGGGGAGTTTAAGAGGAGGCAGGCACCACTCTCTCCCCATCCACCCTCCTAATCTCTGCTTTTACCATGAGGCAGCTCACCTAAAATACATTTAAAGAATTCTAATGCAACAACAATCATATTTCTTTTAAACATCAGACAGTCATGATCAAATGATGCCTGTATTTGAACTTCTGCAAGATGAACACAGATTTTAAGATAAAAAAATAGTATGCAAACTAAATATGTCAATATGTTAATGATTGGGTTTTAAATCAAGCAAACCAAGCAACAATAACCACAAAATACGAATAACAAACTCTAATGTTTACAGTGTATCTATGAAAAGTTTCTTTTTACTTCCTTATGTGATTAGTTTTGATTATCTAATGCCTCTTTCCTCTGTACTGCCCCTGTATTCCCCAACATGCTCCATTTCATAGTTCTGCCTGGGGAGGAGGATGGTCTCCCTGATTCACAACATTCCGGCCGTGCCTGAAGTCCTGAGCTCACGCCACAGTTAGGCTAATAACATTCCCTGGCAAGGCTTGACTCATCCTCACAGAAAATCTGCCAGATACTTTTGCCATTACAGCTGTTTGGGATACAGTAAACAGTGGCTGGAGGCTTCTTCTTCAAGGTGTTGAGAGAAATCTTGTTCATAGCAGTCTGTATGGATCACATTTAATGATGCTTTTTATAATGCTTCTGATTTAAACATTTAAAATTGTGATGTAGCCTAAAGTCAATGTAAACTGTCTTTGATAAAGGCCCGTTCACACCAGGGATAATAAATATAACGATAAAGATATAGTTCTAAAAATCATTCTAAATATAAAAGTATAGCAGAGTCCACTCCACACCACAAATATAACGATAAAGGCACAGAGAAACAACATTGTTGGAATCACTTTCAGCAATCAGAATCCATCCTTTTTCAAGAGCTCGAGCATTTAAAGCGGCAGACGACTACTGCAACATGCTTGGAATAAACAGAATGACCACTAGTGTGGACGCTAATATAGTTATCACAATAGTTATGGTGTGAACTGGCCTTAACTCTGTTCAGCTTTATGAAATGCAAACTATCCAATTTCAATGCACATCACATTCCTGTTTGATATACTTTAAAAGGGAAAGTTCACCCAGAAATGAAAATTCTGTCATCTTTTACTCACCCTCAAGTTGTTCCAAACCTGTATGAATTTCTTTCTTCTGCTGAACACAAAAGAAGATATTTTGAAGAATGTCGGTAACCAAACAGTTGATGGGGCCTATTGACTTCCATAGTATTTTGGTTCTCCATATTCTTCAAACTATCTTCTTTTGTGTTCAGCAGAAGACAGAAATGGTTTGGAACAACTTGGGTGAGTAAAGGATGACAGAATTTTAATTTTTGGTGTGAACTATCCCTTTAAGATACTTGCTTGTATAGATTTATTTTATTGTGTAGATTGTCTTGCAGAGATTGGAAACACACAGTGTAACTTGAGAAATACACACTAGGTCAGAGGTCAAGTGGAGCTTTCTAACTCTAAAGTTCATTCAGAGTTCTGTCTCCTCCTCAAACAGACTTTCTGGGGACAGTTGTGGGAAACTCATAGAAATAGCAAACACGTTGTGCCCACAGACCATTTAAAACCATGGTATTGATTTGTTTGCTCAAAGTTAAACGGCACAGGTCCATCAATATCTCAAATTGAATTTAAAGCATGAAAAATGAATAAGCCGTGAAGTCATTATGCTTCTAAAAACACTCTTTGCTCAGTTTTATTATTTTAATGCCATATCGATCAGCTCTTTTAATAAAAAATTATGAATCAAATAATTTATTGTGCTGTTTAATGTATGCATTCATTAGTGACAGCACATAGCATATGAGTAAAAAGTAAACAGTCTTTTTTCATTTGAGAGACATGATTTCTGTTTAGTTGCACACACCTGGCTGCCCTGTGGTCAAGAGTTCAGCATCCCACAAGCCACTGCATGTTCAGAGCATGCTGGGTTCTAGCCTGTTTTAAAGCATGGAAAACACCATTGCTAGACTGTCTGCAAAAACTAAGATGCCAGATGCACTGCATGCCTTCAGTGGCATTTATCAGGATGTGAATGACCACATGAGAAAGCTCTCAGCATGCCACATGTAGTGTGTGGTGTGGTTGGGAGCTAAACAATATCAGGACTCTTATTAAACTCTTTCGCTCTCGCTCTCTCTGTCCTCCATTTACCTCTAGGGCAAGAGTCGCACTGACTGAAGCCAAATAACTTGGACTTTAGGTTCCAGTAAAGTTGCACACACATATTTCAATTCCTTTAATGGAAGTTTGCTGAAGCAGCGTGCCATAAATGCAATTTGCATCTAATGTTATACCTTTGATAGAGGGCAAGCACTCATCCAACAAAGTTTTAAGAGAGTCTCTTAATTGACATACAAACCCTGCGGACAGATGATTTAGTTTCAAAGCACGTCACTAAATCTGTGAGGCATTTTGTCAGTGTCAGAAGATTCAAGGTTAAGAGTGTTTTAATTCAAGAACCTGAATATTCTCTGAATATACCAGAGCATTCTGTATATTAGGTATGTTAGGTTAAGCTATTTAGTTATTGGTAAATATTCCAACTTTAATAGTACATCATTATTAGATGCATTTTTACTCTTAATAAGATCATATAAAGTAGATATTCTGACAAGTCATTGAATAAGACAAGTATAGGCTAAATAGTAAGCCTACTTTTTAGGGGGATAGTGACTAGCCTAGCCCTGTAGTGACTAATTGAATAAATAGTCACTAATGAAAAACTTACAAGAGATAAGAAACATAATGATAGATAGTTCAAATGAAAACGTGTTAAATGGCTTGTCATAACTTTGCATTTAAAAACGTATGCTACTCATAATTACTAAACGGCTTTATACATTTTTATAGGCTACACAAAATCTGTTGGTCACATTTATTATCTATAAAAAAAAAGTAAGCAAAACTCACCTTAAAGGTCGCACAGGCGTTTTTACTTAAGTAATAGATGTTTTCCAGTCCAAATTAACCAACTCCTCAAGAGAGTAGACGCTCAGATGTCAAACACTCATTCTGCATGAATTGTCCCTGCTGTAACTGCTCTCCCCTGTGATAAAAGCGTAATGATGCTCACTGGAGACAAATCCCGCAAGGATGCGATTACTACGCACCAGAAGTGAATGTGCTTTCACTGGAATGCGCGCCGAGATGCTGCGTCGACAGGTCTGCACTCCACGCGCGCGGCGTAATATTGTTGTGACTTGTGAGTGATTTCATGCGGTTGTTTGAGCTCAAAACAGTCCCATGTTTGAGCTCTCTGATGTATATATTAAATATGACACATATAAGCAATAGTAGAAAGACCGAAAAACAGATTTGAGTCAGTGAGTAGGAACACAGTTGACCGTTAATCTTTAAATTGTGCGAGCGCGCGAATTGCTGTGAAGAAGGACTGGATAAACGACCCCGTGCAGAAATGTTCTATTACTTCCTCTACTTTTCTCGCACGGTGTAACATTTCCATCTGTGAAATTGGGGTCATTAAAAAATCATTTTTTAAACGACTGATGTTTGTTGTAGACATGCGTTGTTAAATTGTCCTATAACATTTGAGAAATTGGACCAAACCTATATGATAAGCTCGTGGACGCACTAGGACCAGCTGCACTTAAAATATTAGTCTGCTTTTGGGCGGTCGGCCAACACTTATTCAGCTCTGAATATTGTTCTGCAGAAGATGTGACCTTAGGCTGTCATTCCCCCTGTATCATAAAGCTCCTTGCCAGACAGAGAAATGTTTGATGCAGATATTAAGTCAGGGCTGATGGACTGATGACCGATTCAGATTTAAAGATGAATAGTTGTGTTTTACAATTGATTTATGATGGAGTCTGTCAAGGCTCTATGAAATTATCAACATTTCAATCCTTACTGAACCCTTCTTATAGGCTAGCATAACCCAAATATTTTAAATAGCCTACTTGAACTCCATAATTCAATTAAATATATTCACTATCTGATGAACTGATTTGTTTACTTAATATTTTACCAAGCAATTTATTCCATTGCTTATTAAATTAATGTTCCACAGTCCTAAATGTATATATGTATTATGTATTATAATGGTATAATAATCATAATAATTTTTTACAAATCATGTGCAAATATACAAAAATAAACATTTAATTTGTATCACTTAAGAAAGAGTGCAAATTCTTTGGTGGTCGAAATTGTATGCCGTTTAGTTTAACCATTCTGTTAATGAATGGTTTAAATATGGTGAAGCATGTATAACGGAGTCCTTTGAGATTGAGATGAGTTTCTAAAAAAAAATGTAAGGGATGAGTTGCCCTGTTATCACTGTCTAACGGCCTTCCTCTGTGTGAGAAGATGAGAGCTTTTGGCTTGCCGTCTCACATTTCCTTTTGATTCCCCTGCCCTGGTAGACAGGAGCATTGAGGCATAATGATTACATGAGTGAACATAATCATGCTTTTCTCTCAGCCATGCTGGCATTAGTCTTACAAATACAGCCATGCCAGGCTGATTCTGAAACAAGCGGATGACATGACTGGCATACATACCCATCTCTTGTATCAGAAGACAGGACAGGCACGGCTTGGGGGACCATTCGCCCATTGTGCCAGGAGAAACTGATGGAGAGCTCACCAGCAGGCGCACAATGGGCTCTCTGATGCGCAAAACAAACGTGGTATTGTTTGGGTTACTTTTTGCTGTTTACTGTGCTGGGAGAAAGTTGCACCCACACAGAGCTCAGTCATCTTTGGTCGATAATAACACCACCTTAAAGACCTACTGTATACTTTTGTATATGATCAATGCATATGAAAAGAGAATTTTTTATCATACAATTACTTTACCTAAAGATTTCAAGCAATGTTCAATATTGTTCGTATTGGCCAAAAAGTATGGACACTTAAGTCACATTCAAAAATTGGCAGAATTGTATTGCTTTGATTAGAAACAAAATATAAAATCAAGCAGCATCTGCAAACAAACAATAATACAGAGTTCTCAGAACAAACTTCACTTTCCCTAAACCATTTTCTAAAACTATTCATACTGCTAATTATTAACCTTAATTGAAATCATAAAGCTGTTTTAACTGAAAGCAAACCAGTAATGTTTTTTTGGTTACACTTTATTTTACAGTACGTGTACTTACAGTATACTTATCCAAGAAAATGCTGGTAATATAAGGTAACTACATGAGTTAAAGGGTTAGTTCACCCAAAAATGAAAATTCTGTCATTAATTACTCACTCTCATGTCGTTCATCTTCGGAACACAAATTTAGATATTTTTGATGAAATCCGAGAGCTTTCTGATCCCCCATAGACTGACACGTGATTGCCACTTTCAAGGCCCAGAAAGGTAGTAAAGACATCATTAAAATTGTCCATGTGACTACAGTGGTTCAACCTTAATGTTATGAAGCAATGAGAATACTTTGTGTGCAAAAAAACTATAAAAAATAACTACTTTATTTTTGCGCACAAAAAGTATTCTCATTGCTTCATAAAATTAAGGTTGAACCACTGTAGTCACATGGACTATTTTAACAATGTCTTTACTACCTTTTTGGGCCTTGAAAGTGGTGATTATGTTGCAGTCTATGTGGGGTCAGAAAGCTCTCGGATTTTATTAAAAAGATCATTTGTGTCCTAAACTAAGGTCTAATTCTGGCTTAATCTAAGCTCAGTCTGTAAAACCAGGCCCAAATCTATTTTTTGTATATACTTTGAAACTTCATAAACTTCATTTTGTCATTTTTTGTAGTGTGCTTGTGCTTCATTTCTTTAAAATAAATGCCATTGTTTTGATACGTAATGCAAAGATATTTACATTGTGTCTTAAGTGCCCAAATCTTTTGGGGGCCAATATGGAATTCATAAGAAAAGACAGGACAGATTTTCTTAGAAAGTGTAAACTATCAATGCACATGCACAGTTGTATATACTGCAGATATAGCATACATTGTGTCTAGGGGGCTTTGGGTTTTTGGGGTGGGACTGTCTGTCGACAAACAGATGATACAGCGCATTGCCCCTGGACTGTCCTGCCCTGACAAGTTACTTCATTATAAAGTGAAAACGGCACCATGGGAAAAAGTACTTATACCTTCTCAAACCAAACATTCTCCAAATCCCACAATATCCTTCAGTCATCATCTAATCATCTTGAGAAATATGATCACATTGATGTTTCCAAAACACTCATATTTATGTGACCAACAACAGATTTATGATAATTTCTTAAAGATAAAAGCTCTTAAACCGTGTGTTGCGTGTGTAAAGCATGAAAAGTATCTTTTCAGGGGCACATTTCTGTCACAATGATAAACAGCTATCAAAATTGTCCGTACATGCAGTCACTGGCCGTCCAAACAAAGATAAACAATGAGAGTGGAGGGCAGTGTCACTCCCCCTGAGTGTTTGTTGGTGTAGTCTTTTCACTGAGCTTTTTGTGTAAAAGACATGATTTCACCCCTCACCTGCTTCTCGCTGGATCAGATCTGTCCAACCCTGCTTTGAGACAAAGCACAGATTATTGAAAACTAAGCTGCATACAGTGCCAAAAGATGATAAATTACACCGATGATGAATTAATGCCACAATAAGGTCACTGATTCATCTGAGCCTGGTTGAACAAAGGGGCGGCTCGTTTTGTGACAAAAGTGAATGGCTTGGTTCTCCACTGGCCAGACTCTGGGTGTTGAAAAGTGTCAGCTTTGGTGCAGACAGATGAATTTAGAAGACACTGATTAAAAATGAGCATTTTGGCAGGCTTATTATAGTTTTGCATGAAGTGTTTCTGCGCTCCAATACAGCTGTTTTAAAAAAACTATTGTCTGAGCAGAGAAAGCCTCAGGGCAAGACATTTTATCTTTAAAGAAAAGGAAGTGCACCTCTTATTTAACCCCATCATGAAAACATGTGCACTTTTTCTTTTACATTTTTGTTTTTCTATGTCACTTGAATGGATCAATCCTGCTGAAGTTTATTTACAGTTTTTCAGAATGCTAAAACACATTTCTCGAAATCATTACCCACTTTCCGAAATCGCCTCCTAAACCCTCATTCACTATTCCCTATGTTAGTCTAATACTGTTAACTTGAAGGAGTGAATGAAAAGGACTGGCCGAATTCGGACAGCCGTTGAGCGTACACTCGTTATTGCAGTGCAATGTGGGATTGAATAAGTGCACTCAATAACGTCCACTATGGTTTCGGACACCACTACAAATTGTTGTCTCGCATTGCAAGTATAGTATTGTACTGAATATTACGGAATGTCTGTACATTCAGCACTTGCATACTGTAAAAATACAGTAGTCCAACTGCAAAAGCCAAAAAGGTTAAAAAAAAAAAAAACTCTAAATGAAAAGCATGTTACAGTAGGCTACACTCAGTTGTGACACTGCAAAATCAAAGTCAGTGAGAGATTCATTCTGCCTCAGCATCACATCTTTATGTTGGGTCCAGCCTGAGGACTTTGTCCACATCACAGGCAATGTCGTCTCTTCACTGTCAGAAATAGGGGTACAGTAGGAGTCCATTTCTGTCCCCCAAGGTACAATCTACACTAACCTACCCCATAGGGCTTATTATTGGACCTCAAGGTACATATATGTAACTTTTTGAGGGTCAAAAAGCATTAAAAGGTACATGCGTACCGTTTCTTTTAAAGGTTAAGGTACAATATAATTGTACCCTTGAGGGTACAGCCCCAGTGACAAGCCATTGTACCCCTAAAGGTACAATTATGTACTTTATTTTCTGAGAGTGTTGCCAGGCAAAGAGAAAAACCCTCTAGTGTGCGGGATTCAGCCTTGACAACACTGTCCACACCTTGCTCTTTCTCATTCTCATCCCCCTTATCCACCATCTCTTACACATACTCTTCCTTCTCTCCTTTTCAAATTGTTTCCTTCTGTTGTTCATATCTACATTCAGTGCACCTGTGCACTGGCTTATTTTGAACACATCATTAGAAATAAGTGTGAACAAAGTTTTGCAAAAAGAGTGCATGAGATTTTCTAATGATGAACTGCCTGAACTTGTTTAAGGTTTTACAGAAAGAGTGATTTATTCGACAAATCGGTTTAGGGTTTCAGCAACTCAGAAAAACTGTAATATGACAAATATAGTCCATCCCAGGTGTTCAAAATCAGACTCACTTTCTTAGGATTTTCTGCCCTCTATTGGACAACTGTGTATACAACGACCCGAGGGGAAGAAAACCATGACGACGTGTTTCTTCTACTTTAGCTTCAGACATTCTGGCTCTGAGTCAGAACAAAATAAACACCGCCTCTGAATCGATATGAAGTCATGGCAGGAAAACAGGAAGTGGAACTAAGCAATGCAACTAAATAAAGGTGGATAGTCAGCATTTAGCGCCGTTACAAAGTAAGTAGCCTAACGATTTCGTTATAGCTATTGTCTAACTTTACCTTCATATTTCGTCTAAACCAACAAATTAATTCAGAAAGCTAAAAAAGCTGGTTGTGATAGGAATACCATGTACTGTCTAGTAGCCTAATGCATCTTGTTTGTAGTAAAGCTGCAGTGTAGTTAGGGTTAACGTAATACCTTCTTTAATATTATAGATGGCACTCAGAAACCCATGTATCGTGGTGATTGGTGCTGGTGTGGCAGGACTCTCTGCAGCCAAGAAGCTGAAAGAATACGGATTTAGTGACGTCACGGTGCTGGAAGCCTCCGATAAGGTTGGAGGAAGAGTAGCTTCTGCAACTTTTGGTGAATATATTATACCTCGTATATAGCATACATTATCATTTGAATACCAACACGAATTAAACACTTGACAAAATGATAAGAGTATTATAGTAAAAAGTTAATATATAGAAAATGTGTATGCTAATAAGTGCAATAATATAATAACAATGGAATAAATGATGTATTATGTATTATTAATAATAATAATTATAACCGTTAATTATGTTTATTATTTTAGCATTATTTTAACTTATTGTAAATAAATAAAAGTAGGGTTGTGTGCTAAAAGCAGAGGAAACTGTTTCAGGAAACTGAAATCTGTGGACCCATGACTTAGTTTCACTTCCATTAAGTAGTCCTTTCTTTTTTTTTCTTTTTTTTTTGCTGTCAAAAGAATGTAGGCCTATCACATGATTTTAAATCCAGTTTAAATACGATATTTTACCCTATGTATTTTAAATATCTGGGGAATTTTTGTCACTTCACTTTTCTTTTCTTTTTTTGCCTGTTCTGATCCTCTAATGAAGCCATATAGAAGTGTTTAGATTATATGCTGAATTCATATCTAACAGTACATGTCACTGTCTTTCTTTTTTCATGTCAAAGGGAATGCATGTGTTGATACTGGAGCTCAGTACATCCATGGGGCGTCAGAAAAAAACCCTGTCTACTGTCTACTAAAAAAGTCTGGCCTTCTAAACCAGGTCCCTGACATGGGCACAGAAGCATTTTACAGTAACAAGGGACACAAAGTGGATGCAGACTTCGCCAGACGTGCGTATGAAGCTGGGGAGGGCATTATTCAACACCGTGGCTTCAACACGGGAAAGAGTTTAGGTGAACACTATGCAGAAAAAACCCAAGGTGTGATTGACAGCTTGCAAGACAAGGATAAGAAAACGAGAATGCAGAGTGTTTTTGCTTTGGTTGGCAAAGACATGCTGATTGACGTTGGAGCTTCAGACCTCCACAGGATCTCTCTTGACTCCTGGCAGTATTATACCAACATGGGTGACAGTCTCAATGTTGCAGGGTATGATGGGTTGAGAAGATGATCTGCATTCATTTGCAATTATTGCTAAGTAAATGATTAATTTGGTGTTAATTGTTATATGCCTGTCAGTTTAATGTTTCAGCTTGTAGATATACTACTGGAGGACTTCCCTAAGGATTGTTTGCTGCTGAAAAGAGAAGTTAGTAAGATCAAATGGGATGGAACCTTCTCTGTAGCCCCCTCTCCGACTGCTCACACTGAAGCTGCTTCTGACGAAAAAGTCCGCCAGTACCCAGTTTGCATTGTCTGTGAGAATGGAGAAGAGATTCTAGCCGATCATGTAATAGTGACCATTTCTCTGGGTATGTGTTGATAAGGATTGAGTATTTTGTGATGATCATGCTGTCTGAAGTGAGACTGGCACATTTATGTGTGTGTGTGTGTGTGTGTGTGTGTGTGTTTGAAGGTTGTCTAAAAGCTCAAGCTTCCAGCCTCTTCATCCCCTGTCTCCCATGCGAGAAAATGGAGGTCATTGATAAGCTGTGCTTTGGCAGTATTGCCAAGATCTTTCTGGAATATGAAGAGGCATTCTGGGAGAAGGAAGTTGGTACTATCAGCCTCATTTATGAGGATGACACGCCTGCCTCAGTATCCACCAATAAAATGCAGTGGCTCAAGAACTTGCAGTGCTTTTCTGTCCTGAGACCCAAAGAAAGGTTAATATTGCATTAAATGGCAATTTTTTAAAAATGTTAATGTTAAATTAATTAATGCACGTTTACAAGTATAAATGCCATGAGAAACCTGGATATGTACTATTAGTCCTAAACAGCAGAACTAATATTAATAGTGAAATGTAGAAAAATCAGTCAATGCCTGTGCTTCAAAACACATATTATTATTATTATTATAACTGGTTATGGGGCAAAACGCTTTAGTAACATTATTCGACTCCTTTTACATTGTTACTCGTTAACGTTTATTAATCTTTAATTTTCTCTTTTCTAGGTTTGGTAATATCTTAATTGGTTGGTGTCCAGGAGACATTGCTGACCTGATTGAAACCATGACAGATGACGAACTCTCAACTGCTGTCACTGATCACCTCAAAATGTTCTTTGGTAAAGAAATCCTCTTTAAAGAAATATCCATATCATTAGTTGTATTACTTTTTAATGATATGTCAGTTACTGGACTTCAAATTAATTTAAGTTTTTAAAAAGTTAACTTAAAAAGTTTTTGTCATCATGTAATATTTTCTGTATTCCCAAGGACATTCAAACATTCCTCGGCCAAAGTCCATTCTTAGCACTAAGTGGCGCAGCAACAAGTTCGTAAAGGGAACTTACGCTTTCCTCCCTGTTGGTGTTGATGGGCAAGTTATGGACACGTTGGCACAACCTCTAGTGGGTTGCCGGTGTGGTGAAGTATGTGATATTTTATTTTATTGCCTACCATTATGTTGAATTAAAATTAGTAATGGTTAATTATTTTAATTATTGAAATATGCATTGAGATATAGGCTATTAAGGAGGAGTTTTTCATAAACTAGAAGTATGCTTAAAAGAGGCCCTCCTTTGATTTTGATTTTCTTTGTCATTTAGCACTTAAGTATTAAAGTGATTTTCACTTCATTTATTTCAGGATCTTCAGGTCTTGTTTGCAGGTGAGGCAACGATGAAGACTCTTTATGGCACAGTGCAAGGAGCTCTACTCTCAGGACACAGAGAGGCAGACAGACTGGCAGCACATTATAAGAAGACAGCGGCTCCCACTTCCACTACTTCATTGGACAAACAAGTTTAGAGAGTTAAAATCTATTATCTAAAATTTAGACAAGCATCCAATAACAGGGAAGTTACCGAAATGATGATGTGATGATAATGATGATGATGATGGTGTGATCTCAACAAGCCTGCCCCCATGAGGCTGCTGCATGTAAAATAAAACAACTTTGATCATATTTCTTTTGTTACAAAACCTTTTTATGAGAAAATGACTGAGGCTTTTAGATTTTTACTGATGTATACTGTTCCTTTTTATATTATATAGCTACCTACGTATAAATCAACTAAACGCTTTTACGACAGGCTGTGTTTCATACATTATTTATTTAATAAAACATTGCATGCTAAATTGTGGTTTAATTATTAAGTCTGAAAGAAGTTGGCTTTGGTGAATCTATTTTATGCACAATAAGATTTTTTTTTTTTTTTTTCTAAATGTAAACTAAAATCCAAAAAGAACAGACAGCGGAACTATTGGAAACTGCAGTACAAGTTTCCAGGGGGAGCACTTTATTCCGACACACATCCATGCCGTTTGTTGATGGTGACCTTCTTCATTTCGAAGAGTTGTGCTATTTTCTTCTCACTCTTATGAAGGCATTTATTATATAGCCGTTTCCAGGGTTGCAGATATGATCATGGCTTTAAATGCAATTGGCAAGCCGTGCAAGAGTTTATTTAGGTAAGTAGTGAACCGATTACTCCTTGAGTTCGCCCGTCTTTTGATATAATGTGGTAACGTTAGTCATTGCATTTACAATGAATTTTTGGGTTTATACATATAGGTTAAACAAACATATAAGTTTTACGCGAAGCCAAGACACTAATTTACCATTCAAAATACCTGTTCGTGTTTAGTGTCTTACTATTTTCCTTTACAAATAACATGAAACCTGAATCTATCTGACTTCGCAAATGGATGACATCAGGTGAGTAGGGTTCTGGAGCTACGATGTTTTCATCATTTTTCTATTATACTGCAGCTATTTGAAGCGTAATCATTGATGTTCAGAAATGTTTAGATGTTTAATGTCCTTTTATTGTTTTGCACAGGTGTCTTCAGGCTGTTGTCACCCACAGGTGTTTGCAAGCCACATCCACATTTCACACCACAGTCTTTCAGTCAAACTCCAACAGAACCTGTGTGGTCCGCTTTGGGAGGCAGAAGTATGAGAGGATGTATCCAGTTCTGTTAGTGAGACCTGACGGGTCCACCATCAACATCAGATATAGAGAGCCCAAAAGAATAATGAAGGTTAGTGGTTTATATATATATATCCAAGCAAAATGAAAATCCTGCCTTGAAAATCATGTTGCTATGCTGTTATTTTCTCTGAAACACAAAAGTAGATTTTTTTTTGAAGACCTGCCATACAATGGTTTGTTCATAATGAAGCCAAGCTTTTAAAAAAAAAGAAAAGAAAAGTACCTTCGTTGTGTGTGTTTTGAGTCATTTATCATTGACGGCTTTTACTCTTTTGCCAGATGCCCGTGGACATCACCACCCTCTCTGAGGAGGAGAGGAAAATCAGGATGCGGAAAAGGGAACCGAAGAGGGCAACTAAACAGAAATTGGAAGATTTTGAGGATGATTTCAAAGTTGATGATTACAGCAAATTCTGGAAGAAGAAATGAATGGACTGATGCAGTTGAATGTCACATTGAGTATTTATGATGTCTCCCATGTACAAAATTACAGTTTTGTTATTATAAGTCACTCTGTAATAAAAAAAAAATCTTGCAATATTTGTAGTCAGTCTGTCTTTTTATTGAATTTAATTCATTTAGGATTAGATTATTATGCTAAATAACTCCAGAATCCATATATATATATATATATATATATATATATATATATATATATATATATATATATATATATATATATCCAATTCATGTATGTATATGTGTGTCTTCAAATTTAAAAAGTAAATTAGTTTGCAGCGTCATCATGTGGTGATGCGTATCTGTCATATAATGTGTAACTCGTGCATTCTCTGAAACAGGCTGACTAATTATTAATGAAATCAGCACCTGCTTCAAAGTTCACACTTTGGCCTCAGGCATTGTAGAACATGCCAGCTTTACCTGAGCTTGTAACGGGCACCCCAGAGCCTGAGGTGCCAGTGAAGTTTGTTTTAGAGGCTGCTGATATTGCTGTGGTTGTTGTCTACTTTGTGTTTGTGTTGGCTGTTGGAATATGGGTAAGTGAAAGTTTGCAGACTCTGGCAACATTTGCATATAGAGAATTCAGTATGTCTATTTTTTTGATGCTAGAGATTTCTGATTTGTAGTCCTCAGTCAGAGCCAACCGTGGGACTGTGGGGGGATACTTCTTGGCCGGACGATCCATGACATGGTGGCCAGTGAGTTTTTGTGTCTTTACGGTGTCTACTCTTAATAATAAAGCTGGAAATTATATTTATCTTGTGCATACCTACAAGGAAGAATCTTGCTTTTTTCTGGAATTACAACCAGGAAGAAGGAAATAAAAGAATTTATTACGTGTAAACATATTGAGTGAATGTGTAAAGTTTGAAACTAAATTAAATCATATATACAACACTTACACATACTGTACTTAAGTAATATTTTGACAGCTGACTTTGTGTTTAGTCAGTGTGAACTGTGAAGACATGCTTCTTTCAGTGTGAGTTATAGTTTCCTTTAGTTTTGAGAGTGTTTTCTCAGTATTGTGTTTCAACAGATTGGTGCCTCTTTGATGTCCAGTAACGTAGGCAGTGGCCTGTTCATTGGATTAGCAGGGACAGGAGCCGCGGGGGGACTTGCAGTCGGGGCATTTGAGTTGAATGTACGGCAGACAAATTATTCCTCATCTTACAAGCTTTCAGTGTTGTTTCAGTAATTACTGATTTCAGATTGCAGTTGTCTTGGGCTAAACAAATGTTTGACCGTTTTATTGCATCACATGCTGAAACAAAACCTCGTATCAGACCTCAAGTGTGATTGTTCTGTAGGCAGTGTGGGTCCTTATTGCCTTGGGCTGGATTTTTGTGCCTGTGTATATTTCTGCTGGTGTGGTCACGATGCCAGAGTATCTGAGGAAGAGGTTCGGGGGTCAGCGCATCCGAATCTACATGAGTGTGCTGTCTCTCATCCTCTACATTTTCACCAAGATATCAGTAAGACTCCTTGTTTAATAAATGAATATGTACAGACCCTTTCCAAAAAATTAGAATATCATGGAAAAGTTTATTTATTTCCATAATTCCATTCAAAACGTTAAACTTCCATAGATTATAGAGTCAGGGCCCACAACTTAAACGATTTCAAGTATTTAGTTGTTTATTTGTACATAATTTGGGCTTCCAGCTCATAAAACCCACAAAAACAGGATTTCAAAAAATTAGAATATTACATGAAATCACACAGTAATTACACAGTGATACCATGGTCATTGAACCAGGTTTTGGTTCTTTTGGCAGTGTGGGCAGGTGCAAATCCTTCTGGAAAATGAAGTCAGCATCTCCATAAAGCTTGTCTGCTGAAGGAAGCATGAAGTGCTCTGAAAATGTCCTGGTAGACGGCTGCGTTGAGTGGACAGCACAGTGGACCAACACCAGCCGATGACATGGCTCCCCAAACCAACACAGACTGTGGAAACTTCACACTCAACTTCAAGCATCTTGGATTGTGTGCCTCTCCATTCTTCCTCCAGACTCTGGGACCTTGGTTTCCAAATGAGATGCAAAATTTGCTCTCATCAGAAAAGAGGACTTTGGTCCACTGTGCTTTATTAAATCCAGAGTCAACGCAGCCGTCTACCAGGACATTTTCAGAGCACTTCATGCTTCCTTCATTTTCCAGCAGGATTTGTACCTGCCCACACTGTCAAAAGAACCAAAACCTGTTTCAATGACCATGGTATCACTGTGTAATTACTGTGTGATTTCATGTAATATTCAAAAAATTTTAAATCCTGTTTTCGTGGGTTTTATGAGCTAGAAGCCCAAATTATGTACAAATAAACAACTAAATACTTGAAATCGTTTAAGTTGTGGGCCCTGAATCTATAATCTATGGAAGTTTAACGTTTTGAATGGAATTATGGAAATAAATAAACTTTTCCATGATATTCAAATTTTTTGGAAAGGGTCTGTATGTGTAATTATTAAATATTTGTTACATATTTAATGAAATATATATATTCATAAAAACAATAAAACAAACAAACAAAAACCACTGGAAGGAATGCTAATCTGATACATAATTAGAAAAAAAATACTGCTAATATATTATCATAAATAATATGATTTTTTGATATAACTACGCCAAGGAGCAACAATACAGTATGCTTTATGGTCTTCAATAAGAGTAAACGGCAATGCTGCATAGAAATGCACTATATATATTAAAGTTTATTATAAAGTTTATTATAAGCAACTGTGTTCTTTTCAGACAGACATTTTTTCAGGGGCTTTATTCATCCAGGTGTCACTTGGATGGGACCTGTATGTCTCCACCGTTGTGTTGCTAGCCGTCACTGCACTCTATACTATAGCTGGTAATAAAACCACACTACTATTTTAGATAACTAATGTCTAAATGTGATTTTAGTTGAAAAGCAGCAACTTGTGGCTTGTCTTAATGCAGGTGGGCTGACAGCAGTAATCTACACTGATGCCGTACAGACCGTCATCATGGTTATAGGAGCATTGGTCCTCATGTTTATAGGTATTGAACCCTTCTTCCTGAAAAGGTACAATTATATTAATTATTCCTGGGAAAGTCATTTCAAATGAATTTTCCCCGGCAGCATTTGACAAAGTTGGATGGTACGAGGGTTTACTGGTTCAGTATGAGAACGCTGTACCTGCTATCACTGTCCCCAACACCACTTGTCATCTTCCTCGGTCTGATGCCTTTCATATCTTCAGAGATCCAGTGACAGGAGACCTTCCTTGGCCAGGCCTGATCTTTGGACTCACGGTTCTTGCCACATGGGTGTGGTGCACAGACCAGGTGAAACAGAATTAGAAGACTATCGGTGCATTATTACTTTACAATTTAAGTTACAAATAGGTCTCTTTAAGCTTAAAAACTGTTTTACATCAAACAATTGCTTCTATGTATTGTTTGAAGGTGATAGTGCAAAGGTCTCTCTCTGCCAAAAACTTGTCCCATGCCAAAGGTGGTTCGGTACTCGGTGGCT
Source organism: Rutilus rutilus (assembly GCF_951802725.1). NCBI lineage: Eukaryota > Metazoa > Chordata > Actinopteri > Cypriniformes > Leuciscidae > Rutilus > Rutilus rutilus. The sequence continues at coordinate 27,328,468 of NC_140232.1, read as the reverse complement.
ACCTCAAGGTCTTCCCTATGTTCTTCGTTGTTATGCCAGGAATGATCAGCAGAGCTCTTTACCCAAGTACGCTCAGTCGTTCTTGCATTTCTCCTATAGATTTATGGTCTGGATTCTAAAAAGTTACGAACATTTATTAAACCAATGAACAAGGGGTTTATGTTCTTTTAATGAATTATCCCCACCATTCATTTGGTTGAATGTGAAATATCTGTTTTCGTGGTATAATGTGATGATGTTTGTGTATTTTCTAGATGAAGTAGGATGTGTGGACCCTGATGAGTGTCTGAAGATCTGTGGGGCCCGTGTTGGCTGCTCTAACATTGCTTACCCAAAGTTAGTTGTGGAGCTCATGCCAGTGGGTATGACAATCTTTTTCATTTAGTTGAAATTTTCCTTTGTCACCTATAGGATCATTTGTCACAAATGAAAAGCTAACATGTTAACAAAAATGTTAACAAACTAACAATTCTATTTTTTAATAGATTATATAGTATCATAATTTTATATATATATAATATACGGCTCAGACGGTAGCAATGTCGTCTCACAACAAGAAGATCCCCAGTTCGAGTCCCTGTGTGTGTGTGTGTGTGTGTGTGTGTGTGTGTATTTGCTCATGTTTCTGTGATAGGTATGTTTAGGGGTATATCATTAACCTGATATAAAATCAATGGAAGTATGCAATGTCCTCACTAATATAGTGAAACAAACGTGTGTGTATAATTATAATAAAATATTTAAATTATGTATCTATCATAAATTATAATGTAAATATTTAAGCCTCTATATTTACGTTTTGTCTATTTTGAAAAGAAATGTTAATGTTACTATTGCCAGAATTTCTCAACTTTATGCTTGTTTCCTACCCATATCTTTTATCTTTAGATATGATTTTGATGAGCAGAGGCAGAGTGGCACTTTAAATCAGAAATGGAAAAATATAGTTCAAATTACTTTTTATATTCAAAGTCTATATTCTTAATAGACTTCGTAATATTACATATTCTTAAGTCTATAATGCTCCTGCAAAAAAATGAGTGCATCACTTAGCAGATAAGTTGCTGTACAACATCTTGTTTCTCTGATATTCCTATTGTTCTTGTTATACTTATCTATTCTTTCTTTCACTGTCATTGTTTTGTAGGTATGAGAGGTCTGATGATCGCAGTAATGATGGCAGCGCTCATGTCCTCTCTCACCTCTATATTCAACAGTAGCAGCACTCTGTTCACCATGGACATTTGGCAACGAATCCGGCTCCGGGCCTCTGAGAGAGAGCTCATGGTAGTGGGCAGGTAGTTACTGTTAAATGCTTTGTGGAAAACATTAGAACACTTTCATTTTGGACACATTTGTACACAAGTATCTAAAAGAAATGAATGTTTTAATTATATGCATACAAACTAGTTTAACGAAAGTGGAACTGATCCACCAACAATTCCTCTGCAGTTTACCACACCAGGTGGATAACCACATCGTATAGGTTTTGCATTAAGGCACAACACATGTACAACACAGCTCAAATCAATTAGATATACTAGTTTGTATGCAAACTGAAAGTGAAGGTAATGAAGTATAACCTTTTCCCAAATATACACTGAACAGTCTCCTGACTTATTTGCTGTCTTACTAATTGCTGCTGTTTATTTACATCTACAGGGTGTTCATTTTATTGCTAGTGGCCCTGAGCATTGTGTGGATTCCAATCATTCAAACAGCCAGTAGTGGACAGCTGTTTGACTACATTCAGGCCATCACTAGCTACCTGGCACCTCCCATCACCGCCTTGTTTATTATGGCCATCTTCTGGGGGCGAGTAAATGAACAGGTGAATTAAATATGTTTTAGCTGATTTGTGCTCATGCAATAAAGTGCATTTCTTTTAAGAAGGTTGTAAAACATCCAAGCGAAGCTGCTTTCTTTTATCTTGCACAGGGTGCTTTTTGGGGTCTGATGGTGGGACTTGCAGTTGGCACAGCGAGGATGGTAATGGAATTTGTCTATAGCACCCCGTTATGCGGAGAGGAAGACCTGCGTCCCGCCCTGCTGAAAGATGTGCACTACCTGTATTTTGCTCTAATCCTTCTTGCACTGACAGCTCTGATCATCACAGCCGTCAGCCTCTGCACTGCGCCTATTCCAGAGCAACACGTAACTATCAACTGCAAACACATTTAAATATTTATTTTTATTACACGGCTCTCTGAAATGATCAATTCTGATTGTTCGGTCGCAACATTATTTCCTGATAATGACCGCCAAGGCCGTAGCTGTGGTATCAGGGTTGCAGGTTGTTACTCTGGCTCCCATTGAAATCTTTTTTTTTTTCTTCCCCTTCGGTTGAAATTGTGTTCCGGGGTCAGGGTCCCACTAGGCTCCATTGGTTGAAATCGCGAGGCCCCCTTTAGCCGGTGGCCCTTAGAAACTACATATTTAATTTATTTATTATACTTAATAGTAGGTCTACAGTAATATTGTCAAAGTGTTCGTCTTGTTGCTAGAACGATTATTTTGTACACTTAATAGATTATAAAGAGGTACGATTTAAAAAAAGTCAGTATTGATGTACATTATCCCTTCCATATCCATTTGTATAAGACGCTTACAGAAAGGAGATAAAGGGCATGTACCCAGGCCATTACCTATCTAAAGGGGCATTTCCATGTATTTATATTGGTTTAAAATTAAGAAAATCACATTTAACATACTAATCCTACACCTAAGAACATTTTGCATTTAATTATTTAGCATTTTGCATTTATTACAGTTTTTCTCAATTGCTAAAACACAATTTCTGAAATCTTGCTCCATTTTCTGAAAACATTAAACACAAAACCTCATCTTCAAGCACTATTCACAAAACCTCTGTGAATGCAAAAATGAAACTTTCGCCTCAAAACAGTTTTACCTGTGTTCAAAATCAATCACTGCTCTCAAATCATAAACAAAATGATATAAACTATCAAGCAGTCAGTAAACAATACACCAAAAAATAGAAAAAACATTGTTCAAAACATATAGTTCTCGAAAGATATCTATGGACTGCTATTCTGTTTAGACTTACCCGTGACACCTTACTGTACCATCAAAAAGTTCAGGGAGAAGTACATTTTTAATCTCAAAACAAATTTCATATGTTTCCGTCATTGTCTTTTGATGAACGAAAACATGTTCTATCACAGTAGCTCAAAATTGTGTTCTTCCTCCTCCTTGTACCCCTATTTTTACAGTACTGTACCCTGCATCTCACAAACTTGTCCTTTGTCTCTGTGATACTGTAATTCTTGTTCTTTGTTGATATGAACCTGCAACCAGTCAAAATCCATTGAGCAGTCAGTACTGTTAACAAATGGAAAGCACAATGTTCAGGGCAATACAATTTGTTCATTGTACAGTATACAGCCTAATATGCACTGTACTACAGTATACAAAAGGGACAAACATCAAAGGAGTAAACATGTGATCAGTGTGCTGCTTCTTGTCTTTGGGCATCATTTGAAACAGGTTAAATCAGTTCTGAGTGGTTGTGTTCAATCAATGACGTGTGTTCTCTATTTGTATTTGATTGTTGCCACTTGTGTTTACCGGTATGGATGACGTGTGCATTACAGTGCAGAATGTGTTTTGAGAATGAGAATGTGTTTAGAGTTTTGCTGAAAAGTCTAAGTGAGATCTGCAAATTGTGTTTTACAATGTGAAATAGTTTAAGGTATTGACAACAGACTGCACAATTAGCTAAATGAGTTCAGGCAATTGAGAACTTTGCTCAGCCAATGGGTTTTAGTGTTTTAGCAATTGAGAAAAACTGTAATGTCCACAAAAAGAGGTTCTGCTTCCCAAAACAGCCCAAATTATCTTGGCTATACCAATGCAACATGTGCACTAACAAAGACTACCTCGATTTTGGAAATTAATTTATAAAGACAAGACTATTTAATTTCTTTATTAGTATAAAAAGCAAAGAAAGCATGTACATTTTTTATATATTTACATACACAACATTTATGTACATCATTTATGTTGATATTTTATCAGTAACACACACACTGAACATGAGCTAATATAACACTCATATTTCATTTCAGCTTGTTCGTTTGACCTGGTGGACGAGACACAGTAAGAAGGAGCGTGTAGAGCTGGAAGACCCCTGGGCTAGAGGCTCTGAACCAGCAGGCTCTGATCCCAGCACTACTGAGTCAGAGGGGTCGGATGAGGACATGCCTGCATGGTGGAAGCGTGCTGGAATGTGGCTGTGTGGTCTCTCCCATGTGGCTAAACAAGAGATAAGTCAGGAGGAACAGCAGGCTCTGGAAAAGAAACTCACAAGTATTGAAGAAGACCACACCTGGAAGACTGTCTGCAATGTCAATGCCCTCATTTTACTCACTGTCAATGTCTTTCTTTGGGGGTACTTTGCTTGAATATACTGTAAAGTTCTGAATAGCATTTTCTTTTTTGTGTGTAAGAATCTCACCAATTAAAACACATGTAGAAGTCTGCTCTCATTTTATATACTGCCAGTGTCTGTCTTCACTTTAATGTACAATTAAACTTGTAAATTGCACATTTTTTGTTATATTTTGTTTCAAAAAGAGTATTTGACTCAGATTTTTAATTTTAAAAGTTTATTAAAAGCAGTTTAATGGCACAATTATAATTAGATATATAGAAAAATATATAACATAATAATTTGGGGTTTGTAAGACACTCCATATTATCGATTTGCTTGCACTGACACTATTGGATGAGAACAAAACTGGAAATGACTTCTCATATTTGATGAAGTTTGTGTTATTTTCCTGTTTAAAGCTGCTTGAAACAATCTATTTTGTATACATTGCTATATAAATAAAGGTGACTTGACTTGACCTGAATAATTTCTGCTGTGTCATAATGACAAAATTTAACATAGTTAAGATTCCACAATATCAAGTTCTCAACCAGGGGGTGGGGCATCACCAGGCTGTAAGATGACTTTAAATTATATACTTATTTATTATCATTATTCAGAAGAAGTCTTAAGATAATGCAAATTTTAAGGCCTTTTAGTCAAAAAGGTTGAAAGTTGCTGTAAATGAATTATATATTATATATTCCAATCCACCTCCGGTTGATCCTCGCCAGGTTTTCCCATATACTCTCATTGTGGGCGTGAGTCTCTCTGCTCTAACCTCCTCTCTGTAATGTTACTTGAATGAACTACAAGTGCAAAGTCATACTACACTGTTTAGTGTATGCGAGAGAGAAGGAAACACTGTCCCGAGGGCTTTTTTTTTTTGTAGTTAATAGTTTCATACAGACGGCACATTTTCCAGTCACCGATTTTCACTGAGTAATGGAGTCTCATGTAAACGCGAAACGGCTTTTTAACCACGCAACAACCCTGAAGCTTCACACGGGAAATTTAGTCAACCGCAGTCGACTTAAGAAGAAATGTCCGTCTTCCCCTAGTGAGGAGGTAAGTGACTTATAGTGCATCTTGGTCCACCTTGGCAGCACAGGCATGACATGTTTTGTAGTATGATGTTGTTCGGTCAATGAGTTTAACCACGGTCACCCCCATTATTTATGTTAGGTCGTCGTTGCTGTTGGAAGTCCGATTCTTTTTTGCGCATCGGCTCCTTCGAACGGTTCAGTTTGCCGAACCGGTTCACGGATTCATTTTATTTGATTTAAGTGTGTGTTCCTCACACTCACACAGCAGCCATTTACGAAGTACTTTTTAAAGTAAATATGGTTAAATACGTATATTTTTAATATACATTCTAAATTATGGGTATCATTTTGTGTACATTTGTTTTGTTGTTGGATTCTGTCATGATTAACCTAATTTTACTTTTCCTCGATATATTTTTATACCTGCTCGAAAAAACTGGTGATATGTTTCTTTGTGTATAGCTCCAACATGACACCCACCTACAGTGGAAATATTTGCGCATCGGTTCGATCAAATTATTAATAAAAGAAGAATCGGCTCACAAGAACGAATCCTGGGCGAGAATATGTGATCTTTGGCCTGCTTCCATTAATGACGTCACTGACTAGTTTGCCTCGTGCTGCACATGACATGAAACTATGCAAAATGTGGCTTAAGCCATATGCATCTCACTGTTGTTGCATAAACATTCAAATGATCATGTCTTTGCTCTGGCATGTGTGCGTGTATACTTCTCAAGGCCACAATGGTGCTGTGAATTTCTATACATAATTCAAAGAACCATTGTGGCCGTGAGTACTAGTTGTGCTCACAAGCAATGCTTCTGCCTAATAACACTCATTCATAGACCTATTAGAGAAAGTGTACAGTATGTGACATGACCTGACCCAACATGCTGGAATGAATTATACATTGAGTCATGCCTTTAACCGTTGACAGACAAATAAAGGACAAATGACTGTGCATTTTTATATACTGGCCAAACCCTTTCTGACATCCCATCATAAAAATTAGGCTTATTCATCAAGCCCACGCAAGTGGATTAGTAATGTAGCTATATGATAATGTGTTTTTATGAAATATGTTCATGTCATGTAAGAGCTGATGAAAATATGACTTCCTTCTTAAATAACTGTTTTGACCAAATATATTGGCTTTATAAATATACATGGGTATATATATACACATACACACACACACACCTTTTAACTTATATTTTTGCATTTAATTTAACTGTTTTCATTTCATTTTTATTAATTAAATGAATTCATAATTAAACAATATATTGAAAAATATTATTCTTTAGAATATGAAAAACCATCATAAAATAGTACTATTAGCTAATAATTGATATTATGCCAAAAATCCTACTGGGCCAAAACTTAGTATGTACACCTGTGTTTGGAGAAACACCCTAAATAGTTAGTGTTCAATTGAAAAGGAGGTTCTCTGTGCTTCTGTAATCCACAACAATCCGGTGCAACCAAGGCAGGACAAAACAGAGCAGAAAAAAGGGGAATCGCCGGTGCAGCACAGATGTCTATTTATTAAAATTGTTTACAATTTTTATTTAAGGTGCATAACAATGACTTGACTAACGTTTCGATGTAAAGTTACATCTTCATCCAAGTCATTTTTATGCACCTTAAATAAAAAAATTTATAAATAGACCCAATTTTTTCTACCCAATAGTTAGTATTACAGATAATGTAAGTTTCTCAAAAATTGAGAAATGATTCGGGAAGGGAAGTTGCCAAGATGTTTTTTTATTTTTATGTTTCAAAATATTTGGTTTGTTGCCTGTCCTGTTTTTTGTAATGTTGTCTAACTCAATCCACAGCTTCAAGACTGCATCCAAGGCACACTGAGCGAGTGGTTTGCCGCAATGCCGTCATCACTTGACTCGGTAAGACCCTGCATGACACTTATTATGAAACTGAAAAACGAAACCTTGAGAACTTGTAAACAAGCCATTTTAAACTAAACATAATGTCATCTTTGACATATTAAAGAGTTTGGTTGCATGAAGAAGTAGCCAAAATGTTGTCAGACTCACTGAACATAAACAGTTGAGCACTCTGTGGATTGTGGGAAAGCGAAACGTCTGTCTCATTGCACCAGTAAAGCATACATAGGCGCTGGGATGAAAAGACAGTTGTTATGGTGACTGTTCATGGCATGGGGCCGGTGTGCCTCTGCTCTGGCTTATTCTGCTCAGTGAGTAGAGAGTAAAGGTCTTAGCACACAAAAGCTGAGGCTTATTATTGATGCATTCCTTTCATGCAGTCCATTAACAAGGTGTCTAATGTTCACACATGCAAAGTAAAGTGACCGGGGAGCTTCATAGACACAAGAGTGCAAAAAATTATGCAACTATAATGAATAATCCAGTTACTGACTGGCTACTTTCCATGAAAGCATGGTTGTGCAATTCAGTAACTGCTGTTTTTCTTCCTCAGGAGCTTCCCATTGTTCTGGACTGCACCATTCCAGAAAACACAGAGGCCATCACCCCAGAGGAGAGAGAGGAGCTGAAGGTGTCTGGTGAGGATTACTGGTCCTTAGTGCATTCAGACAGTATCGCTGTTGCCATGCTTGTGCATGTTTGTAAAAATGTTTATGTTTATCTTTACAGTCAAGCTTTTTCTCACTGAGTCGCACTGCTCATCAATTAGAAGTGCAGTAGACATGGGTAAGTTCTGCTTAATATGATGAGCTATACACTATTATTATTCATATGTTTGATGGGTAAAACTGATTATGGATAAGGGTGAGTTTCTTACCCGAAACTAACTGACGTTTGAAAGAAAATTTCAAAAGGCTGTATGAAAATTTAGAGTGCCCCTATTATGCTCTTTTGAATATTACCTTTCATGCAGTGTGTAATATATAGGGGGTTTTGTGAATGAAAGGTCTGCAAATTTTTTAAGATCAAAGTGCACCACAAATACAGTTATTGTCTCCTAAAAGAAAGAATAGATTCTGAACTGCTGAAACGAGGAGTCAGCAATTCCAGCCTCACTTCCTGTTGTATACCTATGTAACACTAACAATCAAAGCAGAAGAGGCTCTCGGAAAGCAGGGGTTTAAAGAGAATGAATCTTCAGATTAACCGTTTTCAGAATATTTGAGAAATGAGGTGATGTGCAATGTATATTATGAGAAAATTAAAGTGTTTTTGGATCTTGGATGCATGTAACGTATTGTGGCAGCCCTCCAAAACAAAATTACAAACCTTTAAAAAAGCTATTAAAAACCTATTATTTCTCTTAATAGGGGCACTTTAAGAGTAGTCTCCAAACAAGGACTTAAATGGGGTCACTTATAATCATGGTAAATTTTTATTTATTTTAATTAGTTTTTATGATCCCTGTCTGAACCTTAATTGTGATTTATACTTTAATTTAATAATTAATGTTGTCAGACTCATAAAGTTTGACTCAATATTTTTTAAATAATTTTTTCAACTAAAAAATTGTTCACCCCCTTAGAATGTAAAATCAGCAACATCCTCATGATCAGACTAATTTGAGAAGTTTAGCAATAAATGGATCAATAATGCCAGTCATTTTTTTTAAAGTGGCATCTCATTCAAATGTGCTTAAGTTGCAGTATTTTTGATCAAGCCAATTATTCAGTATATACACTTCCGCTTTATGAAAGAAGTCTCTTATATTCACCAAGGCTGCATTTATTTGATAAACATTGTGAATATTTTGCTTGAATTTTCAGCATCATTACACCAGTCTTCGGTGTCAGAAATCATTCTAATATGCTGATTTGCTGCTCAAGAAACATTTCTTATTATTATCCATGTTGAACACAGCTGTGGTGCTTAATATTTTTGTGGAAACCATGATACATTTTTTTTTTTTTTTTGAGATTCTTTGATTAATAAGTTCAGAAGAATAGCTTTTTAAAACAATTGTAACAATGTTAGTCTTTACGGTTACTTTTGATTAATTTAATGAATCCATGCTGAATAAAAGTATTAAATTATTTGTAAAAATGACTGCGTCCAAACTTTTGAACAGTAGTGTGAATATTAATTTCGGATCATTTGACTAATCCACCTCTGTGATGTTCAGCTTGTCTTTCGTTAGGCGTATCTCAGCTGGACTCTGTGATCATTGCTCCACCTTCTCTCCCTGAGGGTGAGGCACAGACGCTGACCCACCTTCAGCCGCTGTGGGAAGAGCTGGAGAGTCTCGTGCAAAGCCAGAAAATTGCTGCCATCGGCACGTCCGACTTGGACAAAACCCTCCTAGAGCAGCTCTATAACTGGGCTCAGGTGTGCAATGAGTGTGTATTTTGTGATAAACAATGTACAATGGATTTGAAAAGTGATTTTTATTTTTTATTTTAAATTTGTACTCTTTCATGCTATGCAGATAAAGCCGAGCAGTAATCAGGTGAATCTGGCCTCGTGCTGTGTGATGCCTCCAGACCTCACTGCATTTGCTAAAGAGTTCGACATTCAGTTGCTAACGCACAATGACCCCAAAGGTGTGTCACTGAGCCAATGTGCATGAACTGGTTCTGCCATGTAATCATGAATTGGCATGAGCAATAGTGCAGGAAATCTAATGTTGCCAGTCTTTCTTTTTGTGTCTAGAGCTAATCAGTGCCGCAGGCTTCCAGGAAGCAGTCCAAGGGAGCAGTAAGGACCTGCAGGTGGCCGACTGGAGGCTGGAGTGGGTCTTACGGTACTCCATCATCGTCAAGAGCAGAGGCATCATAAAAGCAAAGGGCTACATTGTTCATGCTAAAAAGAGCAGCGACCATTAACATGTCCTGTTTGAACAGGTTTTTATTGGTTTCCTGAAATGTATTCCACTTAATTTAGGGAGCTGCTAAAGCATTGATGCATATTTTACAAGGGGGTTTTCTCAACACACTAAAGTGAATTAGAATTTTCCAAGGAGCAAACATTCACTCCACCCACATAACTGATTTTTCCTCATGATTAAGAATATTTAGACGGCTATCTGTTCTTGTAGATAAAAGTGCCTCTTTTTCCTGACTTGGCCTGGTTGAATTCCCAATATTTATCCAAAGGGTAAAAAAATTTATATAAAACAATGGGATGGCAGATTAAGGAGCTTCAAATACCAAAAGGTTGTTTTTGTTTGTTATACAAGTAAGTACATTGGCAGAGGCACTTGTTTTCAGAAAGATTTGTAGAAGAGATACACTTTGGAGAATTTTTCCATTTTATTTAAAAATGTTTACCCCAATTCTTTTTTAAAGAGTGGGCCACTTAGTTTTATATTTTTTACTTTCATTTTAAATGTCAAATTTTTAATCTTGCTGCCATTTTAAGTTTGTATAATTTATTTTGACTGATGGTTTGCATGGAATGTTCAATAGATGTTGCCTGTTGTCAATGGATGATTCTCTTTTGCACCCCTTTGTAAACTAAATGCTTTGCTTATCTGAGGTAAAATACATTCAAATATGTAACTGTATGGGATGCTGGTAACATGCATGGCATGAACGACATTAATTCATTGTATATAAAAACACTGGAAATTTCCACACTTGAAGGAAAATAATGATTATAGTTCCAGTATCTAATGGATAGTCAGAATATATATTTTTACTTGTGTTATTTATTCATTGTAATTAAAATTCCTGTTGGATCCAATCATATAAGAGAGCTTTTTCATGTACCGTACATCATGTAATTACTATTTTCAAATGACTATAATCCCATATTGTGTGTTAAACATATTGAATTTGGTTTATAAACTTGGAAATTGAAAATGAACATGGACTGGCATTGGGTTTTCATTTATTTCAACGTTTTATGTTGGATTCAGACACAGCAAAAAAAATTAAAAGTTGTGACATTTAGATTTTGAATCTCTATAGTGTCTATCAAGATCACAATAGGACTTGGTTAGAAGGTTAAACCAAGACACAGATCCATATCAGTACTTGCAACTCACTCAATTCTTGCATCGATTAGTCCGGTCTGCGCATGCAGAGGACTCGGCTCGCAGGCGGAAGTGCGCGCAGCTTCATTAGCAAGATGGTGGCCACCAGGAGAGGAGCACGCGTGGGCTCCCCTGTGAAAAATACTAGCGATGAAAACTCTGGAGCCACGGTATGTAGAAGGGTACCTAAGTAGTTTATCCATTTAGTTAACATGTTGCCCGGAAGTATTAGCGTATCTTTGTAATTGTAGTGCTTTTATGTACTTTCATGCAAAAATCAATCGCCGTATGTGTCCATACATGTCTGAGCAGCTGTAGAAAACTTGCGATACTCATAAATCTAGTTCATATTCAAATATAAAATGTTGTCCGTTCGTATTTTGTATAGTCTGTTTTGCGTTCTTTCTCGAATAAACAATTATATACACAGTCATAGGCCTACTCTATCTGTAGCCTTGAACTGGAGGTGGGACATGATTGGATCAACATTACTCGCCACGTGTGGTGTTCTTGTTATAAAGTTGTGTTTATAAATATATTTATTTATTTATTTAAACTCAATGCTGCAATATTTGCCATGTCATTAGGTTCTATTCACTTATTTCTATAAAAAGAAAAATTGTTTTTAGAGGGTTTTCAGCATTGGTGAGAAAAAATAAAACCTTCATTTTGTGTGAACATTTCTAAAGATGATTAATTTTATTGTAAACATCAAACCTAACCTTAAATGTCAATCCCTCACTGAGCAGTGGCTATTTTATTTATTTTAATTGTATTAATTATCCAGCTATAATTATAGTTTTTGACTAATAATACATGCCTATTATTCTACAATTTCTAAATAGTAGTAATAAAGAATGGATAGGTATAGCCAAAGTTTTGACTGGTTGTGTAGCCATGTTGCCAAATATTTTACTTTTAGCGCATATCAACTTACATTTGTATATGTAAATATTACACTATTCTGAAAAGAAATACTCAAATAAATAATCTGAAGCAAATGTTCTTGTTTACACAGCAGCCTACTCCTTCGACTAGACGAACACGGCGCAGAACGCTAATGGATGAAAACCAGTCCCAGTCTGAACTAACTAGCGACTCCCAGCCAGATGAGCCGAAGGACAACAGTACCGCCTCTTCCTTAGCAGCAAGTCCACCTAAGCGAGACACAAGAAAATCCATACGTCTCCTTGCTGACAAAAAGCAACCCGACTCTACCCATGAAGCTGATGTGTCTGAGTCAGAATCTTGCTGCTCTGGAGTTTCTGATGTGCAAGCAACACCTAGAATCCGACGGAGTACTGTGGTCCTGGAGAAGCGCACTGCACAGGATGAGTTATCCGAAGCCGAATCCTGCTTGTCCACAGTGTCTGAGACCAATTCTCGCAGAGCCCCTCGCAGCCTGAGGAAACGTGTTCTGACTTCAACGGCCTCAAAGGATGCTGAAAAGGTAGATGATGATGATCCCTCAGGGGCCGAATCCTGTAGTTCTGCTGTATCCCTCACAAAAGTTACTGACACTCGTCGCATAACGAGGAGCCATCGGAAGACTGCTGTTCCTACCACTGAAGCAGATCCATCTGAAGCGGAGTCATGCTCCTCCAGTGTTTCTGGCCTTCGCGGCTCTGTGGTCCGCAGATCTGCCAGAAACCAGAAGGTAAAACCGATCGAGCCGATCCCTTTGAGTTTAGACGAAACAACAGACACCCCTTCTTCTCCAATGCCCAGGAAGCTGAGAGGTCGCAGTTGCAAAACAGGAGTTGAAGATGGTGAAGACGACTCTGATGCATGCAAGTCCGGTCCCAGCATGAGTCCCTGGAGAGCCACAAGGCGTCAGCCCAAACGCAACACTCTGGTTGGTGAATCAGATTCAGAATCAGTAGCTACTGACGTCTGCACCTCTCAGGGGAGCCCAAGCCCTCAAAGAGGAAGAGGGACTCCTTGTAGTAGCCGAACCGGGTCTTCCAGTAGTGCCCGTGCGGTTCCTGTAACCAGGACAAGAAGTAAAGCAAGATTGACTTCTGATGCCGTTGACACTGCTACTGCCATGCCTGAGGAACAGAAAGAGGGTGAGCAACTTGAACTTCATCATGAAAGTATACCAGTACCTGATGGAGATAAGGCTGAAGACACAGTAGAACAACTGGACAGCACCATGACTACAGACACCAGTGAAGCCCAAGAGTGCACCATGATTGAGGAGAAAGCTGAAGATACCACTGTAGTTCTTGATCAGGATGAGCCCTTCGAGATGCTAGAACCTCAGAGCAGCATGCAAGACATCAAGCCAGTGGAGGACTGTGAAACCGAAACTCTGATGCCTCAGGAAGAACCAGTGGCTGAAACTTCTGCTACACTAATTGAAGATAAAGAACCAGGAGATATTTCCATGGGAAATAATGAGCCAGAGTTTGTGGAAACAAGCCATGTTTTTGTGGATCAAACATGTATTGAGCAAATGGAGAAGGATACGGTAGAAGCAGCCGGTGAAGATCCTGTACCAGCTGTGGTTGAGAAGATCATTGAGGATCAGAGATGGTCTGAACCTGTGACGGAGGATACAGTAGAAACAGCTGTAGAAGATCCTGTACCAGCTGTGGGTGAGAAGATCGAGGATCAAACATGTACTGAGCCTGTGGAGAAGGATACGGTAGAAGCAGCCGCAGAAGATCCTGTACCAGCTGTGGTTGAGAAGATCATTGAGGATCAAACATGTACTGAGCCTGTGGAGAAGGATACGGTAGAAGCAGCTGCAGAAGATCCTGTATCAGCTGTGGTTGAGAAGATCATTGAGGATCAAACATGTACTGAGCCTGTGGAGAAGGATACGGTAGAAGCAGCTGCAGAAGATCCTGTACCAGCTGTGGTTGAGAAGATAATTGAAGATCAGAGATGTTCTGAACCCGTGACTGAGTGTGAGAAGAAAGGTGTAATAGTTAGTGAGGAAGCTAATGACACTAAGACAACTGAGGATGACTCCGTAACATTGAAGGACCTTGAAGGCCCTTCTACAAGCTCACATTCTCAAGCATATTTGACCTCCACAGAGAAAACTTCTAAGGAACTGCCTCCCCAGAAAGAAATGATCAGTTTACTCGACAGCAGTGAGGATGAAGACAGTGCTGATGAAGGTCTGTCTTCAGAGGAGGCTTGTTCACAGGAAGCTGTAGATGTGGAGAGTGAAGATGTGATGTGCCCTGAGGGAAACCAGATGTCAGAAGAAGCAGAGGCTCATGGTAACGGACTGTTTGTCATAGACACTAAACCTGGACTACAGCCTGAAGAACAGTACTATATTGATGACAAGCAAACTAAGGAAGAGGATGAGGATGATTTTGTTGATGAAGAGGGAGACGACGATGATGACGACGATTCAAAAGTGCTCTTTGCTCCCAAAAAGCCTCTGTAAGTTATTTTTATTGCTGCTTTTGTATTGATAGTATTGACTTTATATTAAAACCTCTTAAAGGGATACTCCACTTTTTTTGGAAATAGGCTCATTTTACAACTCCCCCAGAGTTAAACAGTTGAGTTTTACCGTTTTCGAATCCATTCCGCCCATATCCGGGTCTGGGGGGGTCCCACTTTTAGCATAGCTTAGCATAATGAATTGAACCAGACAAGACCATTAGCATCTCTCTCAAAAAAATGAACAGAGTTTCGAAATTTTTCCTGTTTAAACCTTGACTCTTCTGTAGTTACATCGTGTACTAAGACCGACAGCAAATGAAAAGTTGCGATTTTCTAGGCTGATATGGCTAGGAACTATACTCTCATTCCTGCATAATAATCAAGAAACTTTGCTGCAGTACCATGGGTGAAGCAGGCGTAATATGACGCAGCACCTGATAATAGTCCCCAGCTCAGTAGCCTATTATCAGGCGGCATGTGTTGCGTCATATCATTACGCCTGCTTCACCCATGGTGTTTCTTGATTATTATGCAGGAATGAGAGTATAGTTCCTAGACATATCAGCCTAGAAAATCGCAACTTTTCATTTTCTGTCGGTCTTAGTACACGATAGGGCTGTCAAAATTGCTCAAAAATGACGTTCGAATATTCCCTCTAAAAAACACACGAATATTCAAACTATTCGAACATCTGGTTGCGCATTTTGTCAATGACGCGCATTACGTCAATAACAGGACAAATGAATACAGAGAGACATAACTACTTGTATAGGTAGTTTATTTACGTTTAAACATATTTGACAACATATTTTCTACACAAAAACAAGTAAATCACCTAATGGCCAAGACCGCAGACCTCGCTCTCGCTCACTCGCACTCGCAGACACTCTCTCTCTCTCGCCCTCACGCTCATGCTGCGTTCACACCAAACGCGAATAGAGCGTCTGGCGCGAGTGATTTCAATGTTAAGTCAATGTAAAGACGCGTTTACGCGCGTCTGGGGGTCTTGCAGCGCGAATGAGGCGTCACGCTCTCCGCGCGTCAATTTCGCTTCAAACTTTTGCTTTTGACGCGCGAATGGATTCAAAATGTTCAAGAGTCCAACTAGACGTGGTAGACGCGAATCCGACATTGAACGCTCCGAGCGAGCTGTGCTGTGGTAAACATAGAACTTTTCCTTGACATTAAACGGTAAATAATCAAACCAGTGGAAGCCTGCAGTGCATGAAACTGCTGTATCTAACCTACCTTATTCATGCAATAGCTATTCAGTCAGTACAGTAGCCTACACTTTAGTAATGTTTCTGTTTAACGTTAACGCCTTCTTCCTGTGACCTGTCCCCACTCGCAAAGCAGACAGCCGCGCCTCTGCTCCTGCGGGCGGTTTTCCACATTCGAATATTAATTTTCACATTCGAAATTCTGTTTTTTAAAACTATTCGAATATATATTCGAATTTAGAATATTCGTTGACAGCCCTAGTACACGATGTAACTACAGAAGAGTCAAGTTTTAAATAGGAAAAATATCGAAACTCTTTGTTCATTTTTTTTGAGAGAGATGCTAATGGTCTTGTCCGGTTCAATTCATTATGCTAAGCTATGCTAAAAGTGGGACCCCCAGACCTGGAGATCGGCTGAATGGATTCGAAAACGGTAAAACTCAACTGTTTAACTCTGGGGGAGTTGTAAAATGAGCCTATTTCCAAAAAAAGTGGAGTATCCCTTTAAAGGGTTAGTTCACACAAAAATGAAAAATTCTGTCATTAATCGTTCCAAACCCGTAATACTTTCGTTTATCTTCGGAACACAAATGAAGATCTTTTTGATTAAATCTGAGAGCTTTGTGTCCCTCCATTGACAGTTATGCAACTGACACTTTGACGCTTCAGAAAGTTCATGAATAGATCGTAAAACTAATTCATATGAATTAAGTGGTTTAGTCCTAAATTTCTGTTCGGAAAATTTGGACTTAACCACACAATTCATATGGTTTTACGATTTCTTTATGAACTTTTTGAAGTGTAAAAGTTTCAGTTGCTTGGCTGTCAATGGAGGGACACAAAACTCTTGGATTTCATCAAAAATATCTTAATTTGTGTTCCGAAGATGAAAGTCTTATGGGTTTGGATTGGAACGACATGAGGGTGAGTAATTGAGTGAACTATCCCATTACATTTTTTTTCTTTCTAAATATTTAGAGCTCTTCATTAAATATTTAAATGTAATATTTAAATTATATTCAATCTGAAAACATCATTGTTTTTTTCTCTCTTTCTCTCTTAGGATACAACTTTCTAGTTCCATTGACCCAGGTCTGAAAATGAAGGAACTTGGTGGTTTGTACATCAGTTTTGATGGTAACAAGCCGAAGAATCCTTTCAGCAGTTCGCAAACCCAGAAGAACCCGAACAATCAGGATGAGGTAATTAACATTTATTTGATCATTTATTATCCTGGATGAAACAGTCTTTATTTGATATTTAAAAGCATTTTGTGCAGATGTTTACTGTTCAGTGAAGCTAAATAAATTTTGTATTTATTGTGTAGTTGCTGAAGAAGAGTGTTATTGTTCCGGATTTTGAGAAGAAAGATGCTGTGCCACCTTACAAGGAATCAAAGCATGCTGCTAAACACAAGCGCAAGGTGAGCAGACCAGTTCTTGAAATAGATGATCCTGTTGTCTGTTCTGCTTGTTAGGACTATTCTTAATAAATCCATCTAGTTAAAGGTTATTCAAATCCTTCTTTAACATTTTGGCTGCGTTTACACTTGACATTAACCATGCGACCTGGATCCGGATGTTGTCCACATACACATTGAAAAGACAGGTGTAAAGTGCTTCTGATCGGAATGTTATCCGATCAGCGTGTCCAGGTTCAGAGGTAGTCGAGGACGCATTGTGATCGGATCTCAGTGTAATGTAAACGCTATCCAGCCATCGTGTCTGCACTCACAGGTGGACGTCACGCCATTGTCTAAATGAACACGCATGAGTCGAGTGCGAAGTACATCGCAAATATACTGAAATGTTTGCCTTCGCACCAGAAAGTTGCAGAACCATTCATTTTCTGTAAAGAATGTGCATTTTTCCCACCACAGCTGGCAATGTTCCCGGACCTATACGTTTCTCTGTACCGTTTCCATTATGGCATCTATCCACATTATTTGTACTTTCAGCCTCTTCATCCTCCTCATTTTGCGAGATTTGTAAAATGTCCCCCGACTGAAAACTGTTTTTAAAAGAAAACCCACCACTTCAGGTCGACTTTGCACCGGAGCCATTTTTATTTTATTTTTTTCTGCAAGAATGCGATATCCAATCTGTTATCCAGATACAGAAGCCACTTGATGTGGACGGGTATAAACGCACCGTGTCGTGATTGGCTTATGATCCGATCTGCTTGATTGGATCACGGTAATGTTAATGTTACTAAACGCAGCCTTTGTATCTCCTTGAAGGGACAGCTGTTCATCTTAATTCTACATTCTACCAAGCTAAAGTTTGGAGAAATTAATTCCTGAAGCAATGAATACTTTAATCCAGCAAGAATACATTATTAAATTGATCAAAAGTGAAATATATTATAATGTTACTAAAGATTTATATTTAAAACTGAATTTTATTTCTATTCGTCAAAGAAGCCTGAAAATTCTTTCCACAAAAATGTTAAGCAGCAATGACGGTTTCTTGAGCACCAAATCTGCATTTTAGAATGTATGTAATGTATGTTGTATGAAAAAAATTTGTAGTAAAGGCAGCCATGGTGAATGTACGTGACTTTCATATAGACTCCAAACTTTTGAATAGTAGTGTTATATGCCACTTTAAACCTTTAATACTCAGGATATGATGTCTGTGTTTTCACTCAGATCATTATAGCAATATTGTTGAAAATTTAGGTTTGTAATTTCCATGCTTTTGATCACATTGTTTACAAGCAATATCTTATGTGTCTCATCCAGGCGGAAAGAGAAAAGACATCTGGCGATGGCTGGTTCAACATGAAAGCTCCTGAATTAACAGAAGAGCTCAAAAATGACCTGAAGGCACAGCAGATGCGCTCAGCCATGGATCCAAAGCGCTTCTATAAGAAGAACGATAGAGAAGGATTTCCCAAATACTTTCAGGTCGGTTTGGGAGTCTTTATCAGCAGACTTTTCCCTTCAAACAATTTTTCAAAAAGCCATTATTTCTGAGACAAAAAAACTTTGAAAACAAAAAACAAACAAAAATTGAGAATTGTAGTGTTATCAAAATGCTGACATTGCAATTAACCACAGGCATGCCTGTTTAAAGAAAGCAGACAATGCCATATTGTTCTGTTCTTTTGAGTAAAGTTTAGCTCTTTTTCTTTTTTTTTCAGGTTGGTACAGTGGTTGACAGCCCAGTAGACTTTTATAATTCACGAATCCCCAAGAAACAAAGGAAAAGAACCATTGTGGAGGAGCTTCTTGCTGATGCAGAGTTTAGAAGGTAAGTTAAAGAAACTGTGGCTGATTAGAATGTAATAAATTATCTATATTCTCAACAATGGGCTTTTATTATTTGTTTTAAATTAATTGTCATGTTCTAAAACATCTTTTCTTCTCTTTTAGCTATAACAAAAGGAAATATCAAGAGATCATGACAGAAAGAGCAGCACATGCTGCTGGCAAGATGAACAAAAAGCACAAGTTCCATAAAAAGAAAATTAATAAATGATTTCACAAGGCAAATCAGATTTATTTTTTTCTGTCTGTTTTTCTTTTTTTTTTTTCACAGGACTTTGTTAGCCTTTGTAAATACATAGCTAAAATTATAACTAAATAACTAAATTCAGCAGATTGAAAAGGCTATTTTAGTGTTAATCATTTGCATTGCATGTTAAGAAACATGCAACTTGTACAGAGAAAAAATATTTTTTAAAGTTTTTCCTTAATTGGATTGCGATTGAATGAAAGACTGATTACTTTTTGACTGGATTCAC
The DNA here is from genome assembly GCF_951802725.1 of Rutilus rutilus. Classification (NCBI taxonomy): domain Eukaryota; kingdom Metazoa; phylum Chordata; class Actinopteri; order Cypriniformes; family Leuciscidae; genus Rutilus; species Rutilus rutilus. The sequence goes on along the minus strand of NC_140232.1, from coordinate 27,308,709 downwards.
AATAAATCAGGTTCAAACCAAATGTATTGCTGTTTTTTATTTTTATATATCATTATTAAAGTTAAGAAAAAGTGTATAACATATAAAGCTCCTGCCCCCCCTTCCTGATTTGGCATATGCAAGTATATTAAATCAGTGGTTTTCAGTCCTGGGGACCACATTTTGTATGTCTTTCTTATCTGACACCCTCTGTGCAGTTCATGAAGCTCTTGAACTGATGATCTGAATCAGGTGTGTTAAAGGGATAGTTCACTAAACTATCTGCTCTAAACTACTCTTGGGCCCAAAAACTTAACTGCTCTTGGGCCCCCCCCCCCCCAAAAATAAAAATAAATTCCCAAAATGTCTTTAAAAAAAATAAAAATCTATGGTAGTCAATGGGGCCTGAGATCTGCTTGGTTACAAACATTCTTTCAAATATCTTCCTTTGTGTTCAGCAGAACAAAGACATGTATACAGGTTTGGAACAATTTGAGTGTGTAAACATTAACAGAAATTTATTTTTATAAGTGGGTTTCCAGGACCATGATTGAAAACCACTGCATTAAAAGACTAGTAGAACATATCTTTGGTCATTGTGTCCAGGTGCTTTGTCCACTGTGTCCTGGCTGTGAAGCGTTTCTGTAGAGGTTCTTGTAGATTTTGCTCAAACTGTCCTCAAACACAGCTCTGTGGGGCTTCCCAGTGTACACGGCCGCTCTGTTAGTCCAAACTGTGCCGTTGTCTAAATGAACAGATGGTTCTCCAGGAATTAGCCTGCAGTATGGACAGAACACAATATTTATTGAAAGTCAAATTAAAATGTATAACTGTATATTGCACTCTCAATTATAACAAATGCACATTTTCAAGTATTTATCCATAACTCTTGAAGGCACTTTTTGTTATTTGTAACGTAGGAATATCTTAGTACAAAACTTAGTATTATAGTAATATACTATAATTTTTTTTTTAATTTACACATTAAAGAAAGATTCTTTAAAGCTGCAGTCTGAAGTTTTTCCTCTTTCTCGCCATCTCTGTTCGAAATCTGCAACTGCAGTTATTCGCACGGCACAGCGCGGATGAATCCAATGTTTTGAGGAGAATGTGCGGCTGTCAGTCACCATGCCGGTGTGGATACTGTCATTCGGAATCACAGATTCTACTTTTTGGAAGTATGACCAACATAAGAATTTTCACCGGAAAATCATCTGAACAAGTAAGTAACATCCACTGTTCTGACCAACTAAGAGAAAAAAAGCATTGCAGTAAATCGCGCTGATTAAATCTAACGATCACTTACCATATCACGTCAAACCGTGCAAATGATACTTTGTTCTCAAATTGTTAATGTTAACATCAGCATTGTGTGACTACATTTAATGAGTATTAGGGCTACCTGTACTTCAGTACTCCGTAACTATATGAATTAAGCGAACAAGTGCGCTACTGTTACATAATTGAACCATTGAAATGTCTTACCTGTGCAGCAGAAAAAAAGCCGTCTCTGCGTTTGTTTTGAACCCCATCAAAACACAGAGTTCACGCCACCTTTAAAAATCCCTTCCGATATTTATCCTTGTTTTCGCATGGGCCCGGTTGCAGTCTCTTTTTTTTTCTGTAGCCATTTCTTTTGCATTTTACAACGGGTGAATCTCCAGTTGTCACTGGTGATTGTCGTTTGAACCTTTCTGGATCCGCCATCAAATTGAAGTGTTTAATTATATCTATAAGTGCTGTGAGAAAAGGCTATAAATCTCCACCTCCAACATCCTCACACTGGCTATTTATGTACTTGCTCAAAAATGTATTTTTGATCATTTTTAACCCCAAAAAGTTACGGACTGCAGCTTTAAATTTGAATTTAGATCAAAAATCCTAAAAAGTTTGAAACGAGGTGCTGTTTACCTGTCCTGCGGCAGCCAGCTGTCAATCACATCATGGTGGGTGGAAGCACATGAACTCTGTCTGACTCCCTCCTCCTCACTCTCTTCATCCTAACAACACACACACACACTTTAGTTGTGGAAAATATTCACAAAAAAAACACCACAAAAAATGTTTTAATCACAATATGAAGTTAGCACAAAGCAGTGTTGCTGAATATCCCAAACTAATTAAATTTCTCCAAAATCTGCTAATGCAACGTAGAGTGAAACTAATAAAAGCAGATCCTTTGAACTGCTTGATTAATTAATCCTAGTCCTTCTCTACTTTTAATTCTGAAGTGGATTACACATTTCCTTTCTCGAGCTGGGCTTCAGCCACGCGGAGCTTGGCACCCGACTGTGCCACTGTGGCATCTCTCCTCTCTCTCTCCTGTCTTTAAAAGATGAGCCTGTAAAGACAGCCGTCAGCCTGTAGACCTCCCTTCCAGTGAACATGCGCTCCTTTTTTCCTCTAAGGGAGGATTTGGGGAAGCTTTAGAGTAATTAGAACTCTTTCGCTTTTCTTTCTCGTCAGGGTGTTCCAGCAAAACACGGCGTGGGCGGTGATGCGTTTAAGCGGCCCACGACTCGAGCGAACAGAAAGAATGAGCACGTAAGGTGATTACCTCGTTCACTTCCTGGAAGACAGTGGCAGCACATCCTGACACAATGGATGTGAAGAATACAGAGTGCCTGACAGAATCAATGGAGGACGTTTGAAACACTGACATGTGCCGTAATGAGTGTTTTGGAGAATCATTTTGCATGGGTTAACGTGCGCATAGAATGACGGCATTACAAGCGGTTGCGATCTCAGGGGTGACGTACAAAAGAAAGCTTGCAGCGGGGACCAGAGCTGCTGAGGATTCTCTGCACTCGTTTGTGGATCTCCTTTGACTGTGAGGAACTGGATGAACTCTGGAACCTGTAGAAAATGGAAAACAACATGGCTGAAAATACATCTCAAAGGCACCAAAGTCTTGACACATATGAGCAATGAAGCCTTGGAACTTCACCAGAAAATCAATTACAAATGAATGGTTAGAGGCACCAACTATAATTCATTATTTAAAAAAACTTTTTTAAAGTTATTATAAGTCATTTTATAACCTATATAGATATAAAATCACAAATATAAAATATTGGGTAAGATTGACTGAGCATACCACTCCCACCGATTCCTTTTTTATTTATAAAATGAATATTATATTGTGAATGTTTCATCTACTGTTTCTAAAATATGTAGTTTAAATATTTCCAAGTAACAAAAAACAACAACAAAAAAACCCAGCATCTATACTGAAATAAATCCTAACAGTACCAGCTCTGACCACTAGTCTGTGCTGTTGCCCTTACATTGGAGCGCAGTCATCTTGGGAAATACAACTTGTAAATTTCAGACCAGTTAAATCATGAAGTTAAATCACAAATACATATACAGAGACATTTATCTCCAGCCCTGTAGCAAATGCTGATATTTTCATTTTACGCATCTAAATATGCCACAAGAGAGAAAGAGAAGCTCAGATGAGGAATTACCCAGGCATTTGAGCTGTGTCCTTGGATTTAGAATATCAAAGCCTGCATGTGAATAAACTTGCAATATAATACTAACTCACTGAGCTTGTATAAAAAGATAAATGGACAGAATTAATTAGAATCTATATTAAAAAGAATATAGAGGTAAAGAGACCAGGAGATCTGTATAATGGCCTTAAAACGCTGGCAGGCCGTAAGATGATCTTTATAATTACCATAAAAGAAGGCCAGAGAGGGCCAGCCTGAACTTCAGAAACCGTTGTTTCCTTTAACTCTCCCCCCATCAGCAGCTCAAAAAGACGTGCCTGATCTCTCATTCTGCGAATCTACGGAGCGAGCCTTAATCTCCGGGCCTGTGACTCCGGTCATGCTTTCAATTGACAGAATAGTATCACACATTTCCCACTATTTACTCTCAAGACTTAGATTGTCTATTGATTTTAAATGTTTGCTCATGCCCCTGCGGAAAAGGAGCCGACGGTAGAGAGAGACTAGCAAACAAACAAACAAACATTTGCCGGTTTCACAGCCGATGTTCAGATCAATGACAAGGGTCTCTTAGAATTTATTAAACTGTGCGTCGGGTCAAACGCATTAGATCTCACTGAAACACAATCAATTGCATTTCCTCTTGTTTACTTAGCAGCTCCCCCCCTCCCTTCTCATAAGTAATGAACAAACATGACCAAACATCAGATTCTGTCATCTGAAGGTGAGGCAGTAAATTCATCTTGTCTGTTGTGTGTGATCACAATATAGATTTGTGGAATGGACGTTCTGTTTACTGGGCTTTGTTTTTATGAGCCGCACATTTAGTCAATATCATGTAATTGGAAATTCATAGGAAATGGGCGAAAGGGTAGCACTTTTAGTTTTGCTCGTTGCACGTTTGCAGGTTCGAGAACGCATGTCATTAAATATGGATTTTAGGAAAGGCACAAGCATGACATATAATAAACACATGCAAGGATAAATAAGTATAATGCTTCTCTATGTTGGTCTTTAATGAAAAAACAAATCAATCCAATGACAGGAATCCGAACAGGATGACAAGAACAAAAACGGTGTTAAATTGCTCTGCAGCAAAACTTGCGTTAAACAAACCGTTCTCTCAGGGAAGAGCGGCTCAAGACCGGACTCTGGTCTCTGAGTGTGCTGGACACAGGTGTGGAATGCTCTTTGGGGGATTTATTTGGGGGACTTCTGGATGCCTGCGTGTAGCAGAGAAAACAGGATCAGAATAGGCAAGGAGTACCTTACTGATCAAGCCAATCACTTTGTAACTCACCTGTGAGGGCTTTGATCTAAAACTTCCAAGGAGAGAGGGATCTAGAGAAGTTTTGTGAGAAAATATGGTGACATGCAACCTCCACAACACATTAAAAAAACATACTTGATGAAAAGGTTTTAAAGGGACAGCTCACCCAAAAATGAAAATCATTTAGTCACTGATATGTCGCTTCAACATATCAACACAGAAAGACTTACTTTCTCCTGCAGAACAGAAAAGAAACCACACTATTGGGTCTTTCCGTGTCAAATCAACCAAATTTCGGAAACTTCCTCTGCTCAAATGCTCATAGTTCTTCTGTTTGTAGGTTTCGAGAATGTGTGTCATCGTCATGAAATATAGATTTTAAAGAAGGTGCAAGGCATGTGGGGGATTCCATAAATAGTGATGAAAGCCAAAATATTAAATGTCATAGATGAATATTTATCAAGTAATCCACTATTCTGTGAAGGGGATCAAAATTTTCACCTGAGATCTGGAGCCAAATTATAGGGGGGGTAAAAATGACTTAAACTACGGTGGCTGAGAGAGCTCAACACGCTGCAACTGAAGAAAACATGCAAATAGAAAAACACCCGCAAATTAAGAAAAAATCTTAAAGGGATACTTCACCCATTTGCATTAAGCTTTGTATTGTTTGAAATTTGAAAATTGTCATGTCCAATTTCATGAGCAAAGGCAATAAATTATAATAATTTTCTACTAGGAAATCTGAATTTCCACCTGGGAAATCGGAGTTCCTTAGTAGGAAATATGATTTGAGAGGGAGTTCATGAGCAAAGGCCATAAATTATAATAATTTCCAACTAGGAAACCCGCATTTTCCTACTATGAAATCTGAGTTTCCTTCTAGAAAATCTGAATTTTTTACTGGGAAATCCGAGTTTCTTGGTAGGAAATATGATTTGAGAGGGAGTTCATGTCCAATTTCATGAGTAAAGGCAATAAATTATAATCATTTCCTACTAAGGAACTCGTATTTTCCTACTAGGAAACTCATACTTTCCTACTAGGAGATTTGAGTTTCCAACTGGGAAATCTGAGTTTCCTACTAGGAAATCATAATTTCCTACAGGGAATTCTGAGTTTTTTAGTAGGAAATATGATTTGAGAGGGAGTTCATGTCCAATTTCATTAGCAAAGGCAATAAATTATAATGATTTCCTACTAGGGAACTCGTATTTTCCTAGTAGGGAACTCGTACCTTCCTACTAGGAAATCTAAATTTCCCACTGGCAAATCTGAGTTTCTAAATAGGAAATATGATTTGAGAGAGAGTTCATGTCCAATTTCATGAGCAAAGGCAATAAATTATAATAATTTTCTACTAGAAAACTCGTATTTTCCTACTAGGAAATCTTAGTTTCTAACTGGGAAATCTGAATTTCCTACTAGGAAATCTGAATTTCCAACTAGTAAATCTAAATTTACCACTGGCAAATCTGAGTTTCTAAATAGGAAATATGATTTGAGAGAGAGTTCATGTCCAATTTCATGAGCAAAGGCAATAAATTATAATAATTTTCTACTAGGAAATCTGAATTTCCACCTGGGAAATCTGAATTTCCTACTGGGAAATCTGAGTTCCTTAGTAGGAAATATGATTTGAGAGGGAGTTCATGAGCAAAGACCATAAATTATAATAATTTTCTACAAGGAAACCCGTATTTTCCTTCTAGGAAATCTGAGTTTCCTACTAGTAAATCTGAATTTTCTACTGGGAAATCCGAGTTCCTTGGTAGGAAATATGATTTGAGAGGGAGTTCATGTCCAATTTCATGAGCAAAGGCAATAAATTATAATAATTTCCTACTAGGGAGCTCGTATTTTCCTACTAGGAAATCTGAATTTCCTACTGGCAAATCTGAGTTTCTTAGTAGGAAATATAATTTAAGAGGGAGTTCATGTCCAATTTGATGAGCAAAGACAATACATTATAATATATTTTCCAGTAGGAAACTCAGATTTCCCAGTAGGATTGTCATTTTGACCCCCTCTACAAAATAGTGGATTATTCAGTAAATATACATTCATGACATTTAATATTTTGGCTTTATTCTTCATTTATGTATTTTCTTCACCAGACAAATAATTATCAAAATCAAAAAAAAATTGCCGGGGACCTCTGGTTGAGTTGACACTGAATGCATGGTTTTTATGCCTTGCTAAAATCTTTCTGACCCTAAGAACTGTTTTTTTTTATTATTTTTTTTTTTATCCCTATACTCAATGAAAGTCAGTAAGGGTCCAAAACAACACATTTTTCAAAATATCTTTTGTGTTCCACAGAAGAAAGTCATACAAGTTTGGCACGACATGAGGGTGAGTATCAACAGTATCATAGTGACCTGTGAGGTTTGCTGTGTAGCTCTGTGTTCGCAGTTGTAGCGGGCTTTTTTTAGTAGCAGATGTAAGACCACATGTCGTGGGGGACATCAGCGACGCGTTTGGGCTTCGGGGCACCTGCAAACAGAAGATTCAATCAGCTACGTTGCCCATTAAAAGATAAATAATCGCTCATCTCTGATTTAGCAGGTGAAGCGACATGCATCAACACTCCATTGACACACAGAGCATTGATTATTCAAATGAATTTGACTTTCATTTCACAGTTAATCACTTCTCTTGGAAGGTGAAAGTGAGGAGAAACTTAAGAGGGAAGTTACTCAGACTCAGGTGTCTGTATAAACTCAACTCTCAGACTTCAATTAGTCCATTTGCACTTCATCTAAAAAGTAAAGTGACCATGCGAGTTAATGAAACAAGCTATTAAGTTTTCATGCAAAACAAGTGTGCTGACTTTAAACACACATAAACCGAGCAAGCTAATCTGCTGAAATAAGAGGGAAGAATTTGCTAATCACGGCCTGACTCTTAATTACTTAGGTTAATTGTAGCCTGGGGATTTCCTTTGAAAAGGCTACCCAATTTTTAAAAGGCCTGTGACAGAAAATGCCATGATGATATCAGACACAAATCCAAGAGCTGCCTTTTATACAATGACAGCTTTGATATTTGCACCCCGGGACGTACTGTTGTTTTTTGAAAACACGGGAAAAGAAACAAGCGGGAGAATTGATGTTTTTACTTCAGTCAAGAAAACGGGTGGAGATTTTGACACGGCTGTCTGTCTCCTGTAATCAATGCCTTCACAGAGGAAACATTGTAAATAATCAAAGTTTGACAGGTATAAAAATATAATAAAAATATAGTATAATATAATATAGTTGACCTGAGCTAATGTTCTGTAACCCCATGAACACTCAATAAACACTGCTTCCGTTTTATCATTCAACTTCACCCACCACGAATGGAGCCTGAGGGACCGTCTCTTTCTTAAATGTGTAGGGCCCCAGTTTGATGTGACTGAGTCGTTGTCTGGCCTCCTCGGAAAGCTGACACATCTTGCGGTGGGTGTAGGGTGAAGGAGCACGGCTTTGGGACGCCACCGTTGGCTTTTCGTATCCACAGGATGGCGCTGTGTCTGGTTTCTTCTTTGCATTTGCAGGGCAAGTTCTCACACGACAGGGCTTAGTAGAAGAACGATTGCATAACTGGATAGGAATAAAGACAAATTCACTTAATTTGTATTAATAGTTGCAATAATTTGCTAAAAATTTCAACTAAAACTATTACAAATCATTTTTGCCAATTGAAATAAAGCTGAAATAAAATCAAATATAAATGTTAGATGAAAAATTCAAACTAAAGCTAAAAAACTTAAATGAAATTTAGAAATGACCTTATGTTAAAGTAATAAAATTACAATTAAAGTTGACATGAAACTGAAGTTGCAAAAGTCTTTTCTTCCCTATTGTGATGTATATCGACTAAAAATGTAAGACGGGACTTGATTTTGTCCATTAGGAAATGATTGGATGTTGTCATTTGATGTTATGTGAGTGACAGGTTGTCCCGCCCTCACACTAGTAAACACGTCATTAGAGAAGATAAGAGATGCCAGTGCAAGAGGGAGGGGAAGTTATTTTGATTAAAGATTATGAGGGAATAATAATAAAAAAAAATTATTGCACGGATAAACCGTTTATAATAAATACAGCAATATTCCATTAAAAAATAAGAATGGTTGGTGACTTTAAAGCTAAATAGAAATGTTAAAGAAAAAAATCTAATAAAGATGTCAAAAGCACATAAAAATACTAAACCGTAAATTCAAATAAAACTCTATAAAATAGAAGCCAATTCAAAACATCAATAAATACCATAAAGACACGCTGACAGTTGTACACGAAGGATCAAACAAAATTATATTTTGTTTAAATGATTTTTAAAACATGCAGAAGCTCAAAGAGAAAACAAACAGAAAAATAACTACATTTTGTGAAGATGTAAAGGTGAAAAAAAAGAATGTATGGTTGCTATGTGGTTACTAAGCACATGTTTATTAGCATATTTATTTGCTATGCAGTTGCTATGGTGTTTTTTTAGTGGTGGCTAGGCAGTTGCTAGGACTACCCATACCTGTTTTTATATTATTGTGTTTCCCTAAATGTTTTTTATTGCCCATTTTATCATCTGCCAGGAATAAAACATTGATTTGATTGTTAAAAGAAACAGTACACCACTGAGATCAAGTCCATACGTTCAGTGTCTGTTCAAATCACTTAATAGTACTGCATGGCCCCCATATTTTTGGAAACAATCATAATTTTTCAGTCTGGTGCCACTAGTGGTACAGAAATTACACTCTTCACCTTTAAAATAAAAGAACGAAAAGAAGATCCCAGAGGAAGCGAGTATAAGGTCACGCTTTATTGTAGGGATATTGCGAACGTCTTTCTGTTCGTACGGTGCTAATCCACTAATTTCCTTGTTATGTACACATGTAACCTGATGCAAACCTTTCCTCAGTGTTCCAATCTTACCTTTTGCAGGCAAATGACTTCAATAACTCTAATCTCAGCTAACATAATTCTGAGCCCCAATAACTCTGTTCCTGCAGGCGCTGCCTGGGTAAATACGTTTTTAAAAATGTTAATTGCATTTGATGGCCGGCCTCAACCTAATATGATAATGGCATTACATGGATGTAAAAAACAACGATAATTTAAATGCTAATTGGAACATCCTGGCATATTAAGTCATTTTTAAAAAACAGAGAAAGAAAAAAGTAAATCCTGATAGCGATTGCTGTTTGAAGAGTCGAGATTTAATGAAATTAAACTAAGTGGCTTTTTCTCCTTTTATTCTTCTCTCCCTCTCTCTCTTCTTCCCTTTTCTTTGGACGGAGGGACAAAGAGGCCGTTTTAAAGCAGGAGTCGCGCTTGTCTGATGTGATTAGTGGCTCGGCTGGTGTTGGTAATGGGAGATAAAGCCGGATGTCCTTGAAACAACAAAGCCAGCACCACAAGTAGCTTATTAAACAAGAAACAAGCGGCGTTCAAATGCATGCAAATCGCGCCGAGAAAGCCCGCTTTACAGAATGCCGTGTCAAGTCCGAACTAGAGACATCCACAAAGGGACGACTGAATCGCACATGAAACGGGCCCGACGAGACGGTCAACAGCAGAAGCGGTCTAACGAGGGTCTGAGAAACTTGACATGAAGGATGCAGACTCAATCAGCGATTCTAAATGGAACGAGGGGTCTGCGAGCATGTAATGGAAGAAACAAATTGGACCGGTCAAGTCCAACTGATCAGCGCCGATCCGGGTAGAAACGAGCCAATTCTCTGTAATTACCTGCATTGTAAAAAGAACATCCTGAAAGGGGGTGTGAGGCCACTAGAAGGACAGCAGCAAACAGACCAAGTGGCACAGATGGCAGCAGGCAGTTTGATTGACAGGGAGACCCATCATACTCCCACATACATCTAAGAAAAGCCTCGTTACGCGAAAGTCATTTGATCCTTTTCGTTTAAACCTCAGCGTTTCTTTTCATTTAGCACCACAGATAATTGCTCTGTTCCAAAACATAACGAGCGGCAGCATCATGCGGCCGTTCCAGAAGCCAGGAGCCTTAAAAGGCAGCTGCCTATGTAGGCAGGCGAGGCAGTACGCTAGCTTTTGGAACGGAGCTAATACCAGCTGCAATATAATGGCAATAACAAAAGCCCAGAGACTTACAGACATGGCAGGCTGACCATGTTTCACATCACACTCCTCAATAATAGACGTCGTTGAGAACTCCACTTTGGGAGAGATTCCCTGGGGGAACGAGACAGAGAGCAGAAAAAACAAGAAAAAAAAAGCATCACAAAACTTTTCGGATGATGAAAAGACAGAGGGCAAATGCAGATAATAACACTCTTGGCAGATCAATTTACCAAAACAATCTACGTCTTCAAGCAAATATCGTGAAAATGGGACCGGCTTTTAAGATGCATCAGAGATATGACAAAAACGCTGAAAGGAAGACACACGCACGGGAAAGGAGATGGATCTCTTCATCAGAATCTCTCTCTCTGGGCCGGGGCTTCTGGGACTCAAACGAGGGCCTGGATACAGAAACTCCCGGGTGTCGTCTTCAAACGTGGCCAGGATCTCACCCTCTGCACGATCAAATGAAAAATACATGATGGAATGGTGAATTCTGTCCTTTTTCTTGACAGCTCTGGGTAATCAAGTTGTTTCAGGGTAATAAAGCTGTTTCTTTGCGTTTTAAAGCAATAACGCAGCAACAGAAACGAATGAGTGTCAGATTGTGTGCAAAATAAAAATCTCAGCCCAAGAGACCTCCATCGAAAGCAGCATGATTTATGCATACGGTAATGGGAGCGCTCGGTCCAATAATGTATGTATTCCCTTGCTGATGTTGTTTAATTTTTGAAATTGTACTAGCAGGTTTGAGAATTCAGCCGTTGCATCGACTGCAAAAGCTGGAGCCTTCAATCAAAGCTGAGCTCGAATGTAATGTTTTTTTTGTTTACAGCAATATGGTGGAGAACTCAATCTACAGACTCAAATATCTGTTAGTGTTACAGCTGGAATGGAAGTGGGATCTTACCTGGAGGAACCAGTTGAATGAGCTCTAAAGATGTTGTATCATCTGCAGTGGAGGAAACAAACATGATGGAAAGGTATATAAGTTTATTGATCTGAGGCTTATGAAAGAACACAGGACAAACTGAAAACAGCCCAAAGGATTCTTACTCTCCAGATGCTCGGCTACAGCACCCGGGTCAACCAATCCCACAAAGGTCTGTTGCAGAGAATGGGAGAGGAAAGAAAACAAAGAAAGACAAATAGTAAGATAGCATATGTCAAAGGCTAAAATGAATTAAAGTCATTTTGATAAAGTCTCACCTTCACAAACACCATTTTTTCATGCAGCAGCAGAGGGAAAACCGGAGGAACACACTTGGACTTCTGGTACTGGCCCATTATCCGAACACTAACATACATGTCCTCTTGGGATGGTAACACCACCCCTGGACAAGTGATCTATAGGAGGAAACACATTTTATACCTAATTTTACACCGTTATATAATCTTTCATGGAACGTGAGGCATACATTTTGTGATCAGCAGGTTTCGCAACTAATTTTCTAGTTTTGTGCACATTTAAGCATTTTACACAAAAATATTAAAGTCGGCATGAAACAGAAGTTCGATCATTGTCTCTATTGTGATGTATTTCAGAGTGAAACAGCTTCTGGAACGAGAAAAAATGTAGGATGGGACTCGATTTCGTCTTTTGGGAATTGATTGCATCGTAGGAAGTTGGGCTTTACTAACTAAATGGAGGCAGATTGAATGCCAGTTTGCAGTCAGTTGTGGGGGATATTTAGTCCCATTTAGTTGTCGTTTCTAGGGGATGGGGAGGTTAACGTTTTTGATTAAAGATTACGCAGGCACATGAATTTTTCACAAAATAACGATGTACATGGATAAATAATTTATAATAAGCACTGCAATATAGAGTGGTGCAGGTATGATGCCAAAACCCGGAAGAGTAATTCGCTGCTGGTTCCTTCAAGATTTTCCTATGGGGTTTTATAATGGGGTTTTTCGATTTATGTGTAAAATAAAGCCTGTGGTAAATATTACTTGACAATATTTCGATGTTTTGTTCTACAACGTACACTGCACACACTTACACCCCAAACTGTCTTATCTAGTTACTTATTCAAAATGTAATTTTTCAACTGCAATTGAAAAACCCCATAGGAAACTCTCAAAGGAACCAGTGGCAAATTAGTCTTCCAGGGTCTGACGACATACCTGCAGCACTCTATTCTGTCAAATAATAAGCATTGTCAATATTAATTTCATTGCGACTTTAAGCAGAACTACTGTTTTCAACATCAATAATAATAAGAAATGTTTCTTGAGCACCAAATCAGCATATTAGAATGATTTCTGAAGGATCATGTGACACTGAAGAGTGAAGTAATGGATGATGAAAGTATACCATGGTCTTTCTGAACACTCGATTGTGATTGGCTGGAAGGTGTGCAATAAAACCGTTTAATGCACAGGTAGTTCCAAGTCAGTTTAATCACCATTCTATATTATTGCGCTGCTTTCATTGAAGCACACACACATACGCACACGTCACTTGCTCTATTTTCATGGAAACGCACATGCATACCTCACTCGGAGATTGCGCTTCGCACTAACAGGCACATTCAGGAGCACATAAACCTATCAACGCTCCCCCAGGACTTTTAATAAAATAGCTACATTATATTTCTCAGCAACAAAGGAGTATCATCGCTGGTTTTGAAGTAATTAAACTCACAGGTTTATATATAACGTTATATATATATATATATATATATATACACACTCACCTAAAGGATTATTAGGAACACCATACTAATACTGTGTTTGACCCCCTTTCGCCTTCAGAACTGCCTTAATTCTACGTGGCATTGATTCAACAAGGTGCTGAAAGCATTCTTTAGAAATGTTGGCCCATATTGATAGGATAGCATCTTGCAGTTGATGGAGATTTGTGCCAACACAGTGGTAACAAGGCATGATGGATCCATGTTCTCATTCTGTTTACGCCAAATTCTGACTCTACCATCTGAATGTCTCAACAGAAATCGAGACTCATCAGACCAGGCAACATTTTTCCAGTCTTCAACTGTCCAATTTTGGTGAGCTCGTGCAAATTGTAGCCTCTTTTTCCTATTTGTAGTGGAGATGAGTGGTACACGGTGGGGTCTTCTGCTGTCGTAGCCCATCCACCTCAAGCTTGTGCGTGTTGTGGCTTCACAAATGCTTTGCTGCATACCTCGGTTGTAACGAGTGGTTATTTCAGTCAAAGTTGCTCTTCTATCAGCTTGAATCAGTCGGCCCATTCTCCTCTGACCTCTAGCATCAACAAGGCATTTTTGCCCACAGGACTGCCGCATACTGGATGTTTTTCCCTTTTCACACCATTCTTTGTAAACCCTAGAAATGGTTGTGCGTGAAAATCCCAGTAACTGAGCAGATTGTGAAATACTCACACCGGCCCGTCTGGCACCAACAACCATGCCACGCTCAAAATTGCTTAAATCACCTTTCTTTCCCATTCTGACATTCAGTTTGGAGTTCAGGAGATTGTCTTGACCAGGACCACACCCCTAAATGCATTGAAGCAACTGCCATGTGATTGGTTGATTAGATAATTGCATTAATGAGAAATTGAACAGGTGTTCCTAATAATCCTTTAGGTGAGTGTATATATATATATATTTCTCCTTGAGTTAATTTAATTTAATTTACGCTATTCATGTAGTAAACACAGTACAGCGCTTCTGGGTTCTACGTCAGAACGTGGCTCATTATTGGCTCATGTCTTGTGGTGCCCATGTGAACAGCGTCTGCCAAAATGAGCCAGCATGCTGGTGTAGAACCCGGAAGCGCTGTAGTGTGTTTACTACATGAATAGGAGATCTGACACAGAAGAGAAGAAATTGTTGAATAAAGACGTTTTTTTTGCGCACAAAAAGTATTCTCGTCTCTTCATAACTTTACAACTGAACCACTGTAGTCACATGGAATATTTTTACGGTCTTTACTACCATTCTGGGCCTTGAAAGCTGCAACGATGTTGCAGTCAATGGAGGGACAGAAAGAAAAAATTTCTTAATTTGTGTTCTGAAAATGGAACGACATGAGGGTGAGTAATTAATAATAGAATTTAAATTTTTAAGTAGTGATGGGAAACCGAGGCTTTCTGAAGCATCTAAGGCTTTCATCAAATTGTGCCGAAAAAAGGTTCATTACTCAAAGCTTTAACACAATGACACCTGGTGGTCACACTTGTTTTCTCCACCATATTTAACAAATCACCACAGAGCAGGAAAAGCACGTGACGTGACCAAACAAAGCTTCGGAAGTCTGTGACATACAAGAGTGGGATCAATACAGTCTAATCTCATCTAAATTAATTTGTGCCAATGAGACCACAAATCGTGTCATGTGTCAAGTATGTGATCATAATTATAGTAATTGTAATTGAAAAAATATTTTGTGTTCTGTTATAAAAAAAATTATGTTATAGGTAAGTGTAGTGTTAAATCGTTTAAATAATGCCTCTTCGATAATAATTTCCCTTTTATGCATCAGATGAGGTCGCGGTTTCAATTTTTTTCAAACCAGCTGTCCCGACCTTCCGATACTGCATGACGTTCGAAGCTTCAAACATCATCAATCACGTGTCATTGCGATAAAGGCATCAGTGTGTGATTCAATAGTGCTTTGAAAACTGCGTCGGAGCATCCCCAGACAGCAACATAGTGTCGGCCCAGATCCGGTCCACATCTGGTACACGTAGATTCCACACGGCCCAGATGTGGGCCGGATCTGGGCCGAAACTATGTTGAAGTCTGGGTCGGAGCCTCGGTATCAGTCGTCCCATCTCTACCTTTAAGTGGTACTTTTAAAAATGTATGGAATGTATGAAAACAACGTTAATAAAAAAACAACAACAACTACATTTTAAAATATTTATTCTTTTTTAATCTTTTTTTTTTTTTTTTTTGCCAACATCCTTATATCTTTCTTTCTTTTTGTCTGCCAGATACACAAAGCCTGCAGATAAACAGTTTTGAATATCCACTTTATAGGATTTACCTGATAAATATTATCAATTCAGTTTCATTTTACATTGTCTTGCTTATCTCCGAATGTAGTTAAAGCAACCACTTCCTATTCCTAGTTACGTTTTAGAATGAATGTCTGTCGTGTGATCGTTTTGATTACAGTATAAAAAAATCCTGCAGAAGATAATTTCTCTCACAATTCTGCGCTATAACGTTATGCAAAACAAAACCAAAAGATGCTAACAGCTTGGCTGAAAATCAAGGATCTTTGCTTGTGCATTGTTTTTAATAAACACTTCGGAGGCTGGAGTGAATGCAGCTACATGTTTATTAACATGTTTCTGCTAGTTGCAACTTTTGATTGATGTCTGATGGACTGACTTGGTCCTCCGTGATAGCAACTTGTTGCTAACAGTAACGTTATGCTAACACGAAAACTCCTATCATAACACATGCAAATTGGAATATTTTTGTTTCTGTTGAGAATGGGACGCGTGCTAATATACTCACAGCTTGGATTTCCAATTCGACCGTGCATTTTAGCGCTTTTTGTCGCATTTGTGAGGCTGAAGGCTTCTTGGGCGGTGTCAGTCCACCCATGTTTTTTTTAAACTTGGTTGCTATGACAACATACTGCAAGCGGCAGTGTAACTGCGAGGAAATGACGACACTATCAAGTGACAAAATAAATATGGGGGAAATAAGCTTTATTTTACTGTCTATTAAGGTATTGCTTTTAGGCAGAACTTCAACAAAGTTTTTCAAAGTAGAAAAATATGCAAGTTGTAAAATGATTTGTTAACATGTATGTTATGAGATATTTTTAATATAAGATGAGATTTAATTATTTTTATTTTTTTACTGTTTCACCCTAATGTTTAAAACCAACATAAAACAGTTCTGCATATAAACAGTTATGTATATAAAGGTTATGTAAAAACATAACCTACATTTCATATTATTAATAATAATGATTGTAACTACTATTATTATTATTAATAAAAGAACAGTTTTAACAAAATAGATTTAAGTAGGACAAACACTGGGGCTGAATGGTCAGCCTAAGATTTGTGCCAACTTTTGACAAAAGTGAATCTTTTAAAGAGTTGGTAAGAAAATGCAGCGTTAACAGTGTTTGGTCCTAAAAACAGCTGCATTTAAAGTGACAAGTGATGACACATTCAGTATTACTATTGAAAAGTAATGACTGTTTCTCAAAACGTATAGAGTGAACATAATTAGATATTTCTAAAAGTGGAGGACATTACAGTAGTTCACTAAGACTCAGTTTTAAGCAGCTTATAATGCTGTCCAGTGAAGGATCTGCCCTCGAAGTGAACCATACCACCGCTAGTGCTGAGAGACAGACCTCACAGAGAATCACTGAGGCCAGTTAACTTGTGCACAGGAATGGACCATGTCAATGTTTAAGAAGGGAAATGCAAACAATTCACATCAGCCTGAGGGCAATTAGGATGTGTTTGTGGCAGTGAGGTGAGCCAAGCATAAGGGACTAATGGTTCGAGGCTCTGGTTAAAATGACAGCGCAGTGGGGAGGTGAGACTCTCCATAAGCACAAAGGCTTTTAGGTATGACAGCGCCATTACCTGTGTGTGTGTGTGTGTGTGTGTTTGTTGAGATTCTGTAGATGGATGTGTTTTCTCATTCACATTAGCTCTCGCCATCTTCTCTTCTACCATCTAAAATGCAAGTAATTTGTTTTGGCCTTTTCTGACGGATTGCCTCAGTTATTCCGAATGACTGGCCTGAAAAATACATGCTGCTTTTCACACTTCTTGAATGATAGCTTGAGCCATTCTGTATTTTGGCCCCCTCACACTGTGTTGTGAGCGTTTGTTGAGTGTGGACAGATCAGACTTTGTTTGGAAACACTGTTACAGGCTTAACAGACTCCGTATTAGAGAACTTTGGTGAACAGGAGAAAAATATGTTGATGCTTATCGCCTTGAGACTATGATGAGAGGATTAAAAATGCATTGTTTTTTAATAGCGTTTCAAAATTACTTCTGCTGGTTCTCAATATAAGCACTTAAGACACTGGAAAGCAATTTTTTTTTATCAAAAAATAAATAAATAATAAATAAATAGATAAACATTTTTTATCACTTTATTAGATGCAAATTACTGAACACAAAGCATGAATATAATAAAACATTACAGGTCAATTGCTTTATATTTAAGCAATTTTCAAGCATTCAGATTTGAACAAACAACTAAAGATGACTATCTAGACAATTAAAGAATTCATAAAAGTAATCACTTTATCAGAATGAGTACAGCTGAGTGAAAAACAATTTCTGTACTTATAATAGGCAACTCCAAGAGCAAGGCAAAGAAAATAGTTGGTATTCAACAAAGCACTGAAAAAGCAATAAATGTAGCCGGTGGGATAATTTACATTTGATGTTTTCTCTGTGCAATATCTCACAAGTGAGAATTAATACTGAAGACTTATTCACAGTCGTTGAGTCCTATCATCACATAAAAACGTACACAAAAAATATCTCTTAGATTGCTGTGGGCTGATATGAAAACGTAATTTGCAAGAGGACTGTTGTTCACAACGTCTCACTGAGGAACCGTATCCCGTTTCCTGTGTGTTTAGTAATCCCTGACTCCATGGGGCTTTCTGTCCCCTTTCACCTTCCCATTTCCAGTAGTGTTTCCTTGATGACTGGTGGATGTTCCATCGGAAGTGCTGAAAGACATAAAGTATGTTTATGAGAGTTTTGTCAGAATCAGAATTGTTTCTAGACTCAAATCTGGGTTCTCATCTCGTTTTTGTTTAGACTACGTCCGGATCAGATCCATAACGATGGTCAAAACAGATGGAGTAGGTTGCGTCCATCACAGTCCTATACTGGGACAGGGACTGTGAACCTTCCTGTGAACCGTCACGAACCTTCCTGGGTTCGACATTTCATTCGGTAACGTTAGACAGTTTTGATTTATATGCTGTTTAATGATCACATGAGCTTACATGTGCATAAGCAATGCTTCTATCGCTTGTTTCTGCTTCTTTTTTGGATCCAGAGATTCTGTACTCTTTCAGAAGATGTGTAACACCACCCCCTACCTTATAACAGTGAAAATAGCCATAACATTTTGTCAATGCCAGGTCTCTTAAAGCCATAGACAGTAAAAGAAATGGACACTGCGACCCCATAGACTTCGACGGAGACCAGTGAAGTCAATTAGAAGCACTCTCTTCCTGATGGCTGAGCGTACTGCGCAGCCTCAAACTGAGCTTGACGACGTAGATGTGACGTGAGCAACCTGTCTGACAGTTGTAAGTCTTCTAGTAGCTGTGCCATGAGTAGGAGCTGTCCATGAGCTAGGTAAGTATGTACTTACTTTTGGTAAGTATTCTTGAATTTATCGGACTTTATGCCTCCACGTCCCCCCGATTGCCTGCGAGCTTCTCCTCCTGTCTATAAGGTAATTTCTCTACTGTGCGACAGAGAGTTGCGTGGTTATGACGCAATCGTTAGCCTATTTTTACAAAAACTGCTTCTACGGGGCCATAACGTAAGATACAAGGTAATGGAGCCTTTTATACATTGTCGTGTTTCTTTAGAAATAAACAATGGACAAATAGTGTCTTTAAACGCCTCAGATGTAAAGTTATTCGCTGTCAAAGTGACGCCAAAATGAATGGGAGTCAATGGAATGCTAACAGCAGGTGATGGCTTGTTAGCCAATGGATGCCCCCATAGAAGGTACGCTTTCCGGATGCTGCTTTTTGCTCGCAGGTTTCTCTATAGAGATCCCCCTACAGCTTCGGAATAGATATTTGACAACACTGTCGTCAAAATTCGTTGGCGACCCCCCCCCCTCCCATCTTTTCCCTCTGGTCATGTGCATTTGTTTTCAAAGAAGCCGGCGAACGCACGGAGCCATGTCCACTGAGGTATGTATGATACACAGAAGGCTAGCATATAAATGTTTAGATATAGTGTATGTATGCAGTGCCGTAAAGCAATTCGTTACATCGCGAGACCTGATATCACGCGATACCTGACGGTGAGGCCGGCGGCCTGCCGGGCCAAAGTTGCAAGGGTGCTTTTTCCGCTCACAGGCGCTGGGGGGTACGAGAAGACCACCATTCAACCCGAAAAAAGTCAGATAACCATTCCAATGACTCCGAAGCTGTTCAGTTAAGGTAAATTAAGCTAAAAAAACCTGCATAGTTACCCTTTAAATGACGGGAAATTACATCAATGGCGGGGAAAGAGTTTAATATCTGCTAACACTTTATTTTGATGGTCCCCCAACACATTCTATAAGTAACTTTGCAAGTACATGTCAACTTATTCTACTAACCCTAACCCTAATTTAACATTTAACTAATACTCAAATGAGAGTTAGTTGACATGTATAGTTGCAAGTTAATGAGTTAGTTGACATGTATAGTTGCAAGTTAATGAGTTAGTTGACATGTAGTTGCAAAGTTACTTATAGTTAGTGGACTGTCTAAAGTGGACAGTCAAAATAATCATGGTTTTCAGGATTACTAGAAAGCTTACTGCAGGTGAGTTAGATCTAAAGTATGCAGTAAAGTGGACCTCGAGGGCCAGAGTTGAGAACTTTTGTTCTAGACAACCATACACAAAATAAAGTATGTGACAGGGTTTCTAGTAAGAGACAATAATTTAATTAATATGCGGTGAAGGACTGTGCATGGCGAATATAGTATAATATGTTTTAAAATGTAATTTTTCCCAAGTGAATTCCATTTATATGATCATTTAAAGCAGGAACCCCTGGTTGTTCATGAGGGAACTGCAGGGGGTTTGTGAAATAAAAAGCTATTAATAAAAAAAAAATATATATATATATATATATTTAAAAGAAAACTGAAGTAGGAGAATTTTCAGAAGCAAAACAGTTTAGTTGCTCTCATAAGAGATAATGTGAACACTAAAGCAAAACATGAAAGTTAGCCATAATTGGTATCAAACAATTGAAGCTATTTAAAAGGAGATGTTCATATGAATAAGGAAAACAAACAAAAGATTAGTCACCAGTTAATGTGTCCTGTGTGCTTGCTCTCATCTGTCAGGTTGTTCAGCTTGTAGTAATCCAGGAACGTCCGGGCCACGTTTCTACCCAGCTTCATGTCTGTGAGAGGAAATTAAGGGGCCTTCCGGAACACTTTACACAGATAACACTGACAGATCTACAAAACTACACAAGTTGTTTTTTTTATTAGAAAAAAATTAATATAAAGTGACCTTCATATGCATAGATATTAGTCTTTTGACTGTTTTATAATCATTGGTAAAAACTGTGCTGGAATTTTAGAGTCAAACACCTTGATCCCACTCCAGCAGCCTGTCTCTGAATTCCTAAAGAGACAGTCGACAACAAAGCAATATTGGAATGCCTCCAAGGCCCCGGCACGGTTAGAGCGTCGGATCCCTCGGAACCTTTAAATCTCTGTTCTGACGTGCCACTTTTAATTGAAAAATAAATAAATAAATAAATAAGAGCCCGATTTTCTCCAATCTCGCACCAACGCGACCATTTGCAGTAAATAACTGGCCAATACCCAGCAGAGCAATGCGGAGAGTAAATAAGCGGGACAGGCGAGCCAGCGCTCAGCTCCTCGTGAGGATAAATCAAACGCCTCTCAGTCAAGTCAGCCAAAAAAAAAAAAAAAAAAAAATGCATCTCATTCCTGCAGTTACTTACAGCCAAAGCTTTATTTAAATTCATGCATCTACTCCACAACACCCCCCACCCCACCCCAAGCCTTTTTTCCACCGTGCCCACGTTACAGAGCACATCAATTACCAAAAGCACTGCATCAAAGAGCTGTGAGGGCACTTACAATGCAGCTGAAAGAGTGGGAGCCGTTTAAATCCAACAACCACAAGCCAGGCAAACGTTAAACGGAAATCATTTTCTTTTAACCTAAAGGAATAGTTCATCCACAAATGAAAATTCTGTCATCATTTACTCACCCTTTGTGTCGTTCCAAACCAAGACTTTCTTTCTTCCATGGAACACAAAAGAAGTTTCAAATAATGCACTGGCATGGCCATTTTTTCCATGCAACTACAAATAATGCGGACTGAAGCTTTCACAAAAGTAGTTCATATGACTCCTCTGATGCCATAAAAGAACAAGTGACTTGGCCATAAAAGAACAGACTAGGTTTTTTTTTTTTTTTTTTTTGGCAATACATGAAAAGTGATGATGTCCAATTAAACAAATTATTGTTTTGTGGAGGTCCTTGTCCACAAAAGTGGTCTGAATGATTCATTTGGACTGATAAGGTTTTCGAGTTTGACTCACTGACTCTGTGATTTGATCATGGTGGTTAATTTCATTGAAGATTATCATAGCTTTCATTTGTGTATGCTGCTCACAAAATATAGGAAATATAATGCAGGAGTCATCTAAATACATTTGCTTTAGCATGTTTTTTTAAGTTTGAATGCTCCAAGACTAAATATCTATATTTGGTTTGGATCAAATGACAGAAGTTTCATTTTATAGGCCTTTAAACTGTGCATTTGAAGATTTCAAATAAACACGTAATTGTGTGACATAGATCATACATCTATGTGTGTTATGGACTGTGATGGATCTCTGTGTTGTGGGACACTGGCTCAGAATAGATGTTCCATCATGATCTGATAAGGAAGGTTTTCTCCAGCTGTGTGTTGTGGTTAACCGTCTGCTCTTTTGGGGCCGGACACTGTTGATGAATGAACAGAGAGGTGTTATTTTTCACCTTTGGCTGTCAGCCTTTAACCGATGTTCTGAGATGACATGTCTGACTGTCAGGGCTGTTGGAGTGAAACAAGAGCCCTGGAAGAAAAACAAGGTGCAAAGCGATTCAGTCGTTTTTTATTTTTATTTTTCCAATTTCTTCCAACAGTCAAAAATCTCCCTGGCCACATAAATCCCGAGGCCATGGCTGGAATCCTATTATCCAAAGCTGTTAACTCATAAACAATCCCTCTTTGATGGGAACGCACCCACCTAAAGACTTTGTCATGTCTCATGCATGTAAACGACACGCACATATTCGCACCCTAAATGACAATTCAGTCCATATTCGACTCTGATTTACTTCTGCACTACTGAGTTATTCATAACCGCATCAGTCGCCAAATATAATATGAACATTTGTCAGTGAAATAAACAGGCGCTCAACATGACCTTGATTAGCAGAGAGGTCAAAGCATCTGTGTTTAAACCTTCCATTTGGGCTCTCGGATCCAGCCGTTTGCTCATCACCCCCCTGCTCTCTGTGGCCTTGACAGCCACTGCAGTGTATGGAGTCATTCTGGGTTCCATCCCTCACCCAGCGGGATGATGGGAACTCTCTCCATGACTCCAGACCCTGTCTTCACACCCCATCTGGCCAGGGCTGCAAACACTCCAAAAACAACAGCTATTTTTGGATGCCAGGCAGGGAAGATGGCACGGTTCACTTTGAAAGGATGACACAGAAGACATGGCATGACATGGCATTTCTGTTATGTTTCTAAAGTGCACCATATTGATTAAGAAATAGCATAAAAAAATATCAAGAAAATGCTCAACTGGTTTTGCCTTTTATGCAAAATGTGAATAATAATAATAAAAAATTATAATAATAATAATAAATAACATAATAATAATAATTATAAAAACTGAAATATTGAATAATATAATAATCAATATTAATAATTAAGATAATACTCAGCTAAATTAAAGTCGTTTGTTTTAAAATAGCAATGCAATAATATTATGATGCAAAATTAAAACCTATGTTGAAATATTAAAATAATAAAACTAATACTACTAGTACTAATAAAGATAATATGAGTTATACGCTTATTGTTAAAAAGTATTATTAAAAGTGATTTGTTTTAAAATAATAAAATAATATTTTCACGAGAAAATTAAAGACAAATTTTGAAATATTAAAATAATGACAGATAATATTGATAAATGAAAAGTTGTTTGTTTTAAAACATGAATAAAAAAATACTTTAAATAATCTGAATAATATTATGAGAAAATTAAAGAAAAATGTTGAAATATTGAAAATGATAATAATAGTAATAAATTAATAAATAATTAAGATAATACTGTTAAAACTTAAAGATTTTTTTTTTTAAATATTACAATAATAAATAATAACAAAGATACTATTATGATAAATGAAAAGTTGTTTGTTTTAAAATAATAATAATAATAATAATAACAATCGTTTTTTTTTTATAACAGCATTGTTTTAGAACTTACCAGAATAGAACAGACCAGCAACCCATTTTTGGTTTGCGACCCAAGTCTGGCAGAAGTATTAAATATTTACGCCAAAGCCTCAAATCTCTCTCAACCATGACATCTTTGCTTTGACCTCGTGAAAAGTTTCATGCTTCCCCTATATTAACAGAAACTCTTCCAGCCTGTGTGTGTGTGTGTGTGCGTACGTGGAGCCCTGACAGAAATAGCCAGAGACCCTGCCGTGTGCAGATGGCCTCTCCACTTGTGATGTCACATCATACCCATTTTAAAAAGGAAATATGTGATGAGGAAGAGGAGAAGACTTCATCAGCATCACAGCTGTGAGCGGGACTCTCCTGCGCTCTGATTGGCTGTTGGCCACATCCCAGCAGCAACCAGAATGCCTAGAACAACTTGGAAGCAGGGGGAAATGCGAGGTACTGCCAGAACGTGGGATGTGGCTTGTGGAGGGCTGGAATTTCTAAAAAAAAATCACCGTTCCACCTGGACAGTAGACGAGAGCTGTTGCATAATAATGAGGCATGAAGGTTAGGCATCGTGTGGTGAAGTGGTCACGATTGCAAAACAGAAGCCAGACCGCAAACATCACAAGGCAGAATTACGCTTCACGATTAATCACTGATGTGAGAGGAATTATAATAAATGGGAGGAATTTTGTTTAGAAGTAAACAGTTTAACAAAATGAAAATAACCATATAAACCACATGTTTTCAGTCATTTTGTATAAAAAAAATGACTTAAGAATTACATGCGTTCTCAAGAAAACTAACATTTGACTATTTTGTCAGGGGTTCCAAGAGGTTACAAAAATCTGAAAGAGAACATCTCACCCACATCTCCACACAACCTATTTGGCCTTAATGCAATCAAGAGAGCTGGATCCTGCACAAATAAATAAGCTGTTTTAGGGCACTCAGTCAGTGATTCTTCTGCGTATTCACTGGCTGAGTTCACCATTGTATCTGTTTTAGCCTACATTTCACATATTTTTTTAAGAGAAGCTGCATATCTTATATCTGGGAGTAACATACAGCTATAAAATATGCTAAAAACATTTAATACCATAAATAAGAAATCTCGCCATATTTTCGTATGTTTTTGTCATCTGCATAATTAAATATAAAGCAGATTCTATATTTTTACTATACGCATGCATAAAAATACAACAGTTCAAAAGGCTTTACAGTCTAAAATCTCAGCAGGGCTCTTCACACCATGTTGCAAAAGTCTGGCGGTTTCAGTTAACATATTAATATGCCCAGATTTTTCCCAGCTATGTCTTCATACTGTGCAGCATATTGTGCCATTTTTAAAGTGTTTTTCATGTAAACCTGATTAAAATACAGCTAATTCAATGAAGTCTACATAGAAATTCCATCAGAAACTAAGATAAACATTGAGATTAGTTTTGCTCTTGATTTCAATATTGCATGCATGACACATTATCAAGCAACTTTTCAAAAGCTTTTCCTAAAGACAGCTAAAAAAAGTATTTACAAATTGAGGTATAGAGCCTTCTGCGACTTCAGTTTCCCGTGGGCTTAAATGGGTTAAGCAGTCCGTGTCATTGGTGCGTGTGAGGTTTTTAATGTCATCGCCAAACACTCGGATGTTTGGATCGATTGTCGTCTTTGTTGCGACTCAAGGACGGGTCTCCAAGGGGCTGATGAGATGAGAAGGAGATGGACGTTTCTATGGCCTGACAAATAATTTGTTTACCGGATTGTGTATGTGCACGCAAAGGCTCTCACACAGACAAACGGACAATGATGGCCCAATGACAAGGAACAAGGCACCCTGGTCTGAATCCGGCCGTGTGTTAACAAGCAGACAAATTAGGGACAAGAGTGGCATCAATACAGTGGAGTGACAGGCCTGTCACCAGGGTGTCACAAAGTGCCAATTAACAATGCTAATTAAAACGGTAAACAAGAGCACATAAAGCACGCAGCCATTGTCTCCCCGCTGCTCAAACTCCCAGTAAGGACCTTTTGTTCGGCCTTTGTAGGGCGAGAATGAAGTTAACTGCTGTAGAGGACAAACACAGGCTTTGGAATTTCATTTGGCAGGAATCCGAGCAGGACATTTTAATAATGCTTCATAAGTGCATCAACACTTCAAGTGCATCTATGTATTTAATCAAATACATCGATGTGTCACACACACACATGCATCTAGACAGTCTGCGGCATACGCAATGTAACTTGGCAGACCACTCACTGCCATTTTCCCATCAGAGACGGCCCTGTTGTAGTGTTAATAGGGAGGAGATGACCATGGGCAGTGGTGCTAAAGGGCTGAGATAAGCACTCTAGTATGAAGTATTGGCTTTAAGAGCAATGCAGAGGTTCAGTGGCTGGATTAGCCACAGGCCGGATCCATCTGCACCCACACAATCAAATCCATTTCATGCCATAAAGCTCTCAAAGACCAGAACACTGCTCTGATATCTGATGACCTCTCAAGACAATCTACTCCACAGATAGAGAGCGAGAGAGAAACATATCCATTCCTTCATGACCATTAGAAGTTTCTTAACTCACACTGGAAAACACTGAATCCATCTAAGCCCATCTAAACCATCAGCCAAAAAGTATAAAAACAATGATCTGACTGAAACCAGACAACATTTTTCCAAACACTGAAACCAAAAATGAAATTTCTGTCATCGCTTACTCTTACTCATGATGTTCTAAACCTGTATGACTTTCTTTCTTCTGTAACATCATTTTGAAAAGCTTTTCAACTGTTATTTGTCCATACAATGAAAGTCAGTGGGGTCCTAAAAGCATTGTGGTTGTATGGACAAATTATTTTTTTCAAGATTTATGTACCACGTCAGTCATACAGGTTTGGAACAACATGAGTGAGAGTAAACAATGACAGAAATGTCATTTTTGGTTTCAGTGCTTGGAATGATGCTATAATGCAATCATCAGTTGCATCAGGAACACCAGTTGTCTGTTTTCAGTCATTGTTTTATACTTTTTGGCTGATGGTTTAAATGGGTAAATGATGAGTTAATGATGACAGTTCTATTTGTGGGTGAACTGTCCGTTTGAGTGTTCATAATAGTAAGTAATTAAAATCTTAATTTATCACTGCTGCAGACATGCTACAGTTAATGAGGCATTACGAGCATTGCAGAGAGAAAGCAACTTTGAAAGCTATTAGCTACTCACATTTTTAAGTAATTTAAATACAGTCAAGTTTTTTAAATGAAAAAAGAAAAAGAAAATCTTAATACAAGATAACAAAAAGTAGCCACCTACACTGAAGCTGACGTTTGAAATGCTATTATTTGGTATTCAAAATAAGCCCTTCTCTTTAGTGCACTTCTGCCAATCAGGCTATTGTTCGGCTGATCTCATGTCAGTCATTGGCAGTTAACTTGAGGATCAACAGGCTACGACTGATGTTTAAGGCAGCTGCCTGATCTGACATTGTGCTGGATCACTTCATATGTACGGGCCATTCTCAAGACAGCACTGCAACATTTAAGCTTGCTGGGTCCAAACCGAAGCGTCTGACATTGAAGGGCGGTGCTTGATTGAGTGGGACTTTTATAGCTTAGCCCAGGGATAACAGCTCTCTCAGTAGCCGTCTGTAGCCTAAAGGACAAAAGAAAATGGCACAGTCGCCATAACACGGCGCGTTTTTTCTCTCTCTCACGCTCTCCCTTCATTGATGACGAGAAGTAGAAGACTTGTTAACCTGTCAGACGGCAAAGGGCAGAGGCAAGATTATTGTGAATGTCTCTCTGAAACATTCTCCATGTCAGGTGTCTAGCATTAAGCCTAATGCTAATCTTTACCTAAAAGCTAAGCTTTAATCTTAACATGTTGTTTCGTTCAAACACCAAACCCTTAAATGCCACAGCAATTCTAAAGCACAGCTTTGATTATGTCATGGACATTTTCACACAGACGTGATTTTGCCAATAGGAGATGTTTTTGGATAATCCTTTGTTTGTCCTGGAACAACAGTCCTATATAGACCATCTGAGAGAAATAATCAGTTACTTTAATCAGTTTGTCAAGTTTGGGCTGGTTAACATGAGAAGTTAGCCCTTGCTGGTAGATAGCTTACCATAATTAGGCACATAGAAAGTTAACTGATTAATCATTGAACAACAAACTAATAGTTTTTCTGACCAATGCAAGTGGTTCAAAATAGTAGATAAAAAAACAAAACAAGCGAAACTGATGGGTTTACTACGTACAGCATATTACATATGTACACACGAAGGCGCAATATCCGTCTTCCTCTCGCTTATGACGTGTACAGCTAAAAAATCCTTAATTTCATCCATTAGATGACATTGCTACTGTAATTTTAATAAATCCCCAAGCAACCTTTGATTATGCCATGACAAACATCTTCAGAAAAGGGCAATTAAAGGTTGTATCAGTGATTTCAGGCCCCCCCAAAAAAAGATCACATTCATCTAATCTTTCCTAACGATCCGCTTTCCTAACGAACCAAAACAAATAGTGTTCCAACCAATCACCGACAGGGGGTGGGTGTTGTGAGGTTTTGTGCTCGTGCACGGCTGCACGCGAAGTCGGAGCTGAAGAAGAAGCTGGCTCAAAACCTCACAACACCCTCCCCCCTGTCGGTGATTGGTTGGAACACTATTTGTTTTGGTTTTGAGTGGTTGGTGAAACCAATTGTTTTTGTGTGCAGATCTCAGAGCCTAGGCTGCCTACAGAGACGCGTTTTTTGACGGCATGCTTATGGGGCGGGCAGCTAGCGGATCGTTAGGAAAGATTAGATGAATGTGCTAAAAAAAAAATTGGGCCTGAAATCACTGATACAACCTTTAAAATGGATTCCAGCACGGACAGCGCACACCAGCCATAGCATGTCTGTACCACAGATGTCTGCTAAACTCAACAAACCAAACTTTACTCAGCATTTTCTGAAGTTCTTAGGACGGTGAGCTCTGAGACATCCGTACAAAGTGATTTGAAAGTCACAGAGTGAGCTCGCTCCATCAAAGCATCCAGCTGGGTGTTGAACGAGATCCCAGACTCACTCGGCGCTCACCTGCTTTCGACACTCTAATGATGAAGCGTCATCAGAACTTCTCTCCCACTTTTTCAAATGAAATTGGAACAGCAAGACTTGGACAAAAAGCATCCCATTATCCCTCATCAATTAAGTTGTTTGGTTGGAGATAAATGAAAATGAAAATGATTGCGGTTAATATGAGGAAAGTAAGATTACTAACAAAAGTAAATATCTTTCGTTAAACTGATGGTTGACAACAGTTCGGGCTGTCCTATAGCTCAGTGATTCCCAATCAGAAGTATTTAGAAAGATTTTGATTTTAAGAAACAATATAAATAAACAAAAAAAATGTTAGGGTCAGATTCAAATAATTTAAAGGGGTCATGAACTGAGAATAACATTTTCCATGATCTTTTGAGTTTGTTAATGCTATAAAAATACCCTGTAAGTTTCAAACCTCAAAACTTCCTTGTTATTCCAAAAACTGCTTTTATTGAAACCAAGGCCAGAAAACGACAGGATCTAAAAAGTGTAGACGTCACAGGGCAGCGAAAGACCGCCTTTGCAGAAGAATATCAACACCTACGTCTACATCACCACGTCTTTGGTGCCGCCCACTGGAGCGTTCGTGAATAGTTACATGAGAACAAGTAAAGATCAACACAGGATCAATACCATTACCTTCCAAAGGATACTAATTCTAGAATAGTGTTTTTTTTTCTTTTTTTCTACTATGTGAATGTCTCAGCAGTGCATTATTTGTTTGTATTCGGTACATTTCACTGTGGATTATTTGGTGAATTTCGGCGCAGGCTTTGGAAACAGACTTTTACGATATGGATCTGCCAGCAACGCCACAAACATGTAAGTAATCATGTTTATTCTAATGCCTGATCTGTGATCAGTGATTTCTGATGTATAACTATTAAAGTTCAAACAGATTATCTCTCAAAATCGTTCAATACTGTTTATGCATTAGTAAATGAAATCAGTGACTTCACGTTGTTTCTCTTAGTAGGATGAAAATAATCTTATTTAAACTGATTAAATTATACACAGAAAGCGATCAAAGAATGCTCCCTTTCCAATCGCCCAAGCTGTCAATCACACAGTGCGAGTTTATCTGGACACTTGGCAAAACTCGTTAAGAAATCAATGACGCTGTTACACAGCACAACAAAGCTCTTATTGTATTTACATCGTGTTTGCATTGTTATTTGGTGAAAGCATTCGTGAGAGTGCAGAAATTGCGTTGCAATGATGAGATCTCTTCATTCACGCGATCAACAGGCTGTCATCTGCTCAATGCTCATCATCACTGCAACCTTTCATGTGATGGGAATAGATCTAAATACTTAAAAAACTTCTCACGATTTGGTCATCTCGATAGCTGTAATAGGAAAAACATAGTAAAAGTATTCGAGAGATTTCCACATGTAATGCTAGCTATTTCATATGCAAACATGCCAGCCAATCACAGCAGTGGGCGTTTACACTGAAGTCTCACAGCAGACACGCCTCTTCAAACAGAGCGTTCAAATCAGAGGCTAAAATCAGGCTTGGAAAAATGCCTTTTATTTCTAAATTATGAAAAAATTGTATGTAAAAATCATACTAATACCCCAGGAAACATTATAAAATAATAAAATAATAATATATATTATATTAAATATATTATGTACAAAATATTGATAAATTAAATAATGTACATATTATACAA
Source organism: Rutilus rutilus (assembly GCF_951802725.1). Classification (NCBI taxonomy): domain Eukaryota; kingdom Metazoa; phylum Chordata; class Actinopteri; order Cypriniformes; family Leuciscidae; genus Rutilus; species Rutilus rutilus. The sequence continues at coordinate 27,277,963 of NC_140232.1, read as the reverse complement.
ACTATAATAAATAGGTATATTATTATTATATATAAGTATACATGTTTCAAATTTTTATGATGTTTATTTTCAAAGTTCAACGCTAAGTTCCTATTTAAGGTAGGCCTATTCAAGTAATAGTGTAACATGTAAAGTAACACATTCAACCTGGTTTAGATAATACACAAGACCTTATACTGCTATAGCTGATGTACACATATTCATTCAGGGCTTGTCTTACTAAAAGGTCATTTCAAACCACTCTCTATGCTGTCAATCTAAATTCATAAGAAGTCATAACCACCTGCAGCAGTTTCTTACAGAGGCACCTTGCCACCACAGGCATTAACCAGCTTATAACGCCTGGGGGATGCTGTGACGATGATAAAAAAATCGGTTACAGGTTAACAGCGACCGAGTCAGGCATCCATCATAAATTTCTTCAGTTTCGCACGACATTACAGGTGGTAAATGTTAAATCGTTAAATGTGCAAAATTATTCCCTCAGTGCCGCTGCTCAATATTCCCGATATGCTCAGTATTCTATAATGAGAAAAAGGTGAAGCAAAAAATTTGAGAAATTGAGCCATTTGACTGAAGGATCTTTCAATGTCTTTTGTCATGAATGCAGCATTATGGTACATGGTGAGATCTCTATCCAGGTGGTGCCACTGTCAACATTAGGAGTACATTATGCATGTGTGTATGAGTGCGTGTTTGTTTAGTGGGGTTAGGAAAGGTGAATTAATTCCTTTGCAGGTAATTATAATGTTGTCAGTGTTTTAGTTTTTACCGGGGAGTGAAGTCATGTCTGTAAAGGTCTCTGCTGATAATTTGCACGCTCCATAGACCTGCCAACCGGCCTGTAAAAAGTGGCATGTCACATTCTGGTAACCTCTTTGCCCCCAATCTTTGCACTACATGCCACGGCAAATACCCTTCCACTACTGAAGGCAGACACCCTCAACCCTCACGTGCCCCACACACAAACTAACACACACCCTCTCCCAGTTTTTCAACGTAATAACCTTTTAAAAGTCACACCATGTACAGTTTTTCCTCGATTGTTTGGCCTCTAAAATCCATTCTAGTCTAGACTAACATCTTAAAGCATGCAAGGGGGTTCAAACTTTTTAATGTCAAGGACTCCCAAATATGACGACCCTCTTAAAAAATAAAGGCAGTTTATATTTTTAGACTCATTGATGTTGTCATTTTACTAAAGCCAAAAGAAATTATTCAAATATTATCTGGAAAATATTATTATTAATTCAAATTAATTTTTAATAAAAAAATATTTTGTATAGTGCTTTTCACAATAAATACACTGTAAAAATTGATCAGTTGATTTCAATTTCATTTTTTTTTTTTACTTAATCATTTTAAGGCAAATAGTTTCCTCACTTTTAAGTCAAGTAATCACTTTTTACAGTGGTCTCTCTGAAATCTCTGAAAAATTCAGCAGACCCCAGTTTAAAAACCGACTTTAACTACAAAGTTCTGTCATGAAACTCTAGATGGCGCAGATAGGTCCTATCTATACTTCAGAATCAGATAGGTCCTTAACTCGACATGCTTGCAATCACATCATTCTCTATAGGGCACAGCTGATTGGTAGTGGTGGGCAGATCGAGGCTTCGTGGAACACTGAAACAGTTGAAGCAAATGTGCCATATTGTGTCGAGTCTTCGAAACAATCCAACACCCGTCTCTACGGTGACCCCTAGTGGTCAGAACAGTGTAAATGCAACAAAAACCCGGGCCAAACATGCATACATTTTTTTTTTTTTTTTTTAAGTAAAATCTTTCAAATGAAATGATCTAATCATCTAATAAGATGATCAAGTGTCTATATGTTCTTTTATCAATCGTCAGGGTTTGTTTTGTTTGTTCTATGAATGGCTCAGCTAAACAGGCCATTAAGAGACTATTAACATTTAATTATTTTACTAATGTTTAATTAAAACGTCTACAAATGTATAAAACTGATCAGAGATCAGGTAAAACCCACAGACACTTGTTCATTGACTCCTCACGATTCATGACAGAGATGAACCACTGAAATTTCGAAGTGTTTCGAAAAGTTTCGAAATAGTTATGACGTAATAAAGCCTCATTTATTGAAATCACGTGACTCTGGCAGTTTGATACACGCTCCGAACCACTGATGCGAAACAAAAGATTCTTAAAGGTTTCGAAGCTTCATGAAGCAGTATTTCGAAATTGCCATCACTACTGATTGGTTTCTGCTGTATGAGTAGCCAATGAGCTCACAGCTCAACCTTCAAATACTTGGTTAGCATTTTCTGTAGCAGTTGCAGTCATGCAGTGCGCTTTCAGAAACCCCCCAGCTTCCCCAGCTCCACCTGTATAGATCTGCTACGGGTAATTCATGTATGCTACTGTATATTGTACAGCAGCAGCATGTCTTACTTGCTCATAGCAGCGTGTCGTTTGTGTATTGGCAGTAGCAAGTCCCAGACTTGCTCTGCAGCAGCCTCATAGCAGATCTATTCCACCAAGACCAAACATATCAACATTGTCATATCCATTAACATGCCAAACACTCAGGGATCTGTCATGACAGAACTACCTGGTGGCAAGATCTTTTCCTCAAACATCCATCTTCCTCAAATAATATCGTAAACACAAAATCAAAATGGTACATTCAGTAAATGTTTGAAAAATTGGATTGGATTATTTCTTACCTGAAATGTATGAAGATTACAGTAGCCCTGCTTCCAAGTTTAAACATATATATATATATATATATATATATATATATATATATTTGATATATAATCATATAAAATTATTATAATTACTATTATAATATGTAATGTTTAATAATATCATTAATACAACACATTTGTTATAATAAGCAAATATAATTTCTTATAGATTGTGCTATATGTTTCTTAGCAATTGAGAAAAATTCTAATCTATATTCCTCTGTTTGTGTGTATGGCTGTACATGTGAAAGTCAAGTTTAAGAAACTCATTATACTGACACATGTCGAAAACTGACTTGTGAGAACAACATTTAAAGTGGTTCTCACTGTATTAAAGGCTCATAAATGTCTGTGTGTGTGCCCAGATGTGTACGACAAAGAGTGTGCAAATGATCTCCCACTAAAACATGCAAACGGTTCCAGGTTTGTAGCGAACATCTCCCACAATTCTTCCCGTCCAGAGTGGCAGGTTCCTTTTTGTTAGCTTGTGTTTTGCACACACCTAATAAACAGCACAGCCCACAATCAGCTTTAACCTGTCGCTACTTCACGGCACAGATGTTTTAAGTGATGGGTAAAAAAATACTGTTTCAAGGAGAGAGGCCTAACAGATAAGTTATGACTTTTTTTGTTGTTTCTATCTTTTCTCTGTCACTAAGGGAAAATAATCTGCAGGGCTGTGGAGTAATTCTACATGGATGGGTTTCTTATTACCGCGACTAGAGCGGCTGGGCCTTGGAGATGACAGCCCAGCGAGGCAGCAGGCGAGCGGAGAGAAACAGTGAAAGCGATGAGGCATCAGTCAGCAGCTTTACTGCTCGCTCTGAGATAAACACCCAACAAATAAATAAATTCATGCAAGAGAGGCCTGTAAATATGAGCGTCTAGCAGCTGGGTGCATGACAGAGTGATACAGGGGTGAAATGCTCACACATATGACCGCACGCACGCACACACACACACGCACGCACGCACACACGCTCACAGTAAAGTTCAGCGAACCCTTTTCCTATCACTAGAGGGCACTTAAGCTACACACATCTCGGGTTTGCACAAAGAGACCTTTTAGTCATGGAATTCACTCATTCATATAGAGCAGCTTTCAACCTCAGATTCAGATATGAATCTGCACAGAACACCCTGAAAAATCACCCACCATTTCCCAAAAGCTCTCTGGTTCTGTATTGCTGTAGACAGTATTATCTTTTTTAAAAAAGGCAGGCTATTTAGGCTCTTTCATCTTAGCCCCTGTTATTATCTTAGCCTCTGTTATTAACTTAGCTGTGAATCCTTCACTAATCATTTGTTGAAAGTACTCATTAAATATTATTCCTTCATCTGGTCAGGGCTGGTTGCTGTGCAGTTGCTAGCCCCTAAAGTGTTCTGGGTAGTTGCTATGGCATTACTAAGCAGCTTCTATGAGGTTGCTAGGGTATTCTGGGTGGTTGCTAGGGTGTTGCTAAGGAATTCTTGGTGGTTTCTTAGGCATTGGTGGTTAAGTTCTTCTGGATGATTGCTATGCAGTTGCAGGGGTATTATGGGTGGTTGCTAGGGTGTTTCTAGGGCATTCTTGTTTTTTTAGGCATTGGTTGTTAATGTGTTCGTGGCTATGCAGTTGCTGGGGTATTCTTGGTGGTTTCTTAGGCATTGGTTGTTATGATTGCTATGCAGTTGCTGCAGTATTCTAGGTGGTTGCTTGGGTATTGCTAGTTGTTTGTTAAGGTGTTCTGGGTGGTTGCTATGCGTCTGCTAGGGTATTTTTGGATGGTTTCTGGGCAATTGCTAAGGTGGTCTGGGTGGTTGCTAGAGAGTTGGTAAGCAATTGCTAAGGTGTTCAGGGTGGTTGCTAGAGAATTCAGAATGGTAGCTAGTCAGTTGCCAAGGTGTTCTTGGTGGTTGCTATGGCAGTTACTATGAGATTGCTAGGCACTGATAGGGTATTCTTGGTGGTTGCCTGAGCATTGCTAAGGTGTTCCAAATAAAGGAAAAAAATATTCCCTAAATGAGTCCACCTGCTACTAAAATCTAGAATTGCCCCTAATCAAAAAACGGAATGTACATCTGCTGGTGTTTGCTCAGAAGTAGGTTTTAAAGCAGGATAAACCTTAACCCTTAGAACTCACCCTGATTGTTGATGAAATTGGCCTTATTTTCACACTGAAACATATGCATTATGTTCTTATTAACACACAGATACTCACATGGACACGCTCACAACCACATCCTCATCGTCACGACTTGGCCAGTCGACGTCTCTCGTGCGTCTAACAGCCAACTGGGTCAAAGCCTCGCTCTCTGATAATGATTCCCAGAATAATTAAGAGATCAATGAGTAAGCATTGCTCCTGGTAAATAAGGGGATGGAGTTGGACGACCGGCATGCAGCTTAAATGCAGGGAAGAGAGCCGAGCTTCAATAGTGTGACATAATCACCCCAGCCTTCATTATCGAACCGTGACACCACCCAGTATGTCGCTCGGTGCACCAACATTGGAGAGATAATTTCAGAAAGTAAGACGGCAGCACAAGTCATTGGCTTTTGTCTACGGAGCTGCAGCATCGATTCGAGAAAATCGTGTCTTTACACCAGCCATATGTTCCTCATGAAGGGGAAAATTCAATGAGAGTGGAGTTCTTGATCGTTCTAGTTGAATCAAGACTCTTTAGGGAAGATACAGTGTTGTCACTGAACAAACCAACTCACAAACAACTTATAACCAACAGGATCCAGTTCCTCTTCAATACCTCTCTGTCAATAAATGACCTGTGGTTCCTATATTTAAAGACCCAAAACGTGATCAGTTCACTATGAAACAAAACAAATTTGGAGAGGTGAAACAAAATGAGAAGTTTGTCCTTCATCTGTTCATTTTATCTTTCAGACAGCAGGAGGTTTCAGGGTCAGAGATACCTGAGGAGAACAGAGAGAAACAGAAGTGTGCAAAGTCTATAAAAACTGGAGAAAACTATCTGTTAGAGTTCCCATTCATCTCAATGCACACTGTCCCAAATCCTTCACTAGTGACTATTTTGAGATGTGACGTGAAAGCTAGCAGACCTCGCTCAAGAAACATTTCTTATAATCAATGTTGACAATCACTTTTGATTAATTTAAATGCATAAAAAAATTGAATAGTACACTAAACAAACGGTGTAGGATTTACTTTGAAACCATTTTCACTCAGAAATTGCTATTAAATTTCAAGTAACACACTGAATTAAACATATATATATATACACACACACAGTGGGGAGAACAAGTATTTGATATACTGCCGATTTTGCAGGTTTTCCTACTTACAAAGCATGTAGAGGTCTGTACTTTTTATCATACAGTAGGTACACTTCAACTGTAAGAGACGGAATCTAAAATCCAGAAAATCACATTGTATGATTTTTAAATAATTAATTTGATTATTGGTTTGATCACCTACCAACCAGTAATAATTCCGGCTCTCACAGACCTGTTAGCCCTCCTGTTCTCCACTCATTATCTGTATTAACTGAACCTGTTTGAACTCGTTACCTGTATAAAAGACACCTGTCCACACACTCAATCAAACAGACTCCAATCTCTCCACAATGGCCAAGACCAGAGAGCTGTGTAAGGACATCATGGATAAAATTGTAGACCTGCACAAGGCTGGGATGGGCTACAGGACAATAGGCAAGCAGCTTGGTGAGAAGGCAACAACTGTTGGCGCAATTATTAGAAAATGGAAGAAGTTCAAGATGACGGTCAATCTCAACCTCGGTCTGGGGCACCATGCAAGATCTCACCTTGTGGGGTATCAATGATCATGAGGAAGGTGAGGGATAAATCCAGAACTACATGGCAGGACCTGGTCAATGACCTGAAGAGAGCTGGGACCACAGTCTCAAAGAAAACCATTAGTAACACACTACTACGCCGTCATGGATTAAAATCCTGCAGCGCACGCAAGATCCCCCTGCTCAGGCCAGCGCATGTCCAGGCCCATCTGAAGTTTGCCAATGACCATCTGGATGATCCAGAGGAGGAATGGGAGAAGGTCATGTGGTCTGATAAGACAAAAATAGAGCTTTTTGGTCTAAACTCCACTGTTTGGAGGAAGAAGAAGGATGAGTACAACCCCAAGAACACCATCCCAACCGTGAAGCATGGAGGTGGAAACATCATTCTTTGGGGATGCTTTTCTGCAAAGGGGACAGGACGACTGCACCGTATTGAGGGGAGGATGGATGGGGCCATGTATCACGAGATCTTGGCCAACAACCTCCTTCCCTCAGTAAGAGCATTCAAGATGAGTCGTGGCTGGGTCTTCCAGCATGACAACCACCCGGATCACACAGCCAGGGCAACTAAGGGGTGGCTCCGTAAGAAGCATCTCAAGGTCCTGGAGTGGCCTAGCCAGTCTCCAGAACTGAACCCAATAGAAAATCTTTGGAGGGAGCTGAAAGTCCGTATTGCCCAGCGACAGCCCCGAAACCTGAAGGATCTGGAGAAGGTCTGTATGGAGGAGTGGGCCAAAATCCCTGCTGCAGTGTGTGCAAACCTGGTCAAGAACTACAGGAAACGTATGATCTCTGTAATTGCAAACAAAGGTTTCTGTACCAAATATTAAGTTCTGCTTTTCTGATGCATCAAATACTTATGTCATGCAATAAAATGCAAATTAATTACTTAAATCATATAATGTGATTTTCTGGATTTTTGTTTTAGATTCCGTCACTCACAGTTGAAGAGTACCTATGATAAAAATTACAGACTTCTACATGCTTTGTAAGTGGGAAAACCTGCAAAATCGACAGTGTATCAAATACTTGTTCTCCCCACTGTACATGGACTGAAAGGATACAGCCATCCTCAGTGTACGGCACAGGTGAGGTGGTTCCTGCTGTCAGGTAGCTGTAGAAGGAGACCTCCAGCGTGTAGCAGTACGACGTGTCGTCCAACAGACCACCCAGGAAGCGTCGGCCGGTGCCGGCCTTGACCAGATCACGGTTAAACGTTGTACTGGACTGCACAGAGACACACAGATAATCCAACAGAATGATTAATAACGGTAAAACCGTTAGAGAGAATAGAGAAGAACAATAAGACTTACTTGGGAGCAGGAATGTCTTTTGAGCTTTTTTTGAGTGGGGAAACCATGAAAACATAGCTGTGATTGGCTGATAACTCTTTCAATGCCCGCCTATCTGCGTGAATGGGTCAAACTAGTGGAAATGGATGGAGTAAACAACTCGCCTACTCAGAAATCACCACGTTTGATCTCGTTTGAATATAAATGAACTTGAAATTGCTTGGGGAAAAAAAGATGTGTGAGTGAGCGGTTTTTTAGTGAGCACTCAGCTCGGTTAAATTAAAAGGGCATCTCCTCCTTACCTGCAATGATCGTGACACCTGCTTGCTGTGTTTACTGAAGATTTGTTGACTAATGGTCCAAAAAGAAGGTGACTAAATAATACATGAACAACAGTCAGTATTAACAAATAAAAGCACAAATATGCTTGTTAGACTATTTTTGTATATAGTTATTATATATGCAATGTAAAAACTGTTAAAAATGCTTGAGACTGATTTGACATTTAGTAGTATTATATTGCATTATTTATTAAATAACTGACTAATGTAGAAGATTTTATTATTTAGAAAATAAGTAATTTAGCTATATATTTGTACACTATTATTTCCTCTGTGTGTGACTTTGGTTTGACTTTTGGAAGCCTGAAGAAAGGCCTGGAATGTTGCTGCAGAAGAAAAACCTATTTTAGTATGTCACATGGTGGTACAAGACCTTTACCCAAAAATATCTATAGGGTGTGTTACCATCTTTGGAAAAGGATGTATGGTACATATGTGTGAGCTGAGCAAAGGTCTGGAGTGATCTTCTGCAGGAGATGCTCGGCTTTGTTGTAAAATAAAGTCGAATATTTCTGGCATCAAAGATCTCTGAGAAGTGATTTCAGAAGAGAGAAACCACAACAAAAACTATTTCAGTATCAAAGGCTATGCTCATAGCAAGAACACAGTGGAATCAATCAATAAATAAATGAATAATGAATAACTTTATATATAATTAAAATGATTAAATCTAAAATAATCTAAACATAGATTATTTATTTAATAAAAAAATATATAAAAAAAATATATATATTATAGTAAAAAATAATATAAAAGAATAATGAATTAAAAATAAAAGAATACAGTATTGTTTGTGTGTTGATGGTCCCATCTCTGGTGTTACACTGCACTAAAAAACCAAGAAGGGACTTCATAAGACCACCACAAACACACACTCATAAGATATCAGCAGCTTTTGGAGAATGACAAAAAATAAAAATAGCACAATAGTTAGCCTGAAAAGTTAGCCCTCCCACAAAACCGATTTTATTGTACACTAGGCTCAGAGTTGCCACAAGGAGGAAGCTATTGATTGGATTTAGGAAACTAATTATGGATCGCATTGGATAGGCCTGATAATTTATGCCACTTTGTCCATTACAAAAGTACTTAAGTTTGCTGGCAACTTTTCCTTGCTCTCCACTTTTCCTGCAGTTGTGTGCTTGCTTACACTGCACTTTCTGTGCCTTTCCATGGCTCAGCTATAATGGCTGGTAAATGTTTGCTTTTGCCCAAGAAAAGTGACTGATCTAGTGTCAGTGTGACGTGTAGCTGGTGGCTAAGCGCAGTTGAGACATGACTCTCTCCAGAGGCAGCGCTCCCTCAATATGCCGGATGAACTTTGGGATGGCTGTGTGCTGAATAGGCAGAGAGAGAGAGGGCAACATGCCAGCTGGAGACCTGCCCTCTATGCCCTCCTGTCACCACACACACAGACACGCACACACATGCGCACACACACACAGGTGCGTGCGCGCGCACACACACACAGACACGCACACACACAAAACAAATGCATAACAATGCTTCAGAGAGCTTAGCTTCAAAACACACAATGTATTAGATCCACAAAAACAGAGCTTAACCTTAAACTGAGCACGCAAACACACACACACAGAAAACACAAACAGCATTTATAAAGAATCATAAATAATGTGGTGACATTTTTTCTGTGAGGCAGAGAATATTCATAGGCTGTGAAAAGCGGCTCTTTGTGCAAGTATGAGAGAAGTCTGCAAATTCTAGATGGGTGACTGGGCAATAAAGGTTAGTCCTCTGCCCGTATTCTGCTGGCTGAGCTACTGAAATGTCACACTTCCTGCATGCTGAAGGTCACTGTTGCAGGCTGGAGGAACTGCATGCTGACAAAGAGAGCGACACCGAGCATAAGGGGCCGCAGGGAGGGGAGAGGGGGACCTCCACAATGGGACCATCACTGGTGTAAAACTGTAGGTAAGCAAAATACAACACTTTGTTGAGGTCACACACAAACACACACACACGCACGCACAACTCCGCCCTCCAGGAAACACATCCATCTGGATCCGCACATCCATCTGTCCATCCATCGACTTGTCTATCCATTCATATCTATTTCCATTCATAGTAATTTTTTATCCATCCATCCATTTTTCTGTCTACCAATCTATTAATTTACCCATCTACACATCTATCTACCCATTTCCATCCATCTCTCCATCCACCTGCCTATCCATCTACATATCTACTCATCTATTTACCCATTTTTTCATCCATCCATCCATCCATTTTCTGTCCATTAATTTATCCATCCATTATAAAGGCCCTGATACACTTCAAGTAAAATCAAAGAACAGACTGGTGTAACTTCATTTCGAACAAAATCAAGCCAAAAAGAAGTTTTGTGTTCGTTTCGGGAGTTCGAAAAAATCTTGCCAAAGCGAACTTTCTGGAAAACTTCGCTCTGGCTGGTAAACACCTTTGCTGTGAGTATATCGGGCCTTAAGTCTATCAATCCATCCATCCAACCATAAAACATACAAACATTTATCTATTCATTATCAATCAATCCAACTTCTATCCATCCTTCAATATCTGAATTTATCAATCTATCCTTCTATCCATTAAATATACATCCATATTATTTATCCATTTGTAACCATTCATTCATCTGTCCATTCATTTATTTATCTATACATTTATTCACTACCTATCATCCAAAAGTTTATCTATCAAGCTACTATAAATTTTTGCTTTTTGCAACCATCCATCCTAATCAAAACATCCTAATCATAATGATGAGATCCTCTGGAAACTATAATGGAACCAAATGAAAAGAGGCACAAGAAAGAAGAATGGTAAAAGAGTGGAAGGGGTGCAATGAGCTGGAAGACACATCATTCCAAACGATACCTCTGAATACAGACGAAAAATAAACCAGAAGTAAATTTGTAAACAAACAAAAGCAAATAAAGAACAACCAATCTTCTTGATTCATGCTATCCCATTTTGACATTGAAAACTGTGTGGAAATTACCAATTAATATAACTGTCAAGTGAAAAATGAGAAGGGGTTGAGAGGATTCGGTCTGTGCCGATGAGCAGACGCAATAATATCTCTCCAGCTCTGTTATGAAGGCACTGGGTGCACGGATGGTTCATGTATCTTTTCAGACGTATATAAGCGTGTCTTCATCAGCATGCGGTTCCCGGCTCATCCAAAAGAGCTTCACCGTGGCAAATGGTTAAAGTGGCTCTGCTCCTCTCATATAGACACCTCATCAGCAATATTGAGTCTGGTTATTGTCTTGCTCTGCAGAATTGAAAAGGTTACTTGCCGGCACCTGGAAAAATAGCTTGTGTTGATGCACTTCATCTTGGAAACAAAAAAATGTACTAATTTATGGGGTGTATTGAATTTTTGGAGAAAATACCAATAACGTTTTTCCATGCGCCGTTTGCTAATGAATATAGAGCTAAGAGTGAAAAGGCTGACGGAGATGAAATTCAGCCAATGATTTTCTTTTGCTGAAGAAAAAAGGAACCTATCAGTGTAATGGCAGAGAGAAACTTTAATGATCTCTGGTAACGTCATGCGCAACATTACGCTGACATTCCTAATTTTGTATCCTACATGCAGTCACACAATAGTAACATATTAACAATTTACGAGATATTTCACAGTATTTTTCAGAAATGAGAGTTAAGATCCTTTCACACTGAGCGTGACATGATAAAGGCAAACAAATCGGAACGGAGCTTTCACACTGAACGTGAAAAGATTGATTCAAGATTGATATTCTCTTCCGGAATACTTTTCTTGGGTGTTTACACAGGTTTTCAAAACAGCGCCACGCCACCACTTGGCTTGGGTAAGCTCAAATGTAATTGGATGGCTTGTTTCATCGCGGAGCGCCGGAAAAAAAGAAAACGACACTGGTCGGAAAAAATAATAATCTCGCTTTGTCATGATGAGATTGATCGCTCCATAGGGATCTATTATTTCGATTCAAGAGCGTCATTGCGACGTACATTTGTGTTGCTCAATCGCGCTCAGTGAGAAAGGCCCTTAAATCTGTCAGAGCCGTGGCCTAGCATTTAACGCCGCATATGCTACAACACATTAAAGGGACAGTTCACCCAATAATTTGAATTCTGTCAACATTTACCCTCTTGTCATTCAAAACTTCTCTGATTTCCTAAGTTCTGTGGAACACCAAAGGTTATATTTTAAAGAATGTCAGGGTTCAAAACAACATTGTGAGCCATTGACTTTGAATGTCGCGACCTTTTGTGTTCCACAGAAAAAAGATAGTCACACAGGTTTAAAACAACACGAGGGTGAGTAAATGATGACAGAATTTTCATTTTTGAGTGAGCTAATGCTTTAAGCCAAGATGCTTATGCAGGCAACATGTAAACATACTGTATGTACATACATCAAAGTAGCAAAAAGGACAACAATAAAATAGTTGTAAATATTACTTAAACTTAAAACAAAACAAAAAAAGCAATAAAAGGTAATACCCTCGAGACTCACAAGAGAGAAGTCAGGCGCGTTTTGGCACAAGAGTCGAGGAAAGACGGCCTGTCTCTGCACTCTATCCTCTTCCTCAAAGACGTTACCATACATGAAGCCATTCATCATGGTGGAGTGGGCGTGCACGTCAATGTAGAACTCCAAACTCACTTTCTGTAAATCAGACAGAGAGAGACAAAATGATTGAGAGAGAGACCAGACAGACAGGTGGAAAGATGAACAGGCAGACAACACACTGTGAACAATATTTAAACTCAGCACTTCTTTGTTTCACAAAATTGTTTTAAGGCAAATTCATATGTACATTCATATTCACAATATTCATATTCATAATATACACTACAGTTCAAAAGTTTGGGGTCAGTAAGGCCTTTCTTTTTACTTTTCAAAAATGCTTCAGTTTCCACAAAAAAACATTAAGTACTGTAATAGCTGCTGAAATGTCAGCTTTTCAGATATTACAGGGATATATTACATTTTAAAATATATTAAAATAGGAAACAGTTATTTTAGATTGTAATAATATTTCACAAGATAGATTTTTGATCAAATAAATGCAGACATAAGCAAAAGAGAATTTCCAGATGGTACGTAATGGTAGTGTAACTTCATTGGATAAAAGAAAATTCTTAAAAACATGCTTATTTTGTGCACAAGGGAAGATAGAAAGTCATTCAGGTTTGGAATGAGTACATTTTCATTTTTGCAGTTAACACAGACACCGAGAGATTGACTGTCCATAGAAACACAGAGCAAGCAAACATCTTAAATATTAAACTATCAAACTATGCTGTGTGCAAAAATAAGTGCAGCATTATTCATCACGGCCCTCTGAAAGAGCAACAGCACTCCTGGGTGTTTTATAGAACAGCTGTCACAACTGCCATAGTTTAGAGGGATTAATTCATGTTCCTGAGTCAGCAAGCGAAGCAGGCACGCCTCACTACCTCAACCGCAGGCCGGATTTCAGCCGTTTAATGCAGAATAAATGATTAATATGGACCGGGAAACACATACAATAATATTTGTCAGCAAAAAACCTAAAAAAAACTAAACACTGAGTAGAAATTCAAGTGACACCAGAAAGAAACATCTCAACAAGGAAGACTGAAAACGCAACTATACTTCCATGAAAACAGAATAAACAGACATATGTGAAGTGTTTACATCCTCAAAAAAGTGCTCAAAAAGAGGACAATCCTTCAGATACGCCCCCTCTCAATCCGCCCACGCGCCATTTTGGCTCTGTGTTCTCTCAGTTACTGTATAACAGCACTGCAGTGCAGGAAACTGCTGTTCCATCATGGCTGCCACATCATTAAGCCAGCGCTTGGCAAGATGATGAGAGAGACACTTGTGTGTGGTTTTGTGTCGAGAGAGGATCACGCTGTCGAGCAGAATGAGGTGTCGCCATGATGAGGGCTGCCGTTTGATGCGCTCCGTCGGTGTGTGTGTGAGTGTGTGTGTTATTGTGTGTGGGTGAGAGAGAGACAGAGTGAGTCACAGCACTTCGGTGACAAGGCATCAAAAGGAGCATCCTGCTACGCGTATCTATACGGCAACAAAGTAATGGCCATTTTGTTTGAGGCTGCCTATCTCTCTCGATCCGTTGTGTACATTGTAAGCGTCTGATGCAGGCATAACAGGGCCCACTCCTCTACCCTTTGACCCCCTCCCGCGCTCTCTCCATCTACAGCAAACCTTTTCTTTCTTCATTACACATTCCGAAGCGCACCTCGAATCCCGCGGGTCGTGGGGAGAGGGAGGTAAAGCAGAAGTGAGGAAGAGCAAGCGAGATAGAAAGAGAAACATCAGGAGTCAAAGACCGAGAGAGAGAGAGAGAGAGAGAGAGAGAGAGAGAGAGAGAGAGAGAGAGAGAGAGAGAGAGAGAGAGAGAGAGAGAGAGAGAGAGAGAGAGAGAGAGAAAGAGAGATGAGAGTGGGGGGAGAGAGATCGGGCAGCACCCGGTGCTTGAAATTCCGCTCACAGCCAAAGCAATTTCCTAGTGAGCGCAGGGCTGTCAGGCCTCTGATGGCAGGCGGTGAAATATGGTGGCTGAGAGTGGGGCGGCTGCACGCATGCCAGTCTGATGGATGGAGCCCGCAAGGAAGAGGGAGAAACAACACATAGACAAAAAAGGAGGAGGGAAAACGAGAGAGAAAGAGAGAGAGAGAGAGAGAGAGAGAGAGAGAGAGAGAGAGAGAGAGAGAGAGAGAGAGAGAGAGAGAGAGAGAGAGAGAGAGAGAGAGAGAGAGAGAGAGAGAGAGAGAGAGAGAGAGAGAGAGAGAGAGAGAGAGAGAGAGAGAGAGAGAGAGAGAGAGAGGGGCACTGGTCACCGCTAAGGTAGCTCCATCAGCTCCTTCAAGGGGTTCCCAGTGTGCAATTGAGGCGGGTAACTGTCTAATCGCCCACATACTCGCCGTGCATTACAAAGTCAGGGTGGGGCCGCTGACTTTACTCATGCATACACGTTCAAACACATTTGTGACCTTTTCTCTTGCTCAAAGAGATGCTTAAGACCACACTCTCTGTAATGGGACTGTATGCATGAAGTGCTGTGTTCCTTCAGCAAGGTCCGTTGGCTCATTTTGCACCGTTAACAGCATAATTAAGAGTGGAAATGAAATGGCTGCTGCTCTATTCTGCAAGAGCTGTTCTCTACCTCCGGGTAAGAAGTAACCTTTCCACACTGATCTGGGACCAGGTGCCATCTGTCACAGTGCTGAACTCATGAAAGACAAAGAAATGAAGTGAAATAAAAAAGACGACTGTAATACCTGGGAGATTCATCTTATGAAGTACCTTTTAAACTCTCTAACTTAAAAAAAAGAAGCTATACAAGTCAAAGTTTTCATTAATTAATCAAATTGCTGATACTTTGTTATGGTGTCACTTCCTGCAGGATGTTGTCATTAAGGAACAGGATTTTGTTTGTTACATTTTCTGAAAAGTATCATTTTTTTAATTATAGAAATAATTTAAAAACAAAACAAAATACTAATAAAATGTCAAAAGCACGTAACACAATTACAAAAACTTTAAACAAAAATTCAAATGTAAACTTAAAATATACAAATAAAAGGACATTCAAAACAATAATAATTACTTTAATAATATATAAATAATACTAAAATAACTCACACTGACAACATACATATATATATATATATATGCACACACAGTACTGTATACATACATACATACACAGTACTGTACAATACTGTGCAAAAGTCTTAGACACGTTAGTATTTTCATCCTTTGTTAATGCATCAGTTGTAATTCTTTGTCTGGATTTATTAGATTTCCTTCTGAGTTTGTTATTAAAGACTTTTAACCTAATTTTCTTCGTCATCATCTGTGTCTACAACTATGCGTGATTAAATATATGAAAAATGTACAGCATAGTAGGAAATGACCCAACAGTTCCTGTAGTATTAAAATGTCATCTTTCAAGGTGAAAATGATATCTGTCCCGAAATGCCAACTTGATTTTCCTTATGCAATATCAAGGACGTCCATGACAGAAAAGTACAGTTCCCATCTAGAGCCCTCAATGTCAACAAACAGACAGCCAATCACACAGTCCTAATGTGCTGTCAATCAAAGGTGGACAATACTCCGCTAGTTTAACGCTGATTGATTGTTCAATTAGTATGCATCTCTGACCTCCAGATTTGTTCATTTGAATTTGTAATTAAGCAATTATGGGCAATTAAGAAATTAGGAATATGAAAATAGAGCATAATTTGAGTGTTGACGTGCTGAATATTCAAGTATATATAAAAAAAGGAAGTTAATGCCCATCACACTTTTTGTAAAGCTGAATGTGAGGATATGAGGCAAACGTCTATCTGCTCCTTTGAGTAGAAATGGAAGGTCAAAAGAATTTAGTCGGACGAGCACTTATCTAAGGAATAGTAATTAGTCTGGGCTGTTAAGGCCCATAAATGCTCTGCTTATCTGTATGAATTAAGAAATGGTGCTGATTTAAGCAGGATTAGAAGCTGATGCATTTAACCACAAAGCACTTAGCATCAGCAATACCTATGAAGAGAGGATGCAACAGATTCTGCTCGCTCAGAAATTTGTCCATCCTCCACAGACGAGGGGAAAAGAAAGAGTCTGAGCGGTTTTTGATAATGCAAGACTTGAAATACAGTTGTGATGTGGAAAATATTCTGATTGAGGTCAAAACACACAATTACATGCAAAGCGAAAGCAGAAAAGAAAAGACGGAAGGCGTCTGTGCGCATGATCTTTAAAAAGACAGCTCATCAGACAGAGTTCAGATTATATCTTGCTTTTCAGATGTTTGCCAGGGTGGAAAATGGCAGCGTTCCATATAGCGCATCAGTTTCCATCCTCGTTCCTTCCTTCATTAGGGATGGTACACAGCTCTTCAGCTCAATACAGAAGTGACTTAAAATTTTAGCTGGGTAAAATAGCTAAAATAATACATATTTTGTTATTTTTTCAATGTTGTGATGACATTCATATATATACACACTACTGTTCAAAAGTTTAGAGACAGTAATATTTTTTAAAAAGAGATTATTACAGTTATTTAGCAAGGACACATTCAATTGATCAAAAGTGACAAAGATTTTTTACATTGTTACAAAAATAAATTCTGTTCTTTTGAACTTTATTCATTGCTAAAATGGTGATTTTTCCAACCAGAGGAACCATCATTTTGACTAAACTGCCCTTAATGCCAAATTGATTCAGCATGGAAAGGAAATACTGATAATACTAATACTCACATATAATCAATTTTATTTAAATGAGGAAGTGACTGTGGAACTAGCAAGGTTTTAGGAAACGTAATAGTCAAATAAAAAGCTTAATAAAATCATCACAATCATCATTTCAGTCCAAACCAACCATCTCCAACCAGAGCACCAGAAGCTCATCTGACTTGTCCCTTGTACCCTTAAAAACATGAGAGAGACAGGGAAAGAAAGAGACAAGTCCAGATATTTCAGAGATTCACTGAATGTGAGATGATGGAAGGACGGAGGACAGGAAGTGATGATGGACGTAAATTGCCCGTAAATCTCGGCGATCGCTTAGAAAGGTGCGTCTGACACCAGAGGACGTCTCAACTCTTTCTTTATCTGTCTTTCTTTCTCTCTCGTTCTCTCGCAAGACTGCTTTCTGCCACTATCAGAACCGCACACAACGGCTCATACAAACGAGAGAGAGAGAGAGAGAGAGAGAGAGAGAGAGAGAGAGAAAAGGAGCAGCAACTATAAGGGCGGGGGGGGGCGGGGGGGGGGGGGGGGGGTGGGGGGGCAGGGGGGGTTTCAAGGTGCAATATTCATCTGGCCAGCCTGACAGGATCTAATACATTTGTTTCAGACGGAAAATTAATTTTCTAATATTAAAAAGGTCAGAAATGAACCATGGCAATACCGGCCCTTTTGTCATCTTTAACAAATTATCCAAAATGCTGTTGTCAGATTGGTGGGGATATCTGGGCCATGATGAATGATCGAGGTAATCAGCCAATCAAAAAGAATCCCTCTCTCTCCATGATAAATGGGCTGGAAAAGCAGCGTTTTACGCGGGAGATAGGTCCATTTGTTTCCTTATTCTTTCCCCTTCTCTTTCTCTTTCATTTTTCCTAAACAAATACTTGGTGCTCATGGACAGATTATATACACTTGCATCACTAACTCTGAGTCATTTTCTCACCTGACCAGTGCTCACTGGAGAGTGTAATTTGGCGAATTGTTTCCTTTTTTTAAACCCACTCAGGTAGCTTTAGTGCTCAAAGAGATGGATTGAACACAAAATCGGATCAATGAGGTGTTCAAAATGTACCTAAATATGGGCTTGTTTCTGACACAAAAAACAAACAACAACAACAACAACAAATAAACCTGAAGGTTTTTCATTACCACTGAATAAAAGGTTATGAAAACACTTAGCATTTATTAATTGATTAATTAGGACAAAAGTAACTGTATCCTCGATGCAAATACAAAGTCGTTGTCAATTTCCAGTAGAGATGCAAAAAACTTCATATTAGTGACTGGTTTTATTTGAGCAGTGCAATAAAATAGTCTAAAAGTGCACTCTCTGCCAGCACAGGTTAAAACATATTTGGCTCAGTATGTGTAAGCCTACTGCAATGCAATATAGTATGTTAACCAAAAGAGGTTTGTGCAATTAAATGGTGAGTGTTGTAGATTAGCATGCATTATCTTAGCATGGTCTGTGTTAGCATACTGGGATCAGGAAGCTTGTGTGTTGGCTTGGCGTTGAACTCTGCCTGCTGTTAAACAGCCTAATTAGTATCAGTGCTACTGTGTGTGTGTGTGTGTGTGTGTGTGTGTGTGTGTGTGTGTGCAGTTGTATATGTGAGTGTATGATGCATTATTTCTTTTTTAACCTTTAAAGTGCCCCTATTATGGTTTTTCGAATATTCCCTTTCATGCAGTGAGTGATATAGCTGTTTATGAATGTAAACTTTCTGCAAAGTTGTAAAGTCGAAAGTGCACAATAAATAAAGTTATTGTCTCCTAAAAGAAAGAATCGACTCTGAACCGCCTTAACGAGTCGACTGTATTTTCGAATCACACTGTATGACGGTTCTATGTCGCTAGTACAACGCTATGTTGTACGTTGTCCGTCAGCGAACAACTTTTACTGACGACTGCTTCTCAAATCTCAATGTGGGAGTTCAATGCAGGATTCACAAAACGCTTGCTCTTGAAAGATGGGTCAGTACCCAGTTTATTTGGACCAGCTTGCTCCTCAGAATCATAACCTTTAAGTATGAATAATTATTGATGTATATATTTTCTACTGGGTGTTCAAAATCCATAGTTTTTTATATTGTGTAGGTCTCCTGCTCACATTACTGTCTTACTGAAATAATTCTGCTAATCTGCTGTGGGCCACTATTACCAAAAACTGTGTCTATTAATGCAGATTGTCTGTCTTTCTTACTACTTTGAGTAAAGATAAAGGATGGAGCCAGATTTGTTTTACAGACATGTTACATCAGTCATTTAAGTTAGTGCTCGGCTAACGTATACACTGTTATTGATACAGTTCCCACATGTGCACCACAATAAATTAGAAATATACACATTGGTTTGTTGATTGACATACTGCTGATGGTGAGGAATTACAGTTGCAACATCTCATAATGTACCTCAAAATGAGTAGCGTATCAAGAAACGTCCTGCCAAGTCGTCCTTGCCATGAAGGTTCAGGTTGAATAACTAGTTATTCCAATGTTTCATTCATCGGACTCATGCTCGTTTGATATGGTAAAATCGACGTCATTGTTACAGTCTTTACAGTGTGTACAATCAGTGAGTTTAGGAAGCCTCGGGAGCTGAAGTTCAGTTATGGTAATAGGCGTTTAGCTTCCGAAATACGCTGTAAGCGGTAGACCAATCACAACAGACTTGGCTATCTGGCCAATCAGAGCAGAGCAGTTTTGCGGAAATGAGGGATTCAGAGAGACTGATCAATCCGTCGTTTGACCAATTAGTGTAGTCATGATGCCAGAGCGTGCTGTAATATGCGACATGTTTCCTGTGTGCAATAATTAGCCCTCTATATGTCGATTTAGACCTTATTTGTGTTAGATATTTAGAGATATGCTAACCCAATAGAGACCCAAGAGAGACCCTCGTCCACCTGCACATTTGGCCCAGTACGAAGTCACTTTTCTGCCCTCTCAACAGCCTGTGGCCCAAGCCTCCTCTACCCCTGTAGGACAACCAGACCAGGCTCAGTCAACCAGAGCTAGGAGTTTGACAAGTTACCGGTCAGCAGTACATTCACGACGGTCCTCTCATTTATCTTACGGACTCCATCTGTTTCAAAGTACGTCTGATATACAAGCAGCTGCATTAGAGGAGGAGATCAAAGGATTGGAGCTAGCTGACCTACAACAGGAAATAGAAGAGGAAAGGAAAGCTGACTTAGAAGCTGCAGCATTGGATGCACAAGCCAGAGAAGGACAGCGGCTACAAGAGGAAGCACATCTGGCTAAAGAGAGAATAGCTAGAGAGATGGGAAGACACAGGCGCTTGAAGAAGCTCGAGAAGGAGGTACACATTGCCAGTCTTGTAAAGACCTACCTGACAGGGACGAACGATGATTCTTTGTCTACGTTGTCAGCTCCCGCTACGTTCTCCAAGCTACCTTTGCCATCACAATTGGCTCAACAGCCACCTCTGGTGCCATTGGTCCTCATGCAGCATCCACCTGTGCAACAGCCAAATCCAGCGCCAGTTCAGGTAGCACCTCTCTCCACTGTTCCTACTCAGATATTAGCACCACCTGCTAATCCCGTCACGAGTGCCCAGATCAGTGTTCCTGTCAGCGCAGCACCGATTGCAGCACCAGTCTCTGTACTTCCACCTGCACCTGTCTCATTCATTCCCGTCCTCTCCACGTTAACTACCCAGGCAGGTGGAGCATCACCAATGGCAAGGTCTTCTGTCACAACTAGTCTCCGGTCTCAGTACCTAGGGGCTCCAGCTACCAGTACAAGCTTCACAATGCCACCACGAGCAGTTACAGTGGCACCGCCACCTCCCGCAGTGCAGTATGCTCACCGCAGTATACCAGCTGCAACACCAGTTCAGACGGCACCACCCTGGACCTACCCGGGTATGGAGACCCTGATTGCTACGTCTTACGGCATTCCCAAACCGACACTTCCCTTCTTCGAGAGTGGCAAAGAAAGTGATTTTGCACTTTTGAAGATGGTGCTCGACAACTTGATGAATAGTCACCCTCATCTCAGCGAGCACTATAAATATCAAGTTCTCCTGAGTCAGCTCAAGCTTCAGAGTGCTCTGCAGTTGGCCAAATCATACATGTATGACCCCGCACCGTACACAGCTGCATTGGGAGCTCTGCAAGACAAATATGGCCAGCCAAGACAACTGGTCCAAAGTGAACTAGGGGCAATACTCAACTCCCCAGCCATTAAGTCAGGAGATGCAGAGGCATTCGACTCCTTCGCCCTCTCAGTCCAGTCGCTTGTCGGTATGCTGCGCACTTTAGAGGGACCTGTTGGATACGAGCTCAGGTGTGGTTCCCATGTTGACCGTCTCTTAAGCAAAATGTCTCCTTCCCACAGAGATGGATTTGTGGAATATTGTCTCGTTCGCGGCATCGTGCAGCCAGGTTCAGAGCTCACCTACTCCCTGCCCGACCTCGCTACGTGGCTCCAGATGAAGGCTCAAGCCAAGCGTCTCGCCAGTCGAGCTACTCTTCTCTACAACTCTACAGGGCCTACCCTTCCAAAGAGAGATCAACGTAGTTCAAAGCCCAAAGATAAAACAGCGTCAGTCTTCCTCTGCTCTGGGGGAGACAGCCGACAAGGAGACCTTTCAGTCAAAGTCCCAAGCTTTCAAACTCAGTCCTTATTGCCCGTTCTGCAACAATAAGGAGCACTACCTTAACATGTCCCGACTTCAAGAAACTGTCTACTGCTGAGATTAAGAAGTGGATCCAGGAAGGCGACAGATGTTGGAAGGAGGTGAAGGAACTGAAAGGTTCCTCAGTTAGCTTTCATGTGTCCCCCATCTTCAAGCCAAACAAGAAGTTTTGGATTCAACATGCGTTCACTGGAAGCAGTCTAAGCTTATCTGAGCACACGTACCCAGTAGCAGCTCTCCAGATGCGCTTTGAGCATCTCAAAGGACTTCCTTTGACGCCTATCCACAGAGCCCAACCTCTGCTCCTCATCGGCTCTGATATGCCTCAGCTTCTCACTCCGACACAGCCAGTCAGAGCAGGCCCATCTGGCGGTCCTATAGCCATCTGCACAAGGCTAGGCTGGTCCTTGCAAGGTCCTTCTGACATCATGCCAGTCTCTTCTCACCAGTCTTCCTGTCTGCACATCGCCACCGAGTCTTCATATACTGAACTCCTCAGGAATGTGGAACGCCTTTGGCACATTGACACAGTCCCCTATGTCAGTGAGAAGACTGCAACGCGTTCCAAGCAAGACCAGCAGGCGCTCACCCTCTTACAGACAGCCTCCGAACGTGTATCTGTCGACGGTACCCAGCGCTACGCTACTCCACTGTTGCGTCGTTAATAATAATAATAATAATAATAATAATAATAATAATAATACATTTTATTTGTATTGCACTTTACACGTGAAGAACACATCTCAAAGTGCTACAGGTGCACAGGTAAAAACACTGAACATAAAAACAGTCAAAAACAGCAAGAAACAAAATTATATTAAGAAAATGCAATACAAAATAAGTGAGTCTTTAAATTATTTTTAAAAACCTCAATAGATTGTGGCGACCTTAGGTGGTTGGGGAGGGTATTCCACAGTCAAGGCGCAGCCACCTGGAAGGCCCTATCTCCCATAGTGCGGCGTTTGGACTTGGGGACCTGGAGTTGGTGGCTATCAGAGGAACAGAGATGTCGGGTTGGGTTTTGCCTATTGATGAGGTCTTGGAGGTACACTGGTGCGCTGCCGTAGACACACTGATAGGTCAGGAGACAGATCTTATACTCAATCCTGAACCTAACAGGAAGCCAGTGAAGTTTATGGAGGATGGGTGTGATGTGCTCAGATTTACGCACCCTCATCAGGACCCTTGCAGCGCAATTCTGAATGTACTGCAGTCTCTGCAGGCTACTGCCAGGGATCCCGATGAGGAGTGCATTGCAGTAGTCGAGCCTGGAGGAGACAAAGGCATGAACCAGCTTCTCTGAATCAGAAAGGGAGAGGGAGGGGCGGAGTTTAGAGATGTTCCGGAGATGAAAGAATGCAGTCTTACAGATAAGTTGGATGTGGGTGATAAATGATAGGTGGGGGTCAAATCAAACCCCCAGGTTTGTTATAGAGGATGTGAAGAAATGTCATGGCCAGCAAATGAGTAAATGGTCAGGGTGGAGGATCGGAGTTGGTGTGGGGTCCCAATGAGGAGACCTTCAGTTTTGGAGCTGTTTAGCTGAAGGAAGTTGTCAGTCATCCATGACTTTGTCTCCTCCAGGCAGGCAGATAGAGTGGGGAGTGATGATGTGGGGGATGTGGGGTCCAACCTGACATAGAGCTGAGTATCATCAGCATAGCAGTGGAAAGCAACTCCATGCCTGCTTATGATATGGACCTGAGCACATCACTCTTTGGTCAGACTCCACAACTGTGCTGCACTGGATCAAATCAGAATCCTGCCGTTACAAAGTGTTTGTGGGAACACGCGTCGCAGAAATCCAGAACCTGACCAACCCTGTTCAATGGCAGTATGTTGACACTCTAAGCAATCCAGCTGATGATATAACCCGTGGACTCACTCTGCAAGAGATGATACAGGATCATCGCTGGAACAAAGGTCCACATTTCCTCCATCTGTCTGAGAGGGAGTGGCCCAACATGCCCTCATCTGAGGCAGAACCAGACACCACAGAGTTAAGGAAGTCTGCCTTCGTGGGAACTGTGTCCAGCATCTTGCCCACACAACTTCCGGACCCCAGTAAGTTCTCCACCTGGAAAGAGCTTCTTCAGAAAACTGCTAGCTCCTTTCACGGGGCGGCTGATGCCAATACTACAGTACACACCTTCCCGCTGCCGATTTTCTGCAACCAGAGAAGCTGATGTTACAAAAGGCTCAAGAGGACTGCTTTGCTGAAGAATTGAGAGCTCTCAAAGCTGGACGTACTCTTTCTTCAGACAGTCGTCTCGCATCTCTGTCACCAGAATATGAAGGAGCCACGGAGCTACTCAAAGTCGGTGGCAGGTTAAAGCATGCTGAAGGACTAGACCTGGATACTATCCACCCAGTTATCCTGGACCCAAGCCATCTCGTGACGAAGCTTATCATCAAGGATGTTGATGAGTCACTACTGCACCCTGGGCCAGAACGAGTTCTTGCCGAGCTCAGACGCAGGTTTTGGATCATCCGTGGTAGAAAGGCCATTCGAAAGCATCAGCATTCATGTCTGGATTGCCGACGATGGAGAGCAAAACCCGACGTACCGAAGATGGCAGATTACCCACCAGCTCGACTACGACTCCATAAGCCACCGTTCTATTCAACCGGAGTTGATTGCTTTGGACCTTTCCAAGTGAGGATCGGTCGCCGCACCAAAAAAAGGTGGGGCATTGTCTTCAAATGCATGACAACTCCCTCGGTGCATCTGGATCTATTAGAAAGCCTTGATACAGATGCTTTCCTGCTGTCACTGAGAAGATTCATCTCTCGACGTGGCAGACTGTTCGAACTCCTCATGGACAATGGTACCAACTTTGTCGGTGGAGAGAGAGAGTTGCGTGAAGCCGTTGCTGCCATGGCACCTCAGTGGAGAGAGCAACTCGCTGAACAGCAGATATCCTTCCGATTCAATCGTCCAAGTGCGCCGCACTTTGGTGGCACATGGGAGAGGGAAGTGAAATCTATCAGGACTGCACTTCGCGTCATCCTTAAAGACCAGACTGTTCCTGAACCTGTCCTGATGACAATCCTAGTGGAGGTCGAGGGCATAATGAATGCGAAACCCCTAGGCTACTTGTCATCAGATGCCTCTGATCCAGACCCGGTCACGCCTAACCTCCTCCTCATGGGCCGTCACGATTCATCGCTTCCTCAAGCAGTTTACGACCCTAGTGACCTCGGGAGAAGACGTTGGAGGCACAGCCAAGCCATCGCCGATCGCTTCTGGTCATCCTTCATCAGTCACTACCTACCAGGGCTGCGAGAGCGCAGTAAGTGGAGGAAAGACAGTAAGGCACTCTCCATAGGCGATGTTGTTTTAATCGTGGATCCCCAACTCCCCCGAGCGTCATGGCCCATAGGACGAATTACCCAGACTCATCCAGGAGCAGATGGACGCGTACGGACTACCAGTGTTCAAGTGAAGGACCGCACCTACATTCGTCCAGTCGCCCGGCTCATCCTGCTCCCAGCTCTTGAGGACAAGGACGAAGAAGAGACCACCAAATAGACTTTCTTCTACTCTTTCAACTGCCATGCGGACAGTTGGGGGCGGCCTTGTCTGAAAGCCTATTTGTTCAGCGCTGAGGTTTCCTAAGTGCGTTTGAACGCTCCATCACGTGAACTGCGCCTGGACAGGGGATGCAGCGCGCTGCTCAGTTGTTCGTGCTCAGGGATGATGAGAGAAGACTCAGAGACCCTTTTCTTTATTCTTTGTGTGCGTTTTATGAAAAGCAAGTAAGTTTCTACTACTGTTGCATGTTTGTACTGCGTTGTGATGAATGTTGTGAAGTTTATGACTGCGTGACCAATTAGTGTAGTCATGATGCCAGAGCGTGCTGTAATATGCGACATGTTTCCTGTGTGCAATAATTAGCCCTCTATATGTCGATTTAGACCTTATTTGTGTTAGATATTTAGAGATATGCTTCTGTGTTCGAGTGCAGTACATTTACTGTTTATTTGGTGCTACCTGCATCGAGTGTTATAGTGATACAGTGTCATGCTGCATAGCCACTTAAAGGTGCAGCAGTACAGATATTAAAGGGCATATAGTGACATATTTTGTTGCACTGTATTAACGTCAATTATTATTTTCTGTACTGTACTGTTGTGAATGATGACAATGAGCATAGTATAGTATTCCTTTATTTGTTTATTAATCAGCTATTATTACCATTGCATTATTTCTTTTTCTTTCTCCCTGTTTAGACCACACACACACACACACACACACACACACACACACACTTATACGAACTTGTATATTGGCATCCTGATCTTGAAAATAAAGCTGATAAAGGATTCTCTAGCCGGAATCTTTCTGTAGTGCTCCCATCCTAAAACAAACCACTAGTCCATACTTTACAGTGATGATGGTAAAAAGCATCTGCTCAAATTGAACCCTTCCAAGTAACAAAAGGCAACAATATTTTATTTTATTTTACCTTTTTGTAATTGTTAATAAATAAAAAAATCAGGAGAGTTTTATACTATTGCAGCAGTTAGAGATCCATCCGTGTTCAATAGATCAGTATGTAATAATGATTGGCGAAACATTCATGCATTTAAGGGTTAAAACCCCTGATTTGTGTGATTTCTATTTTATTCACACATTAAATTAAAAACAAAATCCAAGGAAAACAGAAATCATAAAGATAAATAAGCATTACATTTAAAATAAAATAAAATACAATGAAATTCTGTAGAACATGTCCAAATAACGTTATCAAAGGTTATCAAGGTTATTTATTTTTAAGGGTCAGACATCTGGCATGTTTAAGTTACTTTATATCAAACATATCTAATAGTTATCTCCAGTGTTTGGTGTAATGCATTAATAAGTAATTAATTGCTGTAATTTAATTACTTTTCCATTGAAAAGTAATGTAAGGGATTTAATTACAGTTAATTCTGCACTGTACAAATTAAATCCGTAAAATAACAGACATTATCCAGTCATTTTACGGACATATCCGCTAACCCTAAAAAACAACGCAATGAAGTGCAAAATTCTAAATACAGGTAAAACACCTGTAAAAAATAATTACGGAAAATTTCGTTAAAGCAGCACTAGGTAACTTTTCAACCTTCATAATATATTTCCAAGACTCTTGTGATGGTACATCGACTTACAATAGGTTGAATGACATGTCTGCCATAGCCTGACGGGGTCTGTATCGTTTTTAATCGTACTTTTAAACTTCGGGGTTCGGGTAGTAACCCCGCGCACACAAAAGAACTACAAAATTCGACTGCTTTACGGCATAGGCTACCTCACTTCCCCCAACACGTCCTCACATGCTGTTGGACTTGTAAGTATATTGCTTATATTGTATATCACTCGGACAAGCTTTCACTCGTTGGTGTGAGCTAAAAAGCACCTGGCGTTCTTGTTGATGGATTAGTAGACATCTTCGGAGGCTAGCTGTGCTTGTTCGATGTCCGACGATTTGTAACGCGTTGTGTTTATTCCCCAATCGAACTCGTGTAACTGTCTGTCACACGTTCTACCGTCCACAGCATTACTTGATAGACAAAAATAGGACAAGAATGAGCATCAAATAGAAACAACCAGCTTACGGGGTGTTCGAGGCACACATACAATACAGACTGCCGACAGTTAAACAGGGCGCGCGCAGCTCTTAAAGGGGCCACACCTTATTTCCACTCGTTACAGCTTCCATCCGACTGAACAGGGACCGGTATACAGGGGGGAGGGGATGAGGCCGTGAGTGAAGAGACTGCTCTGCGTGAGTGGTATTTACGACAGTAACGTTAAATACAAGTAGTCCACAGCGACTCTAGGGGTCGTTGTTTGACCAAAACGGAAATCTTACCTAGTGGGGCTTTAAATAAATATAGTACATTGTGCCCTATGTTTACAGATTTACTATAAAACAATAGTGGATTTAACACCAAGATTTTACGTCTAATATTAAAATATATATACTCTACCCTGAAATACTTTGGTCAGTTCAAGAATAATTTATAAAATGTTATGTTATTTACTTGATAGAATTAAATGGGTCATGACACATTATTTTTTTTTATTATGATCCATTTTTAAGGGGTGGCTTGTCAGTAAAAGACCAGTTATGATCGGCTAACGTCATTGAATAAGAAACAGTATCAATGCCACTCTCTATTGCAAGTGTTTAGAAAACATTATCTATATAAAATTGTCATTTACTTACAATTTGTGAAGAGGCTGCTGTCAGATCCAATACTGCTGACTGCTTCATCTGTCAACAAATGTTTCTTTGCAAACTCTCCATTGCACTGTGTCTCATTTACAAAACAATCTTTGGTTAAATTCTCTGAACAAACACATAATACTCAGAAGAGATCCAGGACAGCATTAAAAATGAACCATATACATTTGTTACTGATGCTGATATCCTTCTGAGATCTATACAGAGATGCAAACGAGCTGTTTAAACAGGACGCGTCAAGGCGGACATTCCTTTATGCATCTATTTACGCTTCCATTTGTCCTCCTGTCAAAACTCAAGCAAGTAGAGTAAAGTGAACAGGTATCTGTATACTGCAGTGTCGACAGTGTCAGTGATTATAATGGGTTCTATTTGCTTTTGACGTGATCCTTGAATCCGGTGTAGTCAAGTGTCAGCCGGGGCCTGTGGTGCGATGATGTACAACTATTCGTCGATGTCTTGCGCTGGAGGCAGGCATGTGCAAGTGCATATGCCTGTGTGACATCACATGTACCCCAATATTCAAAACGAGCTGTTTTTTTGTGCTTGAATGAATAAATGCTTTGTTTATAATGAGGACTCTTTAAGCGATAAAACTTGCATGATGTTTTAATGGTGCAAAGACCTCTTGTACGTCAAAGATCAAAAGAAAATTTGATTTCTCATGTCATGACCCCTTTAAAAGAGCAGTTTCATGTCTATCCGTGTATTGTTCAACTGGTCGAGGTTGATATGGGATTAAGAAAGTAATTAGTAATAAGTAATGCAATACTTTTTAGAGACAGCAATTGAACATAATTAGTAGCTAGTAACTTTTTTAAACACAACACAAAAACAAGAAAGTTATGACTCTGAGTTTTTAAAAAAAGTAATGGGGAACCAAAGTGTACCATATTGGTGGAATGTGCCAGTGGGCATTGGCCCCGTCACTGGGCTGGCACAGAGATTGGCATCCCATAGCTTTGATCTGTGCTGTGTCTAATGTGATTAACCATAGAGCCAATGCCAGCCAATGCCAGTCTGGCTTGAGATCTCGCATGGCATGAATATTTGTATGAGTCTGTGTTTGCGTTTGCGTATGTGTGAGTGTGCTTGTTTGCATTTGTATGTTTTTGTCAGTATAGCTGTGACATGCTCAGTGTGGTGTTGGGGAGAGGAGCATTTCCCCATCCTGATCTCTCCTCCTC
Source organism: Rutilus rutilus (assembly GCF_951802725.1). Classification (NCBI taxonomy): domain Eukaryota; kingdom Metazoa; phylum Chordata; class Actinopteri; order Cypriniformes; family Leuciscidae; genus Rutilus; species Rutilus rutilus. The sequence goes on along the minus strand of NC_140232.1, from coordinate 27,248,508 downwards.
GGTTGTGCATACTGGGAAGCATTTATCAGTCAAAAACTCTCCACACCATATTGTGAACAACAACAACAACGACAACAGCCGCAAAAGTAATCCAAAACTACATCAGAATCCAAACTGCCACACAGACATTAGCAGCTCACATAAGCAGGCACATCTCACAACAACATACTTCTCATTCTTAGAGTTGATATTTCTCTTGATTTCCCAAGATTACCACTTAATGGGGTGCATCTATAAAGTCAAGCCTACAAAACCAATCAAACTCATCTTAAATAGAAATGATCAGAGGACTAGTAAGAACTACTACATACAGGTTCATAACCAAGTAAAAGTCACCTACTAGTAATGACTCAAGTATAACCAAATCCTTCAGAAGGAACTACTAATTATTTGGAACAGTATTCTAAAGTGAAAAGCATGATAACTCTCTAGTAATGACTGGAGACACTGTAAGCTTTTGGATAGTAATGAGTCAAAGTGTTACTAAATCCTTCTAAAGGACTTACTGGCCATTTGGATCAGTATTCTAAAGTGAAGATCATGGCAACCCACTACTATTGACTCAAGTGTTGCTACATCCTTCTACAGGAATTACTAATTATTTGGAACAGTATTCTAAAGTGAAGTGAAGATCATGATAATCCACTAGCAATTACCTAGTGGTATCACCAAATCCATCAGAAGTTACTATCCAAAACCTTCAAAAGTCAAAGCTTACAATGACTTCTGCCATTAAGGGAGTAATAAAGCTGTTCACTTTAGAATACTGACCAAAATAATTAGTAATTCCTTTAGAAGGATAGTATTACTTGAGTCATTAATAGTGGGCTACCATAATCTTCACTTTAGAATTAATCATACATTATTTCAAATTAATTATGAACCTGTATAGTTCTTAAAGGATTAGTTCACTTCAGAATAAAAATTTCCTGATAATTTACTTACCACGTCATCTTTCTTTCTTCAGTTGAAAAGGTTTTTAAGGTTTTTGAGAAAAACATTCCAGGATTCTTCTCCATATAGTGGACTTCAACGGGAACCAACGGGTTGAAGGTCCAAATTGCAACTTCAATACAGCTTCAAAGGCTCTACATGATCCCAGCCGAGAATTAAGGGTCTTATCTAGCGAAACGATCTTAAAAAAGACGAAAAAAAAAAAAAATCCTGGAATGTTTTCCTCAAAAACCTTCATTTCTTTTCGACTGAAGAAAGACATGAACATCTTGGATGACATGGGGGTGAGTAAATTATCAGGACATTTTAATTCTGAAGTGAACTACTCCTTTAATAGTCCTCTGGGAGGTATGAAAAAAATATTGATTAGATAATAGTGAACTACCTCATTCAACTGAGCGTTATTACTAATTAATTAATCAATCAGAGTTTCTTGTTAGTTAATAGCAGTTACTATGTTAATACCACATTACTCATTTGTTCCTGTGAAGTTATACATAAATGACGGAACAGTATTCTAAAGTGTTTACCTAGAGCCGAAATGAACTGTTTGCATCCTTGAATTATTTCCCTGTTATCACTGTTTGCACTATATAAATAAAGGTGATTTGACTTGACTGGCATTACTTAGATACGCTAATGCTTATATTCTGTGTTATCTTAAACGAAAGGGTCATTATTTAGCTGTTAGATCACATCATACAAGGTAGTTGCAAATTAATATAAGGGCTGGTGTTGTGTAGTGATTATCTGAAATGGAAACCAAAAGTTGTAGATTTGAACTCTACACTGAATCTGTGCTGAATCTACACTTTCACAGCTAAATCTACAGCACCATGGCAAAAGAAATCATATTTTCCATGAGTTTGCAGTCCAAATGAAATGTGATAAGATAACAAGAACATGTGCCATTCAATAAAGACAAGAAAGGCAGGCCAAAAGCATTACTTTAGCACAAAATAACATCAGTGTGTTAACATCAGTGCTTGTGACGTCACTACTTGTGGTTCATGGAGGGCTGTCAGGATTTGTGGAACACTGCCTTGAGCAACTAAACTCCAGGTGGATTGTTTCTGTAATAAGTGCACTGGAGGTCTCTTTGGATAAAAGCATCAGCTTGATGACTAATTAAATACAAGGGAAATAACATTTTCCTGGATATGTTCCCTTGGTGACCCCTCTAAGTGATAGGTGAACTTCTGGCTTAAACTGGCACCTACACAAACTTATTGTGAGCTTGCTATTAGCAACAACTACACAAAAAAAGAGAAAGGGACTATGATTTCCCAAACCCCACTAAATCTCTTTAAAAGGACAGAAGGGAATGAAACAAGGACCAAAGTGTGGGATCCGGAGAGAGCTATGAAATGTTTACCTCTCCCCAGAGTCCCTCTCTCCCGTGCACTCTCTCCTCATAAAACCAACATCTTACACATCTGTCGAAACTAGCCGCATCTTTTATTCTCTTTTCATTACTTTACTTTTCTTTTCTTTTCTTGCCCAACCCTTTTCTTGGGTTGGATTGGAATTTGAATCGGAATGAAAAGAAGCGGAATTTTACTGAACTGCAATTCAGGGAAATTTCTGGGAAATGATCAATGTGCATATAATACACACACACACACTCACACTCACACTCTCACACACACACACACACACCTTCAATCCATTTTCAGACAGATTTCCCCAAACACTTTCCATGTCTGCTATTGGTCGATTAAACCAATGTTGTTGTGTCAGGCTTGGTCAGTGTGCTCAAACAAACTGAGTGATCAAGTAAAAGTTACAAATCTGCTTGTTTGGATCCATTTAGGATCAGTGGAAAGTCTAAGTCTACGTTACTATGCAATGTTCCTCACATCTAACTTCACAACGTAATGAAGCATATGTGTGTGTGGTTGTCGGGATGTGAGGGACATGAGCAGATCACTCTGCCGTGAAGCAACACATTGATCAGTGTGTCAGGCCTGGGGGAAAGGTTAAGCCGCGTGGCGCTGCCCTCCGCTCCGGAGTGTGCCTGCCGGTCTTATCAGGATGTGAAAGAGCAGGAAAGGGCAGACGATTCCCAGGACAGCATCTGACCTTCACTAATCCAACAACCTCACTCTTCTGCTATAATGAACATAAAGGAAGTTGAGGAGGCGCTTTCTCAAACAAAAGACAAGACGAGCGAGAGTGTGTGTGGGAGACACACCTGGGCAGTGGGAGTGCAAACACTCACAAAGACACACTCATTGAGAAAAATGCTGAGTTGTAGCTGCTTTGAATCGTACATTGGTTCCTATATGCTGAACAAGGTTGTTATACATACTATACATAACCTTTCAAAGACAGAGTGTAAATGTGTGCCTTTGTGCATAAATCTCAATGTTAAAATACTTTCTACTAACCTAGTTTAACATACAGAGAGAACTATAAGTGAGCCATGTGAAGGTTGTTTCCCCCCAGCATATAAAACATAGCAATTTATTGATGCTATGAAATATTAATTTGTCAGTTTTGGGGCAGGACTATCTATCAATCAACCAATCATGGCAGATGAAATTACAGTTTTAAAAAAAAATGTTTTTAACTCTTTCCCCGCCAGCGTATTTTTTCTTTTTTTAAGTTGCCCGCCACCGCCACCATTTCTGATCATTTTCACAAAATGTTCATGGCCCTCAGAATATTTTGTATGAATATTTGAACATGCAATATATCAAAAGAAAGAACATAGCTTCTGCTTTTAGGCAAACAAACAAACGTTTTATTCTAGCTTCATTTTTAACAACACTTCATAAAAAAAGCAAATTTTTTATCAAAAAGCTGAGAAAAGCGCATTTCTGTCAGGACCACTGTCGTAAAATATGATTGACAATTAGCATATAGTTTGGATTGGCGGTATGGTTCTGTTCTGGGCAAGAACTAGCATGGATAAGAGCAGGGAGAGCAGCAATAAACAGAGTGAACAGAACCAGCATGAATGTATTGCAGATATCAATAATTCAAGATTTTAAAGAACAACATAATTCAGGAATTTATTCTGATTCAAAGGGAATTAGAATTCCAGACTGACTGCACGAGAGGAGGAGCTGGGGATGGAGGAGGGTAATTAGCGCCTGAGAAACACAATAGCTGTTGATAATACTGAAGGAGCTTATATATATGTATACAGTGATAGGCGTCCTATTCCTATAGGTAGACGTGGATCAGCTGAGAGTCACTGATGCGAGCTTGACGAACATAACCTGCCAGAACTGACGCTGCGCTTAATTTTTGTCAAAGACTACATCCGGATCAGGTTCAGAACGATGACCAAAACATAGATGGAGTAAATCGAGTCCATCAACATCCCCAAAGCTTGGACAGTCCCATAGCTCGTCCTCGGTAGGGTAACCTTAGGCAGTTTTGATTTATATGCTGTTTAATATGTTGATGATCGCGTTATTTTACATATGCATCTATACATATGCTATCGCTTGTTTCTGCTTCTTCTTCACATGTCTTTTGTTTAGGAGATTCAGTACAGTTTCAGAAGATGTGTCATAGCGCCCGCTACCGTATAACAGTGAAAACACGGGAAGCCGGGAATTTCCGTCAATGGTGGGGAAAGAGTTAGTAAAGAATAAAAAAAACCGTTCAGAATACTGTCTGCAATTGTGCGCAACAGACAATGATTATATTAATATTAAATAAAAATATATAAATTATATTAAATATAAATGTATTTAAAGCTGCAGTCCGTAGTTTTTCCTCTTTCTTGCCATCTCTGTTCGAAATCTGCAGTTGTAGTTATTCGTGGAATTATCAACTTTACTTCATTCGGGAATCACAGATTCTACTTTTTGGAAGTATGACCAACATAAGAATTTTCACCAGAAAATGTCATCTGGACAAGTAAGTAACATCCACTGTTCTGACCAACTAAGAGAAAAAAGCATTGCAGTAAATCGCGCTGATTAAATCTAACGATCGCTTACCATATCACGTCAAACCGTGCAAATTATACTTTGTTCTCAAACTGTTAACATCAGCACTGTGTGACTACATTTAATGCCCTTCCGATATTTATCCTTGTTTTTGCATGGGCCCGGTTGCAGTCTCTTTTTTTCTGTAGCCAGTCTGAAGTCCGAAGTCTTTTGCATTTTACTACGGGTGAATCTCCAGTTGTCACTGGTGATTGTCGTTTGAATCTTTCTGGATCCGCCATCAAATTGATAAGTTTAATTATATCAAGTGCTGTGAGAAAAGGCTATAAATCTCCACCTCCAACATCCTCACACGCAACATAGCCTACTAGCCGAGACACCTTCTTTATTTGTACAGATGTGACGTAATGACGCAAAGACATGCTCGAATTTCCCGTGGAAATCCACCAGTACCACTGGATTTAAAAACATTATTACAAGCTTACCGTTTTGAATCGAGCTACGGCATGCAGATAGTTTTGAACACTGGCTAGTTATGTACTTGCTCAAAAAATTATTTTGGATAATTTTTTTTCTTTCATTCATATAAAAGAAAAACACCATTTTCAAAAGATATCAGAATGGATTCAGAATGCGTTTTACTAAAGGAAAGACAAGACAGCAGAATATCACTATAAGTCATCACTTTCTTCTATTGTCCTTGTGTTGATAGACTGTAGGTTGCATTTGGGGTTTTGCTGCTTTGGTATATTGAATACTCACTGGGTCCTGGTTCATTTGGACAATAAGTTGTTTGACGGCATGTAGAGTGGGGTGGGCCCAAGGGGAAGGGTCCTGCCAATGACGGTTCAGATCAAAGCCCATTAGAGAACACCTAAAATAGAAACAAACAAATCAACAGTTCAATTAAAAAAAAAAAAAGACAAAACTCCAACACCGTTATCTTCCTTATGAGACCTCACTGAGAGCAAAATACTGTGCAAAGCGACAATATCACAGCGAATATGCTTTGATGTTGAATATACAGCCATGGAGAGAGGGACTTTGGACCAATAGGATTCAATGTGGGTGGGGCTACCCAGTGCAGTGAAACAGAAATAAAAACTAATCAAGTGAAACTTCAAGTTTTCATGTTATTTACTTGAAGTGGTAAAAAGTTATTGAGTTTCAACATCATCACAGTCAAGCTCGAAGTGAAATCCACACAGATTCTGCAGTCAGAACTGCAGAAAATCACACACACAGTACAAGTCCACTCGTGCAGAGTGAGCAGAGCAGAGAGAGTGCTTTCAATTCATTCTCTATGGGAGATGAGCGGCAGGCTCACACATGGGATTGTGGGATTGACAGTGGAGAGAAGTAATCATCCAAAAAGTTGTGAAGTAATCAACTTTATGCAAATGATAGGTCAAAAACACCAAATTGCAGTGGAGGCTAAGGTAAAGGCTGTGACGTCGGTCATAAACATGCCAAAATCAGCAGATTTTGTTCAGTAGTGTTTCTGGTTGGTTTAATCACTTGAATTACATATTACTCACTTTAATTCAGATTTCAAATGCTTGGGTTATTATGACTGGGTTAACAAAAGTGTTTTAAAGGGATAGTGTCATTATTTACTCACCCTCATGTCTCTCGACTTTCTTCTGTGAAACACAAAAGATGAAATTTTAAAGAATTTTGCAACAAATTTTGCAAAAAAACACAACACTGACCTTTTTTTATCTATTTAAAAGATCTTTTGTGTTTGACAGAAGAAAGTCAGACATAGGTTAAATAATTGTTGACAATTTTTGTCTTTGGGTGAACTTTCAAATTACACTATACTTTGAGAATTCAAAATTAAAGTTATTATACTATAATCGGTAACACTTTATTTCAATAGTCCACTTTAGACATTCTACTAACTATAAGTAACTTTGCAGCTACATGTCAACTAACTGTCATTAGAGTATTAGTAGACTGTCTGCTTAATATTTGCTAACACTTTATTTTGTTGCTCCTCAACAGACATTCAACTGACTATAAGTAACTTGGCAACTACAAGCCAACTTATTCTCCTAACCCGAACCCTAACACCTAACAGTCTACTAATACTCTAATGAGAGTTAGTTGACATGTAGTTGCAAAGTTAGTTACAGTGCGTAGAATGTCTAAAGTGGACTATCGAAATAAAGTGTAACCCTATAATCATGTATATAAAACACTTTAATGCCTGTATCTTAAAAGCAATCATGGTCCATAATAAAGACAACAACATTGCTCTACATTTACAGACATAAAGGGCAGATCTCTGGTGTTTTGGGCGACATTGAGTGTTTTTTTCTTACACACCATTGGACACATGCCATCTCAAGCCATCTTTCCTACAGGTCTCTGTTTGTTATTTTCCTTTCCCTGAGGCAGTGGACTGATGTGGGGGACGAACAGATGCCTGAGTCCCTGCTGCTGTCCAGCTGAGACTCTGTGACTGTGACTTTGAGCTGAACCTGTAGTCAATGCTGCTGCTCTCAGAACAACACTAATCCCCAGTCAGCAAGGATTGATCCCACATCCCCTCCTGCATCTGCTTGAGCCTCTCTTTCTCTCTCTCTCTCTCTCTTAACTGAAAAACTACTGATTCAGCAGAGAGAGAGAGAGAGAGAGAGAGAGAGAGAGAGAGAGAGAGAGAGAGAGAGAGAGAGAGAGAAATAGATCTGATCTCTGATTATGGATCTCAATGGCTCTCTGTGAGGCAGCATCGGTTAAAGTTGCTGCTGAAAGCACCTTCAAGGGTCAGTGGTGGCGTATGTCGTATGTCAGCCCTGTCACCACCATTGAACCATTGATCCACCTCTGCAGCTCTGCAGTTCACAAAGCCGTCACAAGGTGGCAGTCACTGACGCAGTTTCTGCAGGCCTATGGGAAAACGTAGTGGGCCACGGCTGTATTCAGAATGATCGCCACCATTATATAAAAGCCAATAATGGCATTAGGAGTGAAGACAACACTTCACGTGTTGGTGCATGACCAACTGCAGCCCCAGTGTAGAATGGCCACACTTGTGTTCCAATTCACATCTGTAGATGTTTACTCATGTAAAATATATTTTTTATCTTATAAAATATCTTATATTTGAGTATGATGACATAATAGTAATGTAAAAAAAGAAAGAAGCTAAAAACAAAAGGAAAACCTGAACTGGCAATCATTATTATTAAAAATATCTTAAAATAAATATTTTACTATAGCAATAGTACATACTATTGTACTGCAAAATGAAAAAATCATAATATATTATAATAGAATATATAATAAAAGTATTAACAGAATTGTTATTATTATTCTTGTTAGTATTATTAATAACAATAATAATTATTATCATTATTATTATTTTATTTTACAGAACAACAGTAAAATTACAATACTTACATTTATGGTTTTCCTAATTTCTTTGCTTTAAAACGTTAAAACATTGAGCTTTTATTTTGGGGGGAAAACATGTTTTTTTGAGACCTTAACGCTCCTCTTTGTTGACAACAGATTTATAAATGATTCGCATTACGAATCTACGAAGATGGTTGGCGCATGTTGCATTCCTAAATGCAAATTATAAGCTACTCAAACACACAACACTTGAAGAGTAGCATTGAAACTGAAAATGAACTGCGCTTTACTCTGAAACATGCAGCGCATCTATATTAAATATCTATATTTAAATTACTAGTATAAACCATAAGATTTGTGATACTGCAAACTATTATATGACTGTTGTCATAATATGTCACCCATAAATAATATTATGGGTGCATTCGTTCGTTTCAGCTGACCTGTAGTTTCCCAGGTACACGCCGTCAGGGTTGAGCATGGGGACGATCTTAAAGATCACATGATCACGCAGGACCTGAGCGGTGGGATGTTGGCTGACCAGAAAGTCAATGAAACCTGCAGTAAAGACACACAAATACACACAATTAAGCCTTGCGCTTGACATGTAAAAGTTCATCCCAGTGCAAATTGAGTTTGAAAGACAAATTTTTTTTATAATTTGGACCGTAAAAGGCATAAAAATCAGAAGCTGATATCAGAGACGTACATCTCCAGTCAATACAAATGGAATGAAACAGTCAACAAAGAATGAAAGAGAAATTTATACAGCTGAGAAGCAAATATCATACTAATTAGAGCAACAAAATGAGAAAGAGAGACAGACAGAGGACAGACAGAGAGAAAGGCATGTCGATAGTGGCGGTCACTTGTCCTTCCATTTGCCCTGTACTGAGAGCGAATAATTGACAGGTAAACAAGAAGCATAGAAAGAGAGAGCAGGAGTGTGCATGTGAGAGAGGGCAGACCCCATCTCATTCCCTCATCTTCTTCAACCCCTCACCCACTCTGTCCTGCTCATTAGTGCTAATGGAGGCATAACAAGCTCTCTAATTGAGTCAATGTGGCACAGAGGCAGGCCACACTGCTATGCTATCTAATTGCTTGAAGTTCCTATATTTATTCATGCATATCCGCATGTGTGTGTTATTAAAGTGGCAGGGCAGGTGACTTTGAAGCTTCGTATTGACCAAACTTCAGTTAAGCATAAAAGCCCTCTTCAGAATTACAACAAGTCCGAACTCAGTAATTAATTAGCAGCATGAAGATTTGGGCTGAGACGAGACAGAACCACTACTAAGTACATCAGCAGACAGTTCAAAATTATTTGGATGCACACAGAGGTGGTAGAATGATTGTGTTGTTTTCAGTGGCTGATTATAATGCAGGTTGACAGATGGCACAAGTCATGCAGATATATAAAAATATACAACATCTACATACAATACTATTTAATATTGGTAAAAAAAAAAAAAAAATAGCATTTAACATTTTTAAAAGAAAATTTGATTGGGTCCTGAGGAAAATGTCATCATGATGTTGTGAGCGCTTACCAGGGTGTTATGCGGTTGCCAAGCATTTTCTTGGTGGTTGCTAAGTAGTTGCTTATGGCAATGCTGCTTCCATATTTCAGAAATTACAAAAGTGAAAGCTGACACTATTGTTAACTGAGCAATGTCTATTTCAAAATGGCTGATGGCCAATATCTATCACTAACACAGCATCCTGAAAAAAAATGATGGTTTTCACAAAAATTTTAAACAGCACAACTGTTGATAATAATAATAATAAGAAATGTTTCTTGAGCACCAAATCAGCATATTAAAATGATTTCTGAAGGATCATGTGACACTGAAGACTGGAGTAATGATGCTGAAAATTCAGCTCCGCCATCACAGGAATGAATTACATTTTAAATTTAAATTATACATTTAAATTGTATAAATATTTTTACAATATTACTGTTTTTTTTTTAAAACTTATTTTAGTCAAATAAATGTAGTCATAGTGAGCATTTTAAAATCTTCCCAGCCCCAAACATTTGCATACCAATCTATATATATATATATATATATATATATGCTGGTTAATTTTAGCTTTGGTTGTTGTTTAATTGAATTTGCTGTCCAATGCATAGTTTTCTTTTAGTTTAATATTTTTTAATTAGTTAGAAACGCCCCCTTCAGAACTACAGGAGACTCCCTGTTGAAGACCCCCATTCTAGGGCAACAAAGATAGGCGATAATGATTTGACATTAAGCTATGGATCCCTCTAACATAATTCACCTGTGAAAAGACAGCATTTGTCTCATCATTTGTCAAGGACACCTTCAGAAAAGACACGTCTCTGTGTTGTAACGCAAAGTGAAAGCAGACTTTTTCTATAGAATTGATGTTATTGATGATATTGCCTTTGAAATCTGGCCATTTTGTCAGACTGTTGTGTCAGCAAGTGTTGTGCTCCATGACAGGTAAGGTCTTCGCCGGTTTTAAACAGATTTAGGAGTGATGCAGAGAAGATGAGCTGACACTTCCTCTAATCTGCCGTACACTCCCTGACCTCCTGTGTTTCCGCTCGTCCGTTGACCTTCACTCGCAGCGGAGCCCAACGGCGTGAAGAACTTAAAGTACAAAAGGAAAAGCGTTCTGATGAAGCCCAGCGAGGCCAAACGTCCGCTGGTCAGTGTTTTGTATCCCAGCAGATTACAGGATCTCAGGACATCATCGGGCTGTGTATGTGTGTGTCGAGACGAGACAAGGTCTTACCCTGACAGATGAAGGAAGCAGGTGATTCTCCAGGGTGAACGCGGGCTGTGAGAAACACCACCCGCTTTTCTCGCTCTTGATTCAGATGGGCTGAAACACACACACACACGTACGTAGAAAGGTTAGTCTCAGCAGGTAGAGGTCTTGGCAGGACGGTGTATGTGTGGTCAGGAGCCATATGTCTGGGCCCTGGAGTTTCAGACCTCAAGACATGCAGCAGGAAACCCAGTATGACAGGACAGGACTGATAGGAAATGTTAGAGCTAATGAAGACTCCACGGGAGGACAAACACAATGAGCTACTGATCGCAAGAACAGGAGAAAAACATCTTGTGGCCGACGAATTTACAGGGACCCTTAAGCACCTACATCTTTTCAATTAAGAAAAACTTAAAACTTAACATTAACATGAGTAAATCAAGTTAATTAAAGTGCCCACCCTCAAGACTACAATATTCTAGACCTCTTTCAATGTACGTTTAGTGCTTTTTTGGCTTCATTTTTTTCACCAGGCAAATATTTTAAGTCAGAAATAGCACACATTTTATGCTGCAGGATGACTTTTGCACTAAAGTTACTCAAATCTCTAACTGTAAATACAAGCATTTATAATAAAAATGCTTGCCTTCGCAAGCACCACTAATTAGCATTTATTTTACACCATATGGACTCAATATTTACTAAAAACAGAAGTTCATTATCCATCCCAGTCCACTCAGACCATTTATGTAAATTAAGCTGTGAAAAATGGGTCAGAAACAGTCATTAAAACTTATTAAAGACAGTAAGAATTACACCGGTATGCAGAGGTTGGCCAACCATAATAGAGGTCATTTATATATAGAAGTCTTAAAGGTACAGCAAATAGCCTGTTTAATTCTAGTTAATGACACAGAAAGAGAGCTAGAACGAGTCAAATGTTCATGTAACATTTTTGGCATAAAAAAATATGAAAAATATTATAAGTGTACTTCGGACTCGGAGAAAATACAAAATGCTACAACAGTGAAGACCCTTTTAAACTTTCTGGCAGATAGCAAAATATAACAAAATTGAACAAATTGAACCAAAAATATAAATGCTCCAAAAGTTTTGGCCCTTTCAAAATGTTTGGTAGATAGGATTTTAAGCTTACTGTGTGTTTAAATGAATTCCATTCTAGATACTTCATCATGAATGCAATAATGACTCCTAGATCTGTTTCCAGATATTTCATCCTCTTCTCCTCTTTTACAGTCTCCAAAATGAAATAGAGAGGAATTTAATGCGGCGTGAATCAAATCAGTCCTCCTTTGTGAGCGATGCCAGTTAGGAATGGAATGGGAATACCATTCAAGTTAATGAAAAGAAAGGCTGGACGAATGCGAGAGGACTGCCAACAAAAGCTCCTCTTTAAAAGTCTGATGTGCTTCCAGGCAGAGAAGCGAGCGTATTTTAGTCTCAGAGCATTCTGTTCCTCAAGGCGGGAAAGCTACTGGAACACGCACGCCGGGGAATTTGTTCGGCCTTCACGGATTTCTCTTATCGGCTGTCCGAACAGGTACGCCGGAAAGGACTTTTTCTAGCAAGGAAATCACACAACGACCAAGAATTTACACCTGTGAGGAGACTGAAACAAGCACACACACTTGCAGTATATATATATATATATATAAGGTCGCGGTTATCCCTTTCTATTAGCAGGCAAATTGATAAAATACATGGCATTTTAGAAGACAGACACTGATACACTAAAAATACTCAATTTGTCTTTGAACTAATATGGGTGATTCTATTCAATGCAGGGGTAATGCATCAAGATGAAAACTAGACATGGGATGACAAATCATGCACTGTTTGAGTCAGGGGAATATCATAGAATTAATAAGGCACACACACACTCACACACACTGACACCTCAGCAGTCTGAGGAATAGCAGAACACAGGTCAATCCTCAAAGATATCCTCCTCACTTCCAGACTTGACCACGAATGAAACATTAAAATATCCATATGCATTATTCAGCAGGCTCCTTGAATATTATATCCATCCATCACTAGCTGTAAAGACAAGCATGGCCTAATACATTATGTCTATGGTGACTCGGGCTCCCGTGGGGCCGTCTTAAAGTCTGTAAGGCATTGCGAAGGCTGAAGGGAAATGATTAGAACTGTACCTGAGATCATTGTGGCAGTTCAAACCTGTCGTCTCAGAGGCAGCTTTTACCAGGAGCAAGAGATTGGGTTTATACAAACAGCCTCAGCTAAAATAAAAATTTTACTACAGTAAAAATGGGATAAATTCACCTCCACTTTGATCACAAAAAGAAACGCAACATTGTTCCAGTCCTGAATGCTGACTAGTCAATAAAGTGTTCCAGGAAAATACAGTAGGCCTATTACATAAACCCCCGTTTTCACAGACAAGGCTTAAGCCTAGCCCCAGACTAAAATGCTTGTTCGAGCTGTTTTCTTAAAATATATCAGTGCCATTGTTTTGTTTCAAGATGCACATCAGTAATGTTTTTTTCTAAGGCATGTTTATAAAAGCTACTTAGATGCCCTAATTGAACTAAGGCCTAATCCTGGCTTAATCTAATCCCTGTCTGTGAAACCGGGCCAAAATCTCTGTGCATCACCATAGAGCACGGGCTTTCAAATGTTTTGATGCCACAGACCCACAAATAAGATTGCAAAGGACCCCCTTCCTAAAATATAAAAAGGTAGCTTGTATAAAGGCCTAATTATTTCACTGTATTATTTTATTTAGTTTATTTTTATATTTTATTTAAAATAATTAGTTTACGCTAAGTTGAATTTACTTTTTCTCTTCTATTTATTGTTTGTTCTGAAAAAAGTTTTAGAACATGTTAGCATAAAATATTTGTGATTATTTTATAGTGTGATTTCCAACCAGAATTTAAAAAGCATAATTATTGTTTTTAATATTATTATATATTATTTTTGTCTTTTTCTTTTTGTACAATAATTATGTATTATATATATCTCATCATCTTTATATGCAAATACAGTATATATTTGTAACAATGTTGGCAGAAACTATGGCTTCCATAGTACATTTTTGTAAGAGTAGTTTTCATCCTGTCATAGTCACTGCATAGGATGTAGCAGAAAAACCACACTGCAGTGAACAGATGATTATCTGTCATGTAAAGCAACTGTTACCACATGGATGCGCGCACACACACACACACTCACACACTGCCCCCCCCCCCCCCCGTGAGACTGGCTCGTCTTGTATGTCAGGTCAATAATATATCACGGCCTCTCTCGCTGTGTCCTAAACGACTCTGGTGATCGTTGAGCTCATTGCTATGTACACAAGCCTAATATCTTATTGATCTCATCTGGGTTTGTGCTGAGCTGGAGGAAATGTTGATTGCCGCTATGCAATGTTCACCCATATATATTCTAATCTGCTTCCTGGGGGCCTAAAAACACTTCAGCATGGGCTGCAATCATAAAACATTCGTCGAATTTTACAGGAAAATTTCTCTCGTCGCCTCTCTCCATGTCCTTCACAGAGATGGATGGCTTTGCCATTCAGAAGTCTCAGTGGAAAGGCTTGAGTGTTTGCTGGAAATGTGAACGCTTGCGTTTCAGCAGGAGCTGGGTGTGCGGGTCCATCAGTTATAAATCCCACCTCGGGCCCGACCCGCCGCAAACAAGCCAGCGGATGTAAAACAATGCAGCAGCCTGGAGGCAAATGCTACACTTAGACGTGCGGGACAGATGGGGCGAGCCGTGTGTTTACCTTATGCTGAGCCTATACACCACCCTCCCCATTAAAGCAAACTGCCCAGTAAGATTCATTAAGAGTCACTTGCAGCGATTCCATACGGTTCTTTTCAGAATTAATACTCTGTAAGATGTATTTTTAATGTTCATTTGCGTCAGTGTTTTTATCAGCGTTTTCCAGAGGGCCCGCAGCTTAGCAGAGAGTAAATGTTTATCTTTATTTTGAGAACTGCTGCGTGAGCGCTCTTTCTTTCCTTTTTCTTGCTCTCAAAATAAAACACATGACTGACTTGGAGTCCTTTGACCTGCAGGTGGTGCTAAAGATCAACAACAAGCTTCCACACATCCAATTCACCACCTCCAACCCTGCAGAAAAGACAGAAAAAAAACTTACGAAACAAGACAAATGTGCTTTAGCAATCTGAGAACTTTTTTTCTCCACCCATTTCGCTGCATCAGTGCTTTTCTTACACTCTGTTTTCCATTGACACCCGTCAGGCATCCTGATGCCTTAATGTAAACTTTACCTTGACCGATTTTATAACCTCCCCTCTTCTGCTTACCTATAAGGACCTGGTGGGACATAAACAAGCGCTCTCTCCTATAGATGAGACACGCTCCCAATTAGACCATAAAGCACTGGTAATGGGCTGACTCTTTTAAAAGGACTCCACAGGCCCGCTCTATATCTCCTTTAATGGTGCTGCCGGCCCGATAGCGCTGGGAATCCCTCATCTCAAAGAAGATTCCACCACTCCAAATCATATGAAAGGTCAACAGCCCCGTTCGGCTCCTTCTACTGCTCCCTACTTCCATTAGGAAAGGAATGAAAGGCGGAGGGGAAACGAGAGTGAGACGAGGGAGAAATTTTATGTTGACAACCTTGGCTGAGACAACCAGCTCAGCATATTTCTCACCTGAGAGCACAAGTCCCCACGTTACCACCCGACGTGACGAAATAAAATATGTAGGCTATATATGATCAGGTGCGATAAATATGTAAATGGCGTCAAAAGACGAGAAGTGTCTTTGACACAAAAATAAAAAATCTAATGGATTTTGAAGGTTATGCAGATTGTGCAGTTCGGCTTTTCTCCTGTGGTCGATGTGCCACTTTTAATGCAAGCTGATAAGACATGAAAAGAGCCCTGACGTAACACAATTACCTGGGATCTTTAAGAGAGCTGGAACCCGAGCAGATCAAATTCAGCAGAAATGGCAGCTTCGCTCTGTTTAAGACGAGCCGAGTAAGTTTCATCACACCGGCCCGAGATAGATGACTCAAACATGACAGGCTGCATTTATTTTCTACGGTGTCCTTTCTGTAGGGTCAGACGACGCCGAATCCAAACCTGCTGTCAACCACAAGCCCTCCATTATTATTAGCATTAGGCTACTATAATGACATGCAGAAACATACATGTCGGGCCTAAACGTCTGCGAACACTAGTGAAAATGCTTCTGTATTGTCTAATTTAATATAATATAAAATATCAAATTTTACCCTATCCTATCCCATACCATAGTTCTCTGGACATGATTCCACTACGGAAAAAATATTTAGACTATAAAAACAACAAGGACATCATGCTTTCTATAATATATATAAGATGGTACTAATATGATACATGATATATATATATACACTCATTGATTTTTTATAAAAGTATGATATACTTATATATATCTCATACTATCATAAAAAATATTCAATGTATATATATATCTAAGTATCATATTAGTAGCATCTTATACTATTACTGCATCATGCTACTGTCACAGTACTTTTCTGTAATAACAGATACAGTAAATATATTTGCCATTCTGCTTTTTATGGACGCCAAAAGAGTGCATGAGAAAAGTCTCATTAGTGGGAGGAATACGGAGTCCTGGTTCTGTGCCCTCCAACTTCCACCCCATGACAACGTGGGCCTTCTTCCTCCAAAAGCATTCAGTTATTCCACACGGCACCCGGCACCTTCACGCTGGAGTAAATCAGCATCAGTTTGCAGCAGCAGTGGAATGACACGCTCACCCGTGTGTGCGTCATATCAGCCGACACGGACTAGCTGTAAATTGTCAGTAGTGTTAAATTTATACAGGGCGCAGGCTGCCGTATGGGTGCTGGAGCCGAACCACCATCAACCTCCCTCTTTCTCTCACTCCCATCTCACTTTATTTTTCAAGGACAGGGCTTTAAAAGAAATAGAGCTTTACGTCTGTGGATTCCTGCCTGTGTACAGGTCAGGTAGAAGCAGAACAGGCAGTATGCATCGCGTCTCCTCACGGATTTTCTCTAGCCACAGGGTCATAAACCATTTTTCACCCCTGGGCTCCTCTACGCTACTCTCTCACCTCAAAGCATCAGACCAGCTCTTCAATCTGAGATCTGATTCTATTCAAACGCCGCCTCTTTGAAAGAAACCCCTTGAATACATCCATTTCATTCTTTTACATCGCATTTATCGCTGGCAGTGGTGCAGATCTGGGCCAGAGCAAAGCCGGACTGTGAAAGGACTGTGTCTGAGTCAAAGTCAAGGGGATAACGGAGGTCAGACCAAAGGAGAAAAGAAAGCAAAAGTGCACGGCTGGGTCAACAACCCGCTCTGCGCGATGCCGAGTCAGAACTGAGCCTGTAAGTGGGAGCTGAAGTGAGCAATCAAGGGCCGGAGAGATTTTGGTTCCCTCAATGCACTGTAAGAAGCGAGTCACTCCAGAGGATTACAATGGTATGTTATGACACTGGTATCAGACAGAGCTGAAAAGAGATGGAGAGACAGCAAAACCCAGCATGTAAATACAACTCTGAACCCTCTTAAGCCCCGTAGATGGTCCGGAGGGATAAAAGCACAGAGCGCAGGGTGATTAGAGATCGATTTAGCGCAATCAAGAACCCCCTCTTTCACCCATGCTCATCTCCGTGAAATGGAGAGATCTCTGTTCTCGACAATTTCAAGACAATTGAGGTTGAGAGAGGTGGAGGAAGTGTCAGTGGAAAGGCTAGAGAGGGACAAAGAAAGAGAATCAAGGAGCGAGAGAAAGACAAATAGTCATTTAATGGGTGGTCATTGCTCGTTGCTTGTTTTAGTCAAAAGATTTGTGTTGCCAAAATGGCTACTAATTAGCTTAATAAGGAAAGGTCAACCTGTGATCCGCCCCGGGTAGAAACAGAGGACTTTGAGAGTGCGCCATTCAATCAGAGAGGGAAAAAAGGATTTGAACACTTTAAAATGTATGAATGTCATTGCTTTGGAACACAGCAAAAAATCACAAACCAAGTGATTTCTTTTAAAGAGAAGTAAAAGTTGAATAGGTGTTAAATATTAAAGCAATATGCATACTATTCAAAACAAAGAGAAAAGAACACTTTCCTGTTAATGTGAAATACCTGTGTGAACTTAAGGGAGAAATGACTTCTATACCAGGGCTGTGCAAAATTCAGAACAGAAGAACTTCTAGGCCCTGTTTACATCTGGTATTGAGATGTGTTTTGGTCGATCGGATCACAAGTGGATGGCGCTAAATAAATACAGGTGTAAACGGGGTCTAAAACGTTTTGAGCTTGTCCACTTTCGAACACTTCCAGAGGTAGTCGAAAATGCATTCGACCGGATTGCTTTTGTATATCTATCTATCAGTGCAGTAATTCTGCATCCTGTTTTTCCCAATTCGTCAACTGAATAGTATTTTACAAGGAATTATCAATTCAGTTCTGAATGGTGAACAACTCTGCTTCATACACACAAAAACACACTGCTTGCAAATGACACGTGGTTTGATATTCTATTATCTAATGCATTGATATTCATACATTTAAGTGAGGCTTAAGAGTCTAACTACTTTTTGTGGCCACTATATATTTATGTGATGGAGAGAAAGAAATGATGATTGTGGCAAAAAACACACACAAAAAAAACATCCTTTGGCATCAACTGACAAATCCAATACCATCTTTCTATCCTTTTAACATATGAGCTTTCACAGATGACAGACCATGTGAAATTGGGACTTGAAAAAAGAAAGAAGAAAGAAAACAGCAAGCCGCCTCTTGACATTAAGGAGAATAACAAGAGAGAAAGAGGGAGACAGACAGACAGAGAGGGAGAAATCTGTCATGCTTAAAGCCCTTTTGCCAA
This sequence comes from Rutilus rutilus, assembly GCF_951802725.1. NCBI lineage: Eukaryota > Metazoa > Chordata > Actinopteri > Cypriniformes > Leuciscidae > Rutilus > Rutilus rutilus. Next base: position 27,229,643 of record NC_140232.1, on the reverse strand, counting down.
ATTGCTCGCCCTCGATTTGGCAGCATTGGTCATAGTCTCCCTCCGCTCTCCCCGACTCCTGCCTCGTCCCTTCAAAACAGAAAAAGAGGTGGAGAGAGAAGAAAGAATGCCAGTCTGTGCTCTGAACGACAGGGAATCAGAGAGAGGCAATAATAGGGCTTTTTGAAGAATGCACGACTGAACTTTATGGCTGCCTTGCTTGAAAGGATGAGTTACAAACTAGAAGAAAAAAGCAGTAGTGATTTCTTTGGGATTTGCCCCTAGCTGTGCTGCCCCCTTGGTACGTGACAGTGGGGGCTATAAGGGCATGTAACAGCTCGCCACTTGATAGCCAACCACTGCTACGGTGGAACCAAGTCTGGTGCTGCCGTGGAAACAGGCCTAGATCGAAACAAGCATTGAGAAACCACAAAGGTAAACCTAGCATGAGATTCAAGATCCTTGTAGAGGCTGATGTGCAGCATTCCTGCAAGTGAGAGAGAGAGAGAGAGAGAGAGAGAGAGAAAGTGAAGGTACAATTCTCATGATGCATCACTTTCTCTACATATATGTAACCCCTCCGGTCCTACTCGCCCCGCTCTGTGCGGGCCTCGAACCCAAGGATGGAAGGACCGCAGTCTCTAACGTAGGTTGCTAGAGTGCCTCTTGAGATCAGGGGAGTGAGGTTTACACGCACAGCTCTTACTGGCCTCTGTTACACTCACCCCCCTAAACCTCTCTCCTATCCAGGTCACAGCACTAATGTATCCCCTCAGGTCTTACTCACCCCGCGATAATGCGGGCCTCAAACCCGGGTCTCTGGCGTGGGAGGCCGGCGCTCTAACAAGGAGGTTTAAGACAGCAGTATCTACAGTTAGTCGCTAGTGCACCACTTGAGATCAGGGGAGTGAGGTTTACCTGCACAGCTCTTACTAGCTGGCCTCCGTTACATATGTAAAATGTCATTTCAATCAAGCAGTCTAAAGTCTAGTCATTACTGTAGCTTATCCCAAGAACCGCCCACTTACTCACCATAAAGTGTACTGTAAAAAATTTTTTTACGATTCCGGTATTCTTAATAGTAATTTGAAGATATGTATTTATATTAAATATTAAAATGAATTATTATTAATAATAATAAGTATACCGGGATCTTAAGGTTTTTCGTGTTTATTTTTATCTTACCGTTTCTTTGCGATTGCAAGCAGTAATGTTCGATAATGTTAAAAATGAGATGTGCAGTCAAATGTCCCGGTGTGTATGCTGTTTAAATGAGTGTTCTCACCGATACGGTTGTTGTACTTTGTGGAGTTTTGTAGATTAAATATTGTTTCTTAATCAAATGCACCCCCAACCTAAAGCATCTTACCGTGCACCTATTCATTCTGTAATCAAAGCATTGGACTCACAGTCGGTTTCACACTGTGGATTTATTAGTGTTCTTGCACCACTGTTTAATATGTACTGCAGGAAACTCTTAAGAGTATGGTACTGTATTCCATCTGTACTGGCGTATATTTAACTAGTGAATTCAGCCAGCTCATGGCATTTTTGTGTGCAATATATGCACCAGACGGTCAGTGAATGGACTGTGGGCGGTCCGTGGGCATGCGTCTGAGACTATGCAGGGCATAACTAACCTTGTGCATGCAATAACAAACCCTTGCAATCTCAAAAGGTCACTTGGATCATGTCAGGCTCGATACAATTTGTGTTGAAACACATCTCCGGCTGGGACAAAGCAAGTAATTTTACACACTTCACCCACTCAGATTCCAGAAAAAGCTCGGGCTGTAAGCGCAGTTGAAAGAAAGATGCCTTTTTTAATATAGGTTATTAGTTTCCTGCCCCCCATAGAGTTCTAAATAATTTCTGAAAGCAACAAAGTCCAGACGGAAAACCTCTCTCTGCACCCAACTTTATTACGCAGTTACAGCTCCAAGGTTTAATTTCTCTCATGGTTTTTTTTTTTGCCTCTTATTCCTTCTTTTTTTCTTCCCTTTTCTCACTACATAGTGAGATCCCTGACACTCAATTTACAGCCTCACCATCTCTGTCAATCTCAATCTTATAGTCTCTAAAAAAAAAATATTCACACACAGACCTCACTTTTGGCCAGGGGCGGCAATTGTGGATGGCAAACTATTTTCTTGAGAGCTCCTTTTCTCTCTCTCTCTCTCTCTCTCTCTCTCCTCTGCTGTCTCACTCACCGGGTTGTCAGTGGTTTATTGATTAAGCACTGAGAGAAGAAGGTCTTTCAGATCTCTCTCTCTCTCTAATCAGGAGAGAGGGAGCACTTGTGGATGGAGCATAAACTCAACATGGTCATTTATCAGATGTCACTGATCAGAACAAGACTACAAACACAAAAGACAAGGAAAACACAAACATAAACACATTTGTTTTTCTAAGTCACACTGGGGACTTTTCATTGACTTCTGATCTTCTTGTTTGTATTGACTATTGTCTGTATGTCTGTAATTTATTATCATTTTATTAATCATTTTAAAATAAAATAAAATATATAACCGTTTTACATTAAAATAATAATAATTTATTCATTTTTAAATACATTTTTAATCAATTGAAAAAAAAAAAATGTATTTTTGTTTTGATTTTATCATCTGGTCCCCACACGGTGTTCGTTACTATAAGATCATCTTATCTCAAGAATTATTTTTTTTTCCTTTGTGAACAAATCTAAATACATCATGAACAAATTACAAACAAATCAAAAGGATCTTAAGTACTTTAACTGTTGCTTCACACTCTATCCATTACTACACACTGCAGTCAAGCAGCAGATCAGCAAAAGCACATTACTAGATAAGACACACCTCAGGACTGTTAAACCATAGTTTTAACTGCTATCATTTTCACATTACATTAATTACCTCTTCAAACTTGCAATTGACCAGCCCACTCCAACTGCAAACATCTAGGGCCCTATCTTACACCCGGAGCAATGCAGCGCCAAGTGCGACGCAAGTGTTTTTTGCTCCGACACAGTTATCATTTTCACGTCCTGCACCACGTTGTTTAAATAGCAAATGCATTTGCGCCCATTTGTGCGCCCATGGGCGTGCTGGTCTGAAAACGATGTGTGTTCAGGCATGTTGTTGGCGCGTTGCTATTTTGAGGCAACAGAAATAGACTGCGCCAACTGAAACCTGGTCTAAAGTCAATGGTGCAATATATGGCGCGAGCGCAACTGGCATTTAAAGGGAATGGGAGATGAGACTCCGATTGGTTTAACGCACGTAAATCCCAAAACACACCCATTACTCATTAAGAGAATAGGGACAACCCTTTTAGACCATGCGCCTTGCGCCGACCATTTTTCCCATCGTTAAACTAGCAAAAGTGGATTCGGACATGCCTAAGTGAACTTGTTGCTATCGTTAAAATAGGGCCCTTAATGTAAATTTATAATATTTCTATTCAAGACATGAAATCAAAATTGGCCCAACTGACTCTTTTCTTATAAATATAAGTGTGCATGATTCATCTGGGGTCATGCTCTTCATGACTCTTTCTCCAAGTTCCTTTATTACAGCAGAAGGTGTTGAGAAATGACTTTATGAGTGAGCTATTGGAATCATTCATTCAAACAATTCGTTCAGAAACACAGATTCATTTAGGAATAAAACAAGTGCCTGAGTCATTGAATCATTGACTCAAAAACATATTCACCCAAAAGACTTGTTCAGAAGCACATTCTGACTCAGGAACACCACTACAGCACGACTAAGTTACTCACTATTAAATTCTTATTTATCAAACTGTTGTATAAAAGCAACATACTGAGCAAACTTACTTAAAACAACAACATATTCTGGTTCATATGAAATGTTTAGTCCTTAATTTAAAGGGCAGAATGTATTTACTTGAAGGCAGAGGAAAATGTTTGGCTAGACATATTAAGAATTGATCAAGAGTGGTTGTAAAGGGCACGGACACAGTTTGTGCTTAGCATGTCCAACTGCACACTTTTAATTTAGCTGAGTTTGGTTTTAAAGAGACAGATGCCAGGTGCCCTTTAAGTCGAATACGTTTGCCATTTCCTTTAAATGATACAAGCAAATTTAATAACGGCCTCCAGGGCTTACTGCAGCCACAGTTGTGTGGGATGCATTTAGTCTGACTTTGATACAGATTAATGAAATGTCACTTAATTGAGGGGGATTTGCTTGTTGAAAGAGGGTCCAATTTCAGCCCTTATGTCACATTTAGCCCGGGAGGTGATTGATAGTTGACTGTTGACCGTACCGAACCGGGTCACAATTACACAACATTTCTCTCTCTCTCTCTCTCTTCAGCCCAAGGAGCCGCTTTTCCCTACAGCACATGAAACATGCTCACACTTTATTAGTACGTATGTTGTGGGACTTTCTACTGAGGGAAACAGAGTGAGGAAGAAAAGAGCTCTTATGAGATGTGTACTTCTCTCTGAGGAGTTTGCCGTATTCCTTGTCTGAGCAGATACACTTAAACCTAAAGGCTTCAAAACGAGCAGAGTTTGAAGCTGTTCTACAAAAGACAGGCCCTGAAGGATCTCACCGAATATGTTTACACGAACAGCGATTTTCCAAGTGTATATGGTATTCTGGAGTATAAGATGGGCAGAGGAAACTGCTATCAAGATGAATATATCTCTTTTCAATTAGTTAGTGCATTCCACTTTCTAACATGAATATTCAGGGCAGGTATATTTTTGAATAATGGGCCTGTGTGGTATTAACACAAGAATATTTGTACTGGTAACATCTGCTCTTATCTCACAGCATATTTAACAGCTTAGTCTGAAAATATATATGCATAAATGTGCTCTCGCTGCACCCTCAGCATTTATTCTAACCTCAAACAGCAGTCTACAACAAGGCAAATGTCTGAAATGCCATCTGCGGCAGTACAAATGTGCCAATGTAAAGGCCATGGCAGTGAGTTCAATCCCAACCATGGCCCTTAAAACCAGACAGGGTAAAAATAGAAGATGAATTCATTTTCAGGGCAAAAATGGGGAAAAAAACTGGGGCATGCAGTAATTATGATAAATGACCCAAAATACAAATCCACAAAAGACAATGCATCAAAACTTCTGTATGCATTACCTTGTTTGACTAAACTTCAATGCAAACTCACCCTGAATTTGTTTGTGCTTGTGAAAAAAAAAAAACACAACAAAAACGACAACTCACAGTTGATTTAATGTGCTGAATATAAAAAATAAAGATCATGTGCATTCGTTTCCTTTTTCCTGTGATCCTAACGCACAGATGTCCCTTTATTAGCTTTTAATAAGAATAAGAGTCGATAGAATGGTAATATCTTTGGTCCGCCTGCACAGTGGGATAATTGTACAGTTGGGATTTTGCTTTAAGAGTTGTTCATCTCCCACAGGGAAGATGCTATTACCTCATCGCTCTTCTCAAAAGGCTAGGCTGCTCACTCACTCATTCCTATGAATATGCATTAAGGGCAATAAAATTCCATATGGAGCAACACACAGTGGGCTGCCATTTTGTGAGAATGTACGTTTGCATATTAGAAGCAGTTTGTTATGACAATGCAGTGAGTTAGCATTCAGCTACCGTACAAGCTGCAGTTTGTTTGTTGCTGTTTACAATTGGAGAACAAATTCCTCACCCGCAGAGCAGATTTGTAACACTGTAAATAAAATGGTGTGACTTTACAATATCTGTCAACTAGCTGCTGTACTTTCACAGTAAGTCTTACAGTACTACAGAAGATCAAGTATAGATAAAATGGGATTACAAATTTAAGAATCTGTTTAAGATCTGCTGATCCTACATCCTAACATGACATCACATGAAAAGCTAAGGTGAAGTAGATTGTATTTAGCATTTAAAGTAAAGATGGCATCAGATGAATGATTCTGTTTATCAAAGTTTCTAGCAAGAGGTTTCTGCCAGTTCCTGTTCTCTTTATTGCAAGTCAAATTAACCGGATTACTGAGACTCTCACCTTTTGTCTTTAATGGGAGCCGCTGTCCCATTCTTTGAATAGTTATGCTGATTGGATTAGGACTGGTAAGACTCTAGAGTCTGGGGTGGGTTCCTATACCTGCATTTTTCATTTGCACGCTTTGTTTAAGGTTGTCACCCAGGTGCTTTGTCTCTTTCTCTAAGCACTGCCCCCTAAAATGAATGTAAAACTACAATATACAGATACCAAGTTGGACCTTGATGATTGCAGCAAACAAACAGTTCAAAAAGTTCTTAATAAAGAATTCTGCTGAAGATACACAGAGTCTCCTGGTCTTTGCTTAAAGCATTTTACCAGCAAAACCAAGGTCATGGGATCGACCCGTGTGTGTGGGAAATAAATATACTCCTTGAATGTAAAATGTAAGTCGCTATGAAAAAAAAAAAAAAAAAAAAAAAAAAAAATCTGCTAAATGCATAAACAAGTTGTAAACACTTGTTTTTTTTTATCTGGAGTAAAAAGTATGTGTGGGTTAGGACTCTAAAAGCAAAGTTCACCAAAAAGTATATATGCAACGCCTCCGGTCATATTCGCCCCGCTCCAAACGGCACTCGAACCGGCATCTTCGGCATGGGAGGCGGACACGGTAACAAGGATGCTAAAGACCCAAGTCTCTAGCGTCAGTTGCTAGAGCGCCTCTTGAGATCAGGGGAGTGAGATTTACACACACAGCTCTTACTAGCTGGCCTCCATTACACTCACCCCCCTAAACACGGCACCAAATGTAACCAGTCCTACTCGCCCCGCTCTGAGCGGGAATCGAACCGGCGTCTCCAGCATGGGAGGCGGGTTCGCTGATAAGGACCATAGTCTCTAGCATCAGTCGCTAATGCACCTCTTGAGATCAGGGGAGTGAGGTTTACACGCACAGCTCTTACTAGCTGGCCTCCGTTACATATACCTTACCTTTTAAAAGATTGTGGTAGGTACTTTTTTAAAAATGTTCTTGCTCTTATGGTCACGACAGCTGCATGTACTTGATAGTGAGAAGTAATATTGTGAAATATTAATACAATTTAAAATGACTTTTCTATTTCAATAAATTTTAAAATGTAATTTGGCAGAGCTTAATTTTCAGCAGTCATTCAATATTTTTGTTTAAACAATGAAAAGCATTTATATGAAACAGAAATCTTTACTGTCAGTTTAGTTTTGAGTCCTAGCTAAATAAAAAGCATTTCTCACAAAAAAAAATCATACAGACACCAGTATTTTGAACGGTATTGTATTATCTGTACATACGTACATACATACATTCTAGAAGATTCAAGTTTAAATAAATAAAAATCAAATAAAGTTCAAAGCCAAAGGGAACACGACTGCCATAACCGTGACTTCAAACGAAAATCCACTACTTACAATACTACTTGACCAAAACTGACCTAGCCACGCATCCATTCTGTAAAGTTCTCAACAACACGCCATTTAACTGTGATATATGATATTAATTCTGTTAAGTGAAATCCTGGCAATATTTTACAGTGTATTACACAACTTCCCTCTAATGTAAAAGTCACAGAGAAAAGGGCTGAACCTACAAAATGAGAATCTTCATCATACTCTCATTCCCCCGGTTACCTGTGATGGCAGGCATGGAAGGAGGGTGTGGATTTGGTGATTACAGCGTTGCCATGGCAATTGGCAGGTCAGGCGGAATGGGGCGTTAAAAAGGGCCCACGTTTGAAGTGGTAAGTCCTTTCATAATGCTTTGATCAGGGATATGTTTGTAGTGGGGGCAAACCTGAAGAACAAATAGGACTTCAGAAAGATCAGCTATCTGTTCAGTAACGTTCAGCCTCTAAGGGAACAGAAAAAAACCCTCAACCGATAATCACTGACTTTTTTATGCAGATTACAGAGGGAAGAAAGACAGAAAAAGCTTGGTTTGGACCGATAGAGGGGGAGGATAAGGAAGAAAAAAGACACTGCTGCGGGAGCAGACGTTCTTTGACTCTACCCGTCTTGCGCATGCCAGCCTTATATTTGCACAAAGACAACGCCAGATGAAATTGTAGAGTAAATACTTACACAGCACACGTGTGTGTGTGTGTTTCCCACTCAGGAACTCTAAAACACTAGAAAATGTAATTGAAATACAAAGCTAGTGCATGTTGGTGCAGTTAAGCGTAAATTTTTCAGCCACCGAACAGCTTCGCGCGTCTGCCTCTATATGTGGGTGTGTGATTGAGTATGTTCTAGTGACTGTCAGTAGGTGTGCGACTGCACGGTCTGCAATAACTCCATGTGCCTGGTGCCACCACAGTAAAGCCATTAGATCTCAGCAGGAGAGCCACAAGTACTTTAGTGCTGTAGGTGTGACCCAAAGCCCCCAACCTCCTCCATCACAAAGCCGAGGACGATGGAAAACAAACCAGGACAGGACAGAACGCAGTGGGGGCACCAGCAGGGGGGCTACAGGTTGGTGTGGGTAGGATACTGATTTCCCCTTTCTCGTGTGTCAAACCATCCTGAAATCACGTTGTTCCCTTGCTAAAAATACCCAAGCAAGTTCTCTTAAACAAAAAGCTCCCCTCTGACACCTCATAAGAGAACACTGGGTCATAATTGTGTACTCCTGATTTATAATTGTCGCTTTCACTTGTTCTGTCTAAGGAACGCTATTAAGGCTAGCACGAAGAAAAAGCATATGGTGCAGGATTACATGGCCTTTTTAGTCTGATCTTGCAAAAGAAAACTCAATTGAGGTCCTTCGCCATAATAAACAGTGAGTGACTTCATCTTCTTCTCAATAAAATATTAGCTTTGTGACTCCTCCTCCTACTGCTGTTGAGAGTTTCCAGGGACCGCGGCCCACTGAGAATATGGGAAAGGCAGGATTGTGGTTGCATGGCGGGAGCATCAGATAGGATAATGTATTATTAAAACCCCCAATGTCTCAGTGTTTAATATAATCAGCAGCAGAGCAGACACGCTCTACTTACGGCTTTGTTGCCTGCCGTCTCATCTAATCCATACCGCCTTTGCTCTCGCGGAATTTGCCGAGGTATCTGCTCATGAGCGCTCCGAGGAGACCGAGTCTCAGCGGTAAACTGGGGGACGGAGCAGGTATTTCACAGAAGGGGGGACAGAGACGGGATTACATGCAAGTGGCTTAAAGTACAGTCAGTGGAAAATTGGTAATTATCTTAGGCACTCGTACTGAACAAATAAATGTTTTGGCCATGTTCTGTCCCGCAGAACGGCAGAGCGGGTTATGAATCTGAGCCTATCTCCACAACAATCAGCATGAGAGCACGGGCCGCATTATGAAACAGTGCGAAATACTAATGAAATATTAGTTGTTTGCCTCGTGTGTCAGTGAGATGAGCCTGGGCATGTTCCCACAGGAAGACCTGTCAGCAGACTGAGCAAGAAGGAGAGGAAGAGCAAGACAGACAGGATGAGGAGGCCTTGACCTTTACTGTCAGTCGAGAGAGAGGGACAGCGACAGTGAAGATCAAGAGAGAAAAGAAGCCCCAGAGCCCCCTGACTCCTTGTCTTACACCAGTCATCCGCTGGGACACATCATTCTGACCTGCTCTGATCCATGACTGCTCTGCTCAACAGCTTTCCACCAATCAGCAGGCAGAAAGTCCTGTGACTGCCACACACAGCGCAGCTATCGTCTGCACAGGAGACAAAGAGCACTGTTTAAAGAGCACAGTTCGGATCTGCAGAACTTTGTTGTGTTTGCTGCAAACGTCACTAAAAGATCTTTCAAAGTTTTTCAAAGAAATGCTTACCATGGCTGCATTTATTTGATACAAAATACAGTAAACCAGTAACATTGTGAAATATTAGTACAATTTATAATAAATGTTTTTTTATTTTTATATATTTTAAAAAGTAATTTATTCATGCTCCTTGAGAAATCATTTTGACATGCTGATTGGTGTTCAAAAAACATTATTATCAATGTTGTCCTGCTTAATTATTATTATTTTTTTAGAAACTGCAATAGATTTCTTCAGGGTCCTTTTCATAATATTATACATTTAATTACTGTCATTTCTGATCAATTAAATCCATCCTTGCTGAAAAACATTTTAATTTCTTTCATTTAAAAAATATCTTATTGACCCCACTTTTGAACTTTAGTGCATATATAGACTCTAACTTATACTATGCTAAAACAAGCATACTTTTATTTTTTTTCTACTTTGTGTCATGCCTTCCAATTCATTTTCAATTCATTTCATGCCAACGCTTAATGAAATTCATTATATTTTGACAAATAAAGCTTCTAAAGTGTAAAAAGATCACATCTTGGGGATTATTATTACTTCAGGCAACTTTTTCTTAACTGTTTAGTCTTCACATTGTTTTAGGAAAACAGGTTGACAACTTGACACATACAAAGGGTCTGATAGCGGGACAGGAACATTTTTTTCTTTAAAAAATCTGACATATCAACAGAGGACAGGAGCACAAGCACATCCACTTAGACAACGACCTGTGCTTGGCCATTATCCACACCTCTGCTGTGTTTCTCTATGAACAGGGGAGATATTTTCAGCTAGCTGCACAACAAGATCTTATGTACTGAAATACAAAGCTGTGTGGATGTAAGTAATAGTTGTGCTTATTCTAGTGAAATCACACACACACACGCATATTTAGATATGCAGATAAGTTAGTTATCCCTGAAAAGAGCTTCCTCCATAACGGGGCAGCTGTACAGTAGGAGTAATTGAAGGGCTTGTGGGGTTTTAATCCGCTCTCACTTCCTAACAATTCACAAACAGTTTACCACAACACTGCTGTTGCCCTACATGCATAAGATCAAGCAGTGGACTTCAGTGAGTTGCTGTACAACCAGTGTCACTTTTTTTTTTTACAAGAACATCAAACTCTCATACTCTTAAGCTGTTTTCACACTTGGTTTGATTGCTAGGTTTGAACTTGAGTTCAATTCTACCCTCTCCCTGCAGGACTTTTTTTCACAAATAATATTGCATTATTTGGTTCTGAAATGAAGTGTGGTACATTTGCATCATCTATTTAAGTGCTACCGGGAGCTGTTTACCACTGTAGCTATAGCAAAATTCATAAGGAAGAGTCAAAAATGGAAACCATTGTTCATGTCATTTTCCCCTCATGTTTTCATGCCTTTGATTTACCAGAAACTGGAAATGGAAATGTTGCAGAATGTGAGAGTTGGTCATTTAAGGCGCAGGCGCGCGCACACACGCACACTTTTGTACATCTATCTTAGTACGGTCATTCAGTGACAAAATGCAATCTCTAGATCCTTACCATAACCCTACCCATCACAAAGTGCCTAACCCAAACCCTTACCCTAAACCTATTTATAACCTTATCCCTCAAAACCAAGTCTTGATCCTCAAACAGGCCATAAAAATGGCTCTCAGAAAAAAAACACTTCATCAAACGGGTCTTCACTGTGTGAAATGATCTTACTGTCATTCTGCTTAGCCTGCTCTCGCTGATGTCCACAGAGTAGAGACCAGAACTGAACCTCAAGCACCACAGAAACCCCAAGAACATACAGCATTCAGAGCGCTTCAGATGACCCAATAACAGGAGCACGTAGACCTCGATGACAGCTCTCAACACGGGACATTACTTTGTCCTGTGCTGTGGGAGGGAAAGCAGGTGTGTGTTGTGGTGTGACGAAACCTGAGGTGACAGCTTGTGTTTTCATTCGGCCCCCCGCAGGACACAGTATAGCGGTTCGGTCACGCTGCGTCAATCTCGCTCGCTCTTCGTTTCTTTATACCATTTATTCTCCTATGGGCTTTCTCTCTTTAATTCAATTAACATAATTCTTATTTTTATCAGCTTCTTTCCATCTCAGGCCATTTCACATGACTCGCATGTGTAAACAGTGAAGAAACGCGGTTTTTCGAGGATGTATGTAAATTGTATTGATCTAACCTATAGCTTAAAAGATTGCTGCATGTTTGATGTATATAGCCTATTTAATTAGTTTCCATACACGTATATGATATTCCCTCGTTATCATAAAACAGCATTGATAATGAATGACGCGTTATCTCACCAACACAACACCTGTCAATCAATACAGTAAACAAACAGAACATCCTGCAGCGCGAGACCATCATAAACATTACATGAATGCAGAGCCGCATTTCATCTTACATTTACTCACATATGTGTAAATGAACTCCATCCTTCACTGCTTCATTATTGCATTGTCTCACTCGTTTTTAGGTCATTTAATTTGGATTTCATCGATATTTTGGAAAAAGTTTCTGTTCACCTGCTGTCTTAACCACAAATGTGATTGATGGAGTGTTACTCGAGGTCGATTGGTTTTAATGGTTACCTCTGACAATGATTGCTTATATATGCTGTAGGAAGGAAATTTCATTTAGCATGTCTTTTCCTTTCTCTGCCGCAAACTACCTTGCGTCATTTGAATATGCATTCTGATTGGTCAGTTTAGTAAAGTATGCTGTATGGAAAAAAATTATATATAGAGGTCTAAATAGCATAATGTACTTTCTTTACATTAACTGAGTTTTGCTCATTAATTGGTAAATGTATTAAACCAAAGTTTAACTATTATTTTCATTCCTTTGGAATACATTTTTGAGGCTCAGCCTTGCCTTCTCGGACAGATGGCCCACTGTCAGCGTCGCCCAAAGCATTGATTAAGCGAAGCTGAAAGCTACAGTCTACCATGTAGGTCATCCACTGTAACGTAATGCTCAAAGATCAAATAATTTCAACTTTGAACCCATTTGCCGCTGACCTTTTGAAACGCAGCCAAGAGTTTTCATGATTTATCATTTCGCAAATGGTACAGGTGCAAAAATCAACAAGATGGAAGAGAAAACGTATGGGCCTTCATAAATCAAGTCATACATATTATACATAAGGCTATAAACAGCCTAATTTTTGGTAAATTAATTGTGTTCAATTAAATTGATAGAATAAAAAATGAAAAAGAAAGATTATTTCATGACATGCTGATTAATTCAATGTATTCACATTTATCAATATCTGCTGCGAAAACCCCCCAAATGAACCCTTTTTTGGCCTTTGCAACACATCTCGCAGTTTTACATCATCTTGTGCTACACATTTTTTAGATGCTGTTAAAAATAGTAGTAAAAACACTTCTGCAATCTTTTCCATTGTGTAGCAGTCTGTCCAATTGTTTTTGAACGCGAGTGTCTTTGTCGTGGAGTGCTGACTGCAGACTTGCAAAAACATGACATTGGCTTTTCAAGCTTACAGCTTGAGTTGTTTCCTCTTTCGACATTAGACTCTGTCTGTTTCTCTGGGAGGCCAATCAAGGCCACTTCTGTCGGCTCTAGTCCCCTTTACTGACGCCTTTGTGGCTACGGCCAGATCCCTTCCTGCCTGCCAGGCTATCAACACCTCTCTCACCCCGCTCTTGTAGCACACACACTAAAATACATACACGGCCCACCACTCAAAGGGTCTCAAGTGATTCAAAACAAAACCCTCAGACCGCAGTTATTAAGCACAGACTTTACTGAGCGTAACTCCCTGCTGCCTTTAATCCCTCCGCAGGGGTGACATCCAAAGAGCCAGTATTCATGTCCAACAACGCTGGCAAAACCAACCTGGAGACTTTTAAAGCACCCAGCTTAGTCTCGGTAACCATTTTCTCCTGGGAATGGGCATGAAAGGCTTACAAAAGACCATGGAAGGATCTACAGATCTTAGATTGGAAACAACTCTATATTAGTTTGGTTTCTTGGCATCTGTACGTAGCCCTCGCGCAGTGAGGCCTCTTCATCTCATGGTGGAGACTAGTCTCAAAGCAAGCCAGAGCTCTGGCAAATTAGGGTTCTTCGGCCCAGTATGAAGCTTTTGTGTTTTCCTTTTCAGCCACAAAAGAAAACATCTCTTCAGTCCTCACAGAGCACTGCCGTTCTCAGGAAATGAAAGTTCACTTCCTCATACTGAGGCTTGACACTTTTTTTTGCGGCTTTTGTCCACTTGAACCTTCAGAGAAACACAGGTGAACCTTGAGAATACTAATCACGAGGGCTCTGAAATTTTAATACTTGACACACACACACACACACACACACAAAAGAGAGTGTGCACACGTGTGTACCGGTGATTGTGGAATTGAGTACGGAATAATTCATCATGTCTAATTAATTATTCAGAGTAACGGGGGAAGATGTCATCTCAGTACAAAACTTTGTAGTGCAGTTAAAAAGCGAAGATGGGCAGAGACAAACGCCAGCAGTCTTCCTCACCAGAGCTGAGGTCTGCTTTAAGATCTGCTCGCTCCACTACGTTTGCAATGGCTCTTTAAATCACACGTGATTACCATTTAAATAAAACAGCATGCTAAACGACTGCTGCCCACTTCTTATGGAGTGTTTTACTGTTATACGGCCACTAAAATAGATTTTCTTTGTAATGTGAGGACACTCAAAAGGCCAAACAATGCATCCTAAAAAAAGATCTTGTTCTATCAGGCAATTTATTTAATGACTGCAAAACAAGGGAGATTAATGCAATCGTATGCCTCACTTTGAGTCACTTATAACAGGGTTTCGTTCATATTAGGGGTATCCTCTATAATAGAGCAGCTCCTACTGAATGTCAACATACCACAGTCTGAATGAAAAAAAAAAAAAAAAAAAAATTGTATTAATAACCCATGCTACGGACCACAGGTCAAATGCTCAGAGCAGTTACGGAAACAACAATCTGATCTTTTTCAATTAGAGAATTTGTTTTTGTTTAGCCTGCCACAATCCTTCATCTGCAAGAGGCAAGCTGTCACTCATAATTTTGGCAAAATCCAAGTCTATGAATATTTCATTGCCATTGATTCCTTAAAGCCAATAAACTATCGTACAAATTGCCTTTGGTTCTGTTTCTTAGCCTTGGCACGAAGAAGCTGTCTGCCAGTATTATATTGTGTGATCTACTATCTCCATATAATGTTGACTAAAGTGCGTTGACTAATATATTACATTGTGAAAGATTTCTTAAAGGAATAGTTTTATAATCCTTGTTCAAAGCTATAGAGGATGGCTTCAAAATTCTTTTTTTTAACCAGACTTATATGATACTGTTATCATTTTTATAATTATTTGCAACTGCATGCTTCAGTTGCCCAAATAAGCTAACTAATGTATACACGCTGAATGCCGCAATTAAATGAAGTATTATTCATAAAGTCGTGATATAAATCATGGTAATATAGGTAGTGATAAAGATTTGTGATTGGATATGTAGAGATTACGAAATGTGTATATATGTGCTGCAGATGTTTTACCATTAAACTGTTAAACTAAATGTTATTCTCGATAGAACATCTTGTCTAGCTTTCAAACCGTGATATGACTACTGATGTCATCATATGAAGACGACAATTTAACACTTTTAGAGGAGACTGTCTGGCTAGTATAAGGGAAAGAAAGGCTGAGAGAAAAGAAAGAAACAATGACATGAATACTAAGCAGCTCTGATGATTAGAAGTGTTGCTAAGAGCAGCTCTGTGACAGTGACATTGGCCGTCAATGTCAGACGACTCTGCCGCGCCTCGGCAAAGAGCTCCATTTTGAGCCATAATTAGCTTAAACATCCCTAGTATGAAAAATTCATGATAGCTTTGGATTTTTTAATTGCGGGAGCATTCTGCGTTAATCGAAGTCATTTACAGAGCCTTCTGCTTGACATGCGGAGGAGAGGAAAATAAATCAGACGTCTCTCAGCCAGTTAACCCGTTTCTTCTGCAGCGAGATGTTTATTTTAATAGGGCCTGATCTGACACAGTTCTGGTCCACAGATCAATCAAACGCTGTCAGTGTGATACTCAAACGCAAGAGGTAACAGTGTGTAACGGACGTGGGACAGTAAGAGCCGTGCATGTAAACCTCACTCCCCTGACCTCAAGAGGCGCTCTAGCGACTGATGCTTTAGCGTCCTTGTTAGGGTGCCTGCCTCCCACACTGGAGACCACGGTTACATTAGGACCGGTTACATTCAGTGCTGTGACCTGGGTGGGAGTGAGGTTTAGGGGGGTGAGTGTAACAGACATAGGTCAGTAAGAGCTGTGTGTGTAAACCTCACTATCCTGGCCTTTAGAGAAATGCTAACTGCTACGGTCTTTAGCGTTCTTGTATGATATTGTACCGGTTACATTTGGTGCCGTGACCCAGATGGGAGCAAGCGGCAACCTTCTGGTCTCTCTCTTGAAGCTAACACGGAAGTGACTTAAACTGCAGTTCATCGACTGGCCGCTAGAGACAGGCTCCCATGTTAAAATGCCCAACTTTACAGCAAAAAAAAGAAAAAGTTTACAGCCAGGTACAAAAATTGGTTTTGGCCTATATAGCTAATTTTGCCCTTCATGACAACTGTGATGGGGGTGAATTTGTTAAAAACTTTTTTTCGTTTTTATGGCCACTTGAGTGACAGGTGGATTGCCGCTGCTGTCACTTCTAGCCGTTTGTCTGCTGGCAACCAGGCAACTCAGCTCCACCCACTTCCCGCTTGTTTGGCCATTTCCTGTTATCCGGGAGTGACGAGCTGCCAAGGCGGCGATGGCTGGCCCTGCCCACTTTTAGGCTTCAAAAATGCTCTTTAGAAACCTACAGGTGACGTCACGGATTTAGGTTTAGAGGAGTGAGTGTAATGGACGTAGGACAGTAAGAGCTGTGCGGGTTAAACCTCATTCCCCTGGCCTCAAGAGGTGCTCTAATGGCTGCGTCTGTCCTTGTTAGACTGGAGACCCAGTTCGAATCCCGCTCTGAGCGGGTCGAGTAGAACCGGTAACAAGTGCAACAGGCCTTCTGAATCATTGACTACAGATATTGCACTCTATGCTTTCGGGAGATGAGCATTGTCTGGAATAAGACTTTTAAATAGACTTTCTATTATTGGCGTGCTAAAAGGTGAAATGTGTAATTTCGTCGTCGGCAAGTGAAATTGCAAATATATTAAGTGTTTCGATTAGGTTTCCCCCTTGCATGCCATTAGTTAACAGATAGGCCGCCCCAATCTCGCACCATTTGTTGAGCCAATGTTGCTGTGGGTTGCTAAAAATAAGAGCACTCCTTTTTTGTGATGTTTTTTTTTTCTGTATGCAAACATGCACATGCATCTCAGAAAAAAAAAATCGTATTAAAAAAGAAATCGCTAAACCACAGTTTGAGTAAACTGACTTTTTTTTTTTTTTATATATATATATATATAATTTTACCCTAAAATGTACTCACCCTCATGTCGAACCAAACCTCATGTATACCCAAATGGGTAAGAACACATGCAAGCTTCAAACAGGATGAAAAACGACTTATTTTAAAAGTAGTCTATACAACTACTGTGACCGGACCATTGATTCAGCAAGAGAAATAGCTCAGAAAAAGATTCATCAGGGAATCATATAGACCCGATATTGTGAACTGAATGAACTGGTTTCTTCGAAAAGATCAAACTCGTATGAACGATTAATTCACAAAAAAATAGACATCACTCATGAGCATGCCATGGATAGCTCAGACAGATATTGAGATTTTAGAGACTTAAATTTTGGCCTGTTCCTCACACAAAAATATATTTTGCTTCAGAAGATCTAGAAGATGAGTAATTTTTTCATGATGTTTTTTTTTTTTTTTTTTTTGTCATTTTAGAGTGTTTGGAACACACTACATTGAAAAAATCAGAAATAAAGTCATATGGGTTAGAAACTACATGAATGTGAGTAAATAATGTCTAGATTTCCTTTTGGCTAAATTATCAACTGTCCCTTTAAGAAGTTTAAAAACTAAAGGCAGAATGCATTAAAGCAAAGTCCATTTCTCATCAACAGACAAAACAAAAAACAACAAAAAAAATTCACAGAAAGGCCTTATTGCCCATTGAAAAGGAAGATCAGAGTGTGATTTGTCCTTGTCTCTTCTTCTTCCCTTTCTGAAGCATTGTTCAACATTTTTCAGGTCGAGGGCTGGGCCGAATCAATGTCCATGCATCAATATATCACAGCCATAAAAAACAATTTACCTAAAGCAAGATCTCGTCCATTGATTCCTTTCTGTGCTATGAAGCTGCGGTCTGCATAGGTTAATAGCATTTACAGAGGAATGTATGACCTTCCTCTAAAAATCAGAGGGGAAAAAAACACAAAACAACCAAAGGAACAGCAAATAAACTGAAAATGTAATACGCTACTGCTACACATTCACTCTAGTGAAGAAAAATAAATAAAATTAAAATAAAAAAACCATTGATCATTCCAAGCGTTTGAGGGAATTTTGGTTTTGGGGTGCTGAAACCGTCAAGCAGACGAGGACACGTTTTACTGGGTCTTTCAACTGAAAAACTACATTTCATTCCCTCTAGGCTTTTATGTTCATGTAAATCAAAAAGCAGGAACGAGGGAGTGTGAGTGTGTGTGTGCGCAAGTGTGAAGTTGTGAACTGTCACTGATATTCTTCCATATGCTTCATTGTATTAAATGCTCTGTTGGTTTGGACGCAAACATCGCACTGCTCCTCTTGCAAAGCTCACCGGTTTTTTGTCATCACTTGTGAAATTCTAAACAGCAGCGCAAAAGTTCTATTCATCTCCACACATTTCCTATTCCATGCTGCTTCCATCACTCCAGCCCCCCTTCGGTGACAGCGTTTGTCCCACCGGCCGCCCAATCGCACGCTCCCGCTGCTAAAGGATGACGAGTGGAGTGCTGAGCTGCAGGTAAAGGATGATGTGTGAAGCCCTGCTGCTGACGGCAGTGCCTCTGTGACAGCATATCAATGAAAGACGTGATGGACGTCGTCTTGGAAGCGGGCCCTGATTAAAGAACCCCCCGCCCAGCAGCACGCATCTGCCGCCCATCCCTGGTCCGCTGTCACCGCGGCTGGATACAATAAAATAGCGCTCAGGGTCATCGGGGTTTTCGGTGATGTGACAACAAGCACATTTCACAAGTGCCAATCACAGATGTCTCTCGTAGGCCCCTCCCTCATCTTTCTTCGTACTATCTCCCTCCCTCATCTCATCGTCCACTTCCCAGCTACTCACCCAGGGATGTCTGGGAAATTCAGCATTAGGGATCAGCAGAGATTTAATAATAGATCTCTTCATTAGCTACGAGCGGTACGGAAAACTAACATAATGCCAATTGTATTCTACACAGTATAGGATGTATACTGCTTTTAAATGGTATGTAAAACAATATGCAATATGGAACAAACTCTTTGTTTCAGTGTTGTCACATAACCTCATTGTGTTTAATTTAGTCATTGGCATCTTATCATTTTGGTTAGAAAAGTCATTTTGCAATTTGAATCCAATTTTGGGTATGACGCTTTGAAATATTTAAAGCTGGATCAAACGACGAATCAAGTAAGAGATGTTAAAAACAGTGTACTACTAAAATTGTATAATTGAAATGAAGCAGAAATAAATAAGAAAAACTTAAATAACTTGAAGTTGTACAAAGTACAAAAATGTTAATAAAAATACAACTGGTAAGTGTTTGAATAAGGCATGTCGGTAACACTTTAGATTAGGATTCAATTCTCACTGTTAACTAGTGGTTTATTAAGATGAATATTATGATATTGGCTGTTTATTAGTACTTATAAAGCACATACATTCCTAATCCTACCAAATACCTACACTTAACTATTAATAAGCAGTAATTCTAAGGTTTATTGAGGCAAAAGTAGTAGTTAATAGTGAGAATTGTACCATAATCTAAAGTGTGACCAGCATGCCACGTCTCAATCCCATTTCTCTTCCCATAACTCCCTGTCCACCGTCTACTGAGTAGCTGAAAAACCCTCGTCTCAAATCTAACCTACAGATAAACAGACTTGAAAACACACTGAGAGTTTTCTGTACTTTTTCTTCTAGAGGGTGAAAAATCCAATGCAATGAAATAGAGCGATTCTCTCTGCAGTGAACACACGTCCCTGCATGTGCCGGCCCTGACGCCCAGCTCAATCCATCATTACTACACTAAATCATCTCTCTGCCAATAACACCACTGCAAAATATTACAGTCATGTGGATACTGTTATTTTTAATGACATTCAGCAGTCCCCTTGGGCTGATGGAGCGAGCGAGAAATACAGAGAATGAGAGAGAGAGAGACTGCATAGGTAGGCAATAACATTTGGCAGAAAAGTGCTTAGCAGTTTGAAAAGAGTCGAGAGCGAGAGAGCAGTGGAAGCGTTAAATACTAAAGGAAGACTACAGACTGTTATCTCCATGACAGATAATTGCTAGTCTGTTCAGTCGAAAGCGTTTTAAGGATCTATGAAAGATCTTTGAGATCCTGGGAAAACAGGAAAGGGGAAAAGTTTCCAGCAAGCTGGCGATTCCAACTCCATCATCTAGGTGTAATTGCTCATTTAATATTAGAATAGGTTTTTGACGTTCACATTTATTACAAGAGCTCAGTGCAACCTGAACTTCTGAGCATGTGTGTGGTCTGATATCAATGTCACACCTCCTCAATAACTCAGACAGGCCAGTGTTCTTATCTTTCTTTGACACTCAGATCAATCTTGCTTTTAATCCTGAACCCATTCGCAGTCTCTCTCACCTCAACCCCACACATCAAACACAAACATCACATCCCTCCTGTGAATGTGCGTGTCTGTGTCCAATCAAGTCAAGGACACAGGATGGGGCTGGCTGATCTTCCAGAATCCAGATTATACACTTCATATAGATAGCAAACAGTGCCGGCTGCTGACGTTTAACACTCTTATTTTCTTAGAATGAAGTGAATTACTGAGAAAAACTTGTCCAGTTGTTTTGAATTATTTCAATCAATTCAAGACAACCGGTTTGTTTTTTAGTGAAAAAGAAAACAGCTCACACTGACGGTTTGTTTGTAGAATAAAAGTCTGAATTTATTCTGTTGATCTGTACATTGAACAAGAGACTGCAGCACACACGCGCATAAACGCACACACGACTGATGTTAACCGGCGAAACCAGCTGCGCATAGGTAAAGGGTGCAACTGGTTCACATAGAACATTTGATTTCGCTTTCCATTGCCTTTTTAGCCTTGTTCTCTGTTTGAGTCCCCGTGGAGTCGGACACAAGCTGCAGTGAGGCCGAGTTTAGCCGAAATTAAGCCGGGTCAGGCCTTTTTAGTCCAGGCTTAGGCTTGATCAGTGTGCAAGTAAAGCAGACCTAACGTATGGGGAACAGGGACTGTTGTGAGCAGGAAGATCCCGCTGAAAGCAGCTCTCACTGACTCCATGGTAAAACCAATACTAACCAGTACGTGACCATATCAAAAGAAAATACCCACAACCACCCACAAACGCAGACCTGAAAGAGAGCATGTTCACAGTTATTTCATCCAACATTCTCCATCAACGACTTTCCAGACAATATTTGATATATATATATATATATATATCATAGAGAGATATCATATATATATAGAGAGAGAGAGAGAGGTTTCTAGATATTTATTCAGCAGCAAGAATGAAGAGATGACAAAGACATGACAAAGACAATGTGAAATGAAAATCAGATTTAAACGCAATACTATCAATTTCTGAACTCATTGTCTGGTCTTGAGGTCAGTTGAGCTTCACGTGACACAGAATCATCAAAAACGTCTTGACTGGAAAGTGTTCGCTAGCAAAAGCTCTCACAGTACACACTCTAAATGGATCAACTGTCCGCATTGATATATCATTTCACAGAAAAAAAGCGTCTGATTGGATTTTTGTGGACGGACTAATTTACGTTCTGCTGAGCGCCAGTCGCTCGACACACCCGTATTTCTTAAGATGTTTTTTTGCTGAACTAAAATGCAAATCAGACACTTTGTTTTCAAACAGTTCTTAATGACAACAACAAAGTTTCTTTGGGAGGGACCCACTTTGGTAAGTTAAGAAAACCCTCTACAGTTCACATACTGCACAATATCACCACCATCAAATGTAAGACTACCATGTTAGTTGCACTGTAATTCTACAGTGGGATTGACTTTCACATTAACTGCTGAGGACCGCATTGCTGTGAGAGTCAACTGCCCAGTATGATTTAGGTAGATGGTTTGGATTATCAGGTTTCTTACTCCAGCATCAGGTTTGTATTGTACGATAAAGACAAGGTTATATGGCCACGGATAGATCCTGCGTGCACGCTATTTAATATTCTGTTAAATTGGAACAGAGTATGTGAGGTAATTAGTTAGAGAGGTATGTCTTATTTGAAATATTAAAAACTAAATCTTTACGACGTGTGCTGAATGCAATTCCTAAGAGTTTATCCGATGCTTTGTTTTTATCCCAAAATTCCTGCTGCTATAAAATTAACATTAACCAGTTGTATCCATGCAAAGCGGAACGACCTCAAGAAAAGTAGAAAAATTAGCACCATCTGAGGTAATTAACACAGAATAGACAACCCACGCCTGCTGTAGCACCATCAATGGGATAAAAATTACTGCAAGAAAAAAAAAAAAAACGCTTTCTACTGCCACAGAGACATCGACACAGTTGGTAAGGGAGTAAAACACAACATCTGAAATTAATCTACACCATATAGACTGATTTATATCTCTGAATGAGGTATGAGGATAGCGAGACTGTCCTGGAACACAGACGATGATCGGGAATGAGGTAGGACTGTGACTCTACAAGCTTGTTTTCAGACTAAGAATAACCTGAACTCGTGTTTTATCAAAAATACTTTTTTCTTTCTTTTTTCACTAGTAGAGCTGAGAATATTGTTTGTTATATAAGAGTGACTCTGAGTAGGGACCTTTATTGTAAATGTAACCATGAAAAAAGTGAAACCGCAACAGAAAGTTGCTGTTCTTGCGATAGCGGATTACTGGGCAGTTTTCGGAATTGCTGTGACATGTGGGCGGGTCCTCAGCATTTGATTGACAATCTCAGCACGTAGGTTAGTGAAGCAGGCCGGAGCAATTAACTATTTTCTCCCCGAAGAATGTCATTCTAGTTTTTCTTTTTTTTTGGCATCATAAAGGAATGAAGAAATAAACGATTAAACGCGTTTCAATCTGAACAATATAGCCATATCCATCTAAAGCTTAATGCTCTTGATACGGAACAGAAAACAACATAAATCAGACAATGAGGTTGTCTTTTTTCAGTAAAAATAAAATATATATTCCGCCTACTTTCCTGTTCGTTTAGCTTAGGTAACTGTGGAAAAACTTAGCAGGGGACGTTTTTGTGCAAGTTCATATTTATAAGACTGATCACAAACTGTCCGTTGCTGAGATTCCACTTTGGCTTATTTTCAACAGAACAACACAAACCTACACACACCAACACACATTCAGATTGGATGAAACTCATTCGCCATGACAAAACGACTCCTGGACAATATGCCAAGAACAACTCAGATGATATGTTGATCCCTCATGCGCTTTGCACCGGACTCACCATTTTCCAGAGGCACAGACCAGCTCAAAGCTAAGCACCGCTATTACACAGCCACTGAAAAGCATAGGCACCAGCCTCACCACAGTCTCCCAGAAGAGAAAAGAGGCTTTTGTAGCCTTTTAGCCTATAAATACTGTACATGATTGTATTTAAAAGTCAAATTTTCCCTGATGGGATTCACTGGTTTGATCTGGCAACTGAAGAAACGTAAATTTTTTAATTTTCCTCGGATCTGAACGAATTCAGTCTCGCCGCAGCTGCGAGACAAAAACAAAGCAAGAAAGCAATACATAACGCTGGAGTCTTTTTCAAGGCAACGATCCCACTAGCAAATCTCCACACAAAAAGTATGACCACATGGACAGATGATAAAGTTTGGCTTTCATTCAACCTCAACGCACCTAAAGCTGTCATTTTCCAGTATACCCGCACAGTACGTACGCTCATTAGGGAACATCAAATATTCAAAAAGTGTGGCAATACATATCACACAATACAGGAAATATCTACAGGAAAAAAAAAAACAAAGAAGAGAAAGACATTCAGTGGAACAAAAGAACCTTATTACAATCTGTCCTCTCACATAATTACCTTGACATATTGGAGGTACATCGCTGTAAGAAAGAAAAAAAGGAATCGCTTTCATAGGCTCGAAAGAATGAGAAACAAATGTCTGTTAAACTCCTACTGAGTGGCAGAAAACTGATAGCTGATTTATGTTTTCTTGTGAATCTCTTTTCACAAGCTTTGTTGTAAATGTTTATGTTGACTTTTTTTAATTGGCTTGAGTAAATCACAACAGCCAACATTGATGAATTTTTATACCTTTTTTTTTTTTCTCCTTAGGATTAAAGTGCTACGTTGTCGAAGATGGACAATGACTTCCTCAGAACGGAAAGGAGGGCAACGACTGCCTCTCGACGGAAATGACTCCAAATGAAATGATAGTCTGTAACAAATGACTCACAGTGAGGTGAAATTCATAAATTGAAGTTCTTGAAGCATTGAGATACCTGCGGTATAAAATCCATGTTAGTATCAATTTGAGATATGGGTTTCTGGTCATTAGAGATGATGTATTCGCGAAGAGCCCTGCATTCTTTTAGAAATGTGATTACCCAGGATCTACATTAATAGCGAAACGTCACATATACACTGTAAAAGTAGAAATGATTATAAACTACATACAGTATGAACCAGCAAAGATAAAGACAGAATTGCAACATTGTCTGACTCGATTCTGAACCAGAAGCTTAGTGAGATAAGGTGCAGCCTGGATGCAAACAATGAAATGTTCAAAAACATGAGAATATATTCCAAATGTACACTGAAATTTTCTCCCCACTAATAAATGTACTCGGTTTAAAAAAACAAAACAAAAAAAAAACGGGGGAGGCTTTTGCGTGGCAGATCTGTGGTTAATTCACAGTAAGCGATATGGCATCACAGTCAAGAACCCAAATCTGCAAAAGGCTCATTTTTCTTTCTTTTGTAACGCCGACAAGCCGCATAAACTGTTTGTGATGAAAATAAAGACGACAAGGGGAGACAAAGGACTAAAGTGTGGATGGCATGGCTCGTTGTAAGTTGTCACGATATCTTATTTCTCCCCCCCGATGAGTGCGCCCTCTACAGGTGGGCTGGAGCAGAGACTCTGCTGTTGGTGTGACCAGAGGAATGAGGCTAACGTGTAACCCCCCCCCCGCCCGAGCACCGCTGACAGTTTTACCCCACGTCCGCACACGGCACCTGGCATCTCTCCACACTCACACACCAAAGTGCAGTTAAAGCAATATCAGCTCATATTACAATCACAGCTTGCTATAAAACGGAGAACACAGTTCCCAATGATTGCCAGCTGGAAGAAGGCCCTGCAGCCCAGCTCTGATTTCCACTTACCCTCCGTCCCAAGTGCAATTTACGGCTGGTAAAAGGTCTTAGGTGGTCTCCATCTCTGTAGACCCGATAATACAATAACTCTTGTCCCATGGCTAGTCCATCAAGTTCACTGAAATCAACTTGGATGTGCTTTTGTTGTTTACAAGAATCTTATTTTATACTTTACGGCATTTTTACTGTACTGTTGTGAACTTTGTACAAAGAATAAGAATTCAACTATGCTTAAACATATGACATTAAAATACTCTCTTCGGTGTTGAATCAGAACAACTATTTTGGGCCCCACATTTTACCCGACGATGCATTTTGTTCAAATATACACTGCTGTTGAAAAGTTTATGGCCGGATTTCTTCAAGAAATTAATTCTTATATTCAACAAGGATGCATTAAATGAATCAAAAGTGACAGTAAAGACATTTACAATGTTACAAAAGATTTATATTTCAAATAAATGCTGTTCTTTTGAACATTCTATTCCATCACGGGAATAAATTCGAAGTTAAAATATATTAAAATAGAAAAGTTATTTAAAATTGTAATAAAATTTCACATGCATTTTTGATCAAATAACTGCAACCTTGGTGAGCATAAGAGACTTCTTTCAAAAACATAAAAAACTTACCGACCTTAAACCTTTGAACCGTAGTATAAATCCCTTAAAAACATGTCATCGTAATTATGACTTCCGAGCGCGCAGGAATTTCCCCACAGAACATGAAGGCAGCATATTTCGCCTAAAGCGAAAACAATAAGCATACTGGTGACCGTAAATAGTCTAAATTGAACTTTTAACAAATATTTATTCTCCTGGATGGGACTGAATTCCAAAGAAACACTGCTAATCCGTCTTCCAGGATCACTGACTACATGCGACCTCTCCACCCCTAACCACCATCAAAAACAAGAACAGACCATCAGTAGTCATCTCAGGAAAGCAATTAACGGGAGCAATTAGGCCTAGATTGATTAATTAAATCAATCGTTCATTAAGACGACGCAGGGTGTGACCCTGTTTAAAAGTGCAACTCTTTATGTTAAGTACCTTTAGCAGATGGTCCCAGTGAAGTGACCTACCTCCCCTTAAGACTCCGACTCTAAGCCAGCATTTATGACACCTCGCAAACAAGAAGACCTCTTCTGAAGGGAAACCTCTTTAGTACATTAGGACATGTTCTGACACAGAACACAAGCTGATGTGCCAAACACATTTTACTCGCACACGATTTAAAGGATCGCTCCTGTCTATCACGCGTAACATCAGACTCACCCCGAGATCCCCATCAAAGCTTACAAAAACCCGCCCCATTCACTCACAGAATGCACACCGGAATGCTAAGGCAGTGTGGAGAGAGGTAAAACTGTCAGACAGGTTGTAAAACAGGGTCTGCGAGAGTAAAAGACAGAGAGGTCTTGGGAGGGCATCAGTGGAAATCTCAATTGGCAGCGCCGGTGATTACGTGCACCTTCTCCACCAGAAGTCCTTGAGGAGTAGAATGAGCTATGGTGACAACTTCAGCGCCCCCTACAGGCCGTCATAAGGGAAGTTCTCCATCTTCACTGTCTGTTGGATGAGAAGCTTGGACTCTCGCCGTTCCTCGTTCTTGATGGATTTGTTGATATCCATGATCTTTTCGCAGATGTATTTGTTCACTTTGGATAATCGCTGGGTGATCTCTGCGCTGTCGGCTGTTTCTTGAGACACGCGGTCGTACAGACACTCTGGAACAAAAAATGAGACCAGAAATCAGCTTATTATTATTTATTTATTAAAAAATTATTTGCTTGTAATTTGTTCCTTTAGTCCTTATTCATGATGGTTTACTTGAATATTCACTTGAAAATAAATGAAAAATATATCATATTTATGTGATATCATCATGTACAAATTTTAATAATTTAACAATGTTGTTACATATATTTATTAAAACATTAAGATTTTAATATTATTCAAATGAGGTTTTATACCATATTAGTTTCAGCTGCGTTATTGGTCTTGAGAGCTAACATTTGGGCAGCAATAACAATTTCCATCAGCAAAACCAGAAATCTAATTCCAACCTAATCTTTAATTTAATTTTAATAATAAAAAAAAGTCATTCTAATGAAAGGTAGTGTGTTTACCTCGGACGATTTTGAGCTTGCTTGGTGAGAGCGGTGGTTTGGGCAAGGCATCTTTCTTCTTCTTCGTAGCGACGCCAGTCACGCTGCGGTTCTTCAGGGTTTCCGTGCCCCAGATCATCACCGCCAGGTTTTTGGTGAATTTCGAGTCTCCCTGTGTCCGCTGTAGCTGGTGCCACTTCTCCTCCTCCACCCAAATCCCTCCACCCAAGTGCACCTGCAAGAGAGACGCTCTTCTTCAAATATGCAGCATACACACACTGTCACAGACAAGATTTTGCTTTCACGTTCTGCCACTTAAGTGCCATGTGGTCTATTCCCCGAAGTGTGTCTGAGACATGGTAGCTTTTCTTTCACAATGAATTAAACAACTCTGTTTATGGAGGATGACATGCAACATTCTGTGTAATTCAAGCTTGTTAACAGTAATTTGTGTACCATATTGACCAGTTCTGCTCATAGGTTTCCACAAACCTTGCTGATAATGTAGGATGTTTAGCATTTAAAAAATAATCTACAAAACTTAATCATAAAAATGGTGTTATATAGAAACACACACTATAGATGCGTATTGAAGAAGCAGCACATGATATTAGGAACCAAAGGTATGTCAGGATAATTTCTGTAAAATCCATCAGTATTTTTAAATACAAGTAAATATCTGTTATATCACAAGGGTTTACTAAAACACAAACAAATTTTTTATTAAATTTTTTTATGATCCCCATTATTAAAATAAATAAATAAAACAACAACTTTTGACCAATGAATTTCCATGACCTTTCCAAATGTTTGCAAGCTTTGTTTTACTCTATTCAAGAGAAATAATTAGCTGATGAAATATTTTAAAGCAAAGCATAACTAGAAAAATGTATATTCAAATATAGACTTTTTGGACCAGTTTTCCATGATGGTAGGAACTCTGACCAGTGAAGATCCTGGTGTTTTGAGTTATTTAATCTTGCAACAAGGGACTCTACATACTTTCTCCACCCTCGGAGATCTAGGAACCGATCACCACATACGAGAGACGAGTCCCACATAAATTCAGCGGCGAGGTGTCCAGGTTCATTAAATGCAGTAATGTGTTTTGACAGATGCCAGACCAGAGTGTTGACTTTTAAGCCACACTGTGGAGGACACGGCCCAACAAGCCATCAGGTGGATTGATGGGCAGCTGGTGAGTAACAGCGGAGGTAATGCGCCTTCTGCTATGTCACCCTGAGCAGTCTTCGGGCTCCAATCCAGCGGCTTTTCCCCAATGCAACTAATGTGCTTTAGGCCCTGGTCGAGCAGACAAGCTTTTCACTGCTCTTAACTTAGAGGAGATTTGCTTTTCTACAGCTACCTGTCACTCAGGGCAATTCCTATGGTACAAATAATTAATGCCGGATATGTGTGCGTATGTGTAAGGGCCTAATTTGCTTTTGTTCTTCACGCTTGAACTGAGAACCCTTTCAGCATGTAACACAAATTCCCCCCTGTCATGCAAGGCAGGCGGAGGAACGTAAAATGCGGACCCGATGTCTGCT
Source organism: Rutilus rutilus (assembly GCF_951802725.1). Lineage (NCBI taxonomy): Eukaryota > Metazoa > Chordata > Actinopteri > Cypriniformes > Leuciscidae > Rutilus > Rutilus rutilus. The sequence continues at coordinate 27,200,726 of NC_140232.1, read as the reverse complement.
AACAGGGCTCAAAATCACAGCAAGCGTTCTGGTTAAAAGGCCCTTTGAGACTGACGGGGGAATGGTTGTAGAAGGGATTTCGCTAGTCAATTAGACAAACCAAACCACTGCAAAACATTAAAAGAAACACTGAATCACACTAACACGAGGAACATCAATGAAATCACTGAATTATTGTGTGGCTGAATTCCTGAATTAAATTCCTGTTTAAACAACAGCTTAAAAGAGTGGCTGGATAAGTGTCTGTATGAACTAAGGGCTGAAGTCAAGCCCCTTTTCTTTCATGATAGCCTGAAATAACGCCTGTATTCATAAAGTAAATATCAACGACGGCAACTTCCATAACACTGGAAAATCACAATTAACACACCGTTATTTAATATATATTAAATTCTAATGTACATAATACATTCTAATATGCTGAAATTATTTTAAATAAAAATCTTTTGTAAAATTATAAATGTCTTTACTGTCATTTTTGATAATTTAATGCATCCTAGCTGAATAAAAGCATTAAAGGTGTTACTGACCCAAAACCTTTGAACAGTAGAGTCTTATATATATATATATATATATATATATATAAAATATGTGGTGACTACTGGGCTGCTTTGCTGATAAAAAGAGACTGAAATAAAGTGAGCATGGACGTGGATTTTTGGGATGAAAATCAGTTGCAATAGAAAAGACAGTAAAAACACACAGGAGTACATACTTTTCCATCATTGAAGGTGTAGACGGTTCTCGGGGATGGGGAGTGGGAGTGGGTGGAGCTAGTGTTGGCTTCCTCTTGACACGTCTCCTGTGGTTCACTGATCGGCTCTACCACCTCTGCTTTGATTGTCTGTGTGCCATTGTCATGCATCGGTTCTGTATGAAGCAAAGCAAACCATTAATCAGCATTCTTAAGTAAAGCACAATTTAACAAGAGAAAGATGAGTGTAATCCTGAGAAAGTGTTGAAGGCAGACGTTCCCTGCTCTCTAATGAGAGTGTGTGTGGCTGCAGTAAGTCCTGGCACCTCTCTTTGGAGCACTGCCTAAAACATGGCTCTCCCTTGCCTCAAGACAACCGGGTCATTTTAGCTCAGTAAGCTGGCTTGGTGGCTGGCCGCACTAAGCTCTAATGTATCTGTTGAGTTTTAATAGCAGTCAGTGCTCTGCACGTCTGACCCTAAAGAGCCCTGGCCGGTCTAATCTTCAGCCTGCTCCACCAGCTTGCTCCAGACCACAGTCTGTTCCCCCACCAATCACACACACACACAGACGTAACCCAGCTGGCCAGAACACTGGCCTGAGCGCTCTGGACACTATGTCCTCTTTAAGCAGCCTGTACTGTAGTCTTCATCTGAGTGGTAATCAGTCCCTGCAGCTCTGATATATGTGGAACATCACATAAAAATGTTAAAGTATTAAGGCTGTCAATTTAACATGCTAATTTAGAACAGTTAATTACAAAGAGATGCTGAAAAAACAACAACTGTAAACGTAATGCAGGTTTTACTATCTTTTAATCTGATTGTTCTGTAAAGCACTTTGGTCAGCCTAGTGGCTGTTGTAAATGTGCTATACAGATAAAAGTGAACTTGAACTTAATGGCCAAAAACAGTCTAGCACATTTCCAAATACAAATAATAAAAAAATAGTGTTAAAGGAGTCATAACCTGCAATTTTCACTTTTCCACGAGAATCAATGTATGTTATGATCGACTAACGATTATACACTGGCCGGGAAGCCGATATTTAAAAGTGAAGCGTTTGTTTACCTCAGGGTAAATAAACCAGCGCGCGTGCACGCGCACTCAAATACGAGATTTTGATTTCAGCTCCCTCTTGACGTCATGAGGTAGTAGGATATACCATATATGGACACCGCAGCAGGAAGCCTGCCCTTCCCCTCTCCCCCTCATTCAGTTCAGTCGAGAAAGATGGAGAAACCGAGTGCACACCGGACTTGCTCTGTGGTTGATTGCCATAAAAAACATGTAAATGTGTTTTATCTCCCAAAATCGGACGAAACTATCAGGGACCAGTGGATGAAATTCATTTTTAATGACGCTGTCCCAACAACCCTTTCAACTGGCGTATCGTTATGTGTGTGCGCTAAACATTTTACACCTGAATCATTTACAAATTTGGGGCAATATCAGGCGAAGTTGGCCTCGAAATCTCCGTTAATGTAATCGACATTAAATAAAAGGTAAACCTATGTGGGAGAAAATAGCAACAAACGTTTTAGCTTGTTACCGATGTTAATGTATGTCTCAGTCAAAATGATTGTCTTTACCATTCAGAGACATCTTGATGTAGACGTCCATCCAACAACTCTACATCTTCCCTTTCCAGCTCTGGTTCAGAGTCCGGCTCAAACATGTAGGGTTGAATCCCGTAGGTCGCGGCCGAGTCGGGTTCATTCACCACTTGCGCCATGATGTCAGTTTATAATGATGCTGAAGTTACCTGCGTGTCAACCCCCCTCCTTCCTTCAACCAATCAACGTGCCCCTCATTTGCATTATTAAAATGAGCGTCCACGACAGCCAAAACATCGCACTGATCTCGCGAGACAATAATGCCTTCAGAAATAAGGGTAAAAGTAGGTCTGTGTTTATTTTTTTTCCACTTTTCTTTTTTAGAAGGGCCTGAAAGACTATAATACAGCAGTAGGTATCCAATGTAATACTAGGTTATGACTCCTTTAACTGTGTTGACCATATAATACAATATACTGACTTATAAAGTCACTTTTTTTGTAATGTCTATTCAATGTTTACATCCACTAGTATTTGAAATATCTTCATTTGGGGGTTTTTTCTCAGCAAATATTGATGTGTGTGATTAATTTGATTCATTAATAACAATTACATGACATAATTAATTACCTGATAAGCTGAATATTAATTAAGTACTTGATATGCTAAATAATTATCACATTAATCAAAGGATGAACATTTTAATTGACTGACAGCCCTAAAAATTATACAAGAACATATTTAAAGGGATAGTTCACCCAAAAATGACAAATTTGTCATCCTTTACTTACCCTCATCCTTTACTTACCCTCATCACTGTTCCATAGTATTTTTTTCCTACTATGGAAGTCAAAAGGTGCTGTGATCTGTCTGGTTACCATTTTTTAAAATATCTTCTTTTGTGTTCAACAGAAGAAAGGAACTCATACAGGTTTGGAAAAACTTGAGGGTAAATAATGACAAAATTTTCATTTTGGAGTAAACTATCCCTTTAAATTGCTGTCTGAAGATATTCAATCTTAATTTAAGTGGAAACTAAATACTTCACTCACTAATAGCCCACTAAACGCTGACTAGCCATTGCTGCTTTCGTAGTAATGAGAAAAAAAAAAAAGCTCTTCAAAGTTCTTAAAAAAAAAACCCATACATTTACAAGGTAACATTACGTTGTATGGCAAGCACTATAAAACAGATATTTAAGACTTTAAATTGATTGGATGAGCCATGTCTGTAGCCGCTAATAAGAAAATCCATGTTAAGGCCTATTCAAACACAGTCTGAGTTTTCAATACAGATGCACGACAAGGCTTTAATCAAAAGAATGAATTTCTATGATTCAGAGAACAGTAAAAATTTGATCTGATGAACAGTTTTGGTGCATATTGTTTAGTTGCATCAGTGGTGTGAACAGGCCTTAAGTTGGTCAAATCGCCCTATATCTACGATTCATGCAAATCTTACCGCTGCCAAGCCTCATGAGCAGGACGTCCTGCAGGCGTCGGTTGAAATCCCGGAGCTCCTTGACTTCGGTCAGCAGACTGCCGTACTCCTTCAGCTTTTTGGCCTGCTGTAGCAGCTGTCTGCGTGTGCGCTCCAGTTCCTGCTGCAGGCGTCTCATTTCTTCCTCCTGCTGCCTGTAGCTGTGCACCAGCTCCTCGTACAGGACACGGGGCACCACGGCCTCGTCCTGCTCTTCCTCTTCCTCTGTGGTGAGTCTGTCCAGCTCCTCTCCCTCCGTGCACGAGTTGACTGCGTTCCTCTCCAGCCGCGCCACCACCGCAGCCAGGCTCTTTGAGGAGTTGGAACTGGCCCGCTGCTGTTCCTGTGACTGGACCTGCATCACAAGATTGAGCATCTTGACCAGTGCAAATAGTGTACATGTAAATCATTTTCTTGCTTTTGGACATCTACCTTCCTCCAGAGTTAAGTTCCAACCCCATCAAACATCTAATAATGATCTTCCGGATCACAAAATACAGTAAGGTGTGCTAAAGGGTGGTCATACTTTGAAAGAGGTCATGTCATTATTGTATTATTTTCTATATATTATTACTATATCAGACATCCCACCTCTCCCAGAAGGTCCGGGAGTAAGGACTGTTCCCACCTGGTATTAAGATGCATTTTTGGTTAACCGATCACAAGTGGTCAGCCAAGATGCATTAGACCTGGGGCCTGTACCATGATGGTAGTTGAACAAACTCAGGGTTACAGGATTAGTTTTGAGTTGACAAAACCAAACCAATCCAACCAGGCTTTGTTGGTACCATGATGCTGATCATCAACTTTCTGTCAACTCAGGCTTTGATCCTGAGTTTAGGTGTGACATCAGTAGCGAACAGCCAATCACACGCTGAGAAAGAGAGAAACTGCGATTCATTTCTCGCCAGAGAAGCAGCGCGATTCACTACTCTCTTCTGCAGAATATTACGAGATGAAAAAAAAATATTAAGAATTTAAACAAATTTACACAGCAAGAAGAAAAAATAGCTGTCTATGAAAGAGGACAACTAAAAGAAAAAGTCTTGCTATATCAGTGCAAGTAAAGTTAGTTTATACAGTTGATAAAGGTATTGAGAGAATTTAACTTTTAACCTCACATGTAGTCATTTTATAGCTTTATCTATTGATTCTAAAGCGTATTTATATTACCTTTATATGTAAGGGATAATGTAGAGCGAGGCGGTTGTTATAGCGAATACAACAGCCGCCTCGCTCTACATTATCCCGCTTACTACATGGCTACCTACCAAATAAATCAATAATTTGACACAAAATAATGATTTAAAAAGGAGTTTATTGATTTAAAAATGATTGTATTGCTTCCACTAAAGAAAATAGTCCGTTCCGTCTTTATGGTTAGAATCCTGCGCCCATAGCAACGCTCTGTTTTTCATGGCAACGGTGTGTTATACTTAGCAGCGGTCTGTTATCAAGAAATAACAGACCGCATTCTACATTAGAATTCAACCAAGCCATGTAATAAATATATATATTATCTCCCAGTGCCATCTCCCAGAAATTAGTTTTTGAAAGATGGGATGTCTGCTATAGATTATTTTCATTTTGGATGTTTTGAAGTTTGCATTTTTTTGTATGAAGTGCTGAGGTCAAACTTTGATGTTTAGATTAAATCTGTTGCCAATATCCAAATGTGTAGGACAGAGTTCACCAAACTCAACCTTTGGTACACAAAACCCTACTCATATTCTTGCATTCACATGGGTATGAATGGAAGAACACTATGTCTAGCGTGACTTCCCTTTTAAAGCATGGCTGGAAGAGCAGCTGCATCAATATACACAATAATGACAACTTTTTAATTCAAAAACTATCAAAACTATCACTAATGGGCCAAAAAAAAAAAAAAAAAAAAACTCATAATTTCATATTTAATGCCACTGTAACAGGGCTAAACTGGCTCAATGGCTAAACTGTGAAATGAAACCTACACACCAACTCAGATTATATTAAAACACCAAGGTCGAACTAAGTAATTAAGGTATGAACTGCAAGAGCACACAAAACTGGTTGGGTTGCACAATTAAAAAGTCAGGACACTAAAAATACACAACAAGCCCAGCGAAGAAAGAAATGGCCTTTCTGGTCTCTTGCTAAAACTGCAAGATTAAACAAAACTGGCTTGAAACACTTGAAATGTCAGGACAAATTCCATAAGCGTCAAAACATGTTCTAAAATGTTTTTCTTGTTTTGTTTGCAGAGTAGGCTATAAATCATACTCTTAAAATCAGCAGAAAATCCCTGTTGAGCCATTCCCAATCTGTCCACATGTTCCCCATCTACAAATCCAGACCAGTAACAGAAAGCTTGCAAATGTCTCCAAATCTTAAAAATGGCTAGACCAACCTTTTTATGTCTTAGGGGCATTCTCTCCTCGCCAAAGTGATTCTCCACTGTGTTCCTGTTCGACATCTTGGGTATTTTCATCTTCTTTTGCATAATACTGTGCTCAAATTCCTCAATGCTTTCTGAAAAAGAGGAGGGGAAATGCATCAGAGGCGCAAATAATATTTCATCTCTGTAATCTAAAATGATGATATGGTTAAAACAAGGACACATCAGCAAGAGAAACATTTTATGAGTTTGGTGGAGAAGTTTCCCAGTAACCTTGTAATGACACAGATGACTAGCTATTGTTGCAATAAACTATTAATGGAGCGTTTAACATTGCAAAGCGACGTTGACTGCAGCATCAATATGATTTTGACAGGCGGGGTCGTCACAGTTGTCAGCGTGTGATGCAGTGTCAAGAAACCAAGGCCGCTTGGAGAAGACGGACCATATAAATGTGCATACCTAGCCCCTTATCATGCCAAGTGGAAAATCATCAACATAAGATCTCGATTGTTAATAACTACATATTAAAAGTTTTACATTGGCCAGGTATGGCACATGAGCCTCAAGGTCGGCCACAACAGATTGCAGACTGATTTAAAAGCTGTGCTGGACGGCAGACTTCTGGCCCTAACGAGATCAGGGTTGTAAGAGCAGGTTAAGCCACACATGTAGATTAGTAATGTATCTAACTAGTCTTTGAAGAGTGACAGGAGTGAAAGTGGCTGGAGGATTTCACTGTCTGCTTGAGCTCAAGTAGGAAGTGTCACATGATAACAGATCTGCCACCAGCACTGATTTAAAACCCACATAATATGATGACAAGTTATAATTTAACAGTATACCTTTCTGGCATAAGGTTTCAAGCAACCTGAAGGGCGTGAAAGTAAAAAACGACATAAAATAATAACCCATCCCTGGCTAGCTAATGTGATGACAGTAACCTAGCAGCTTGGGCTAAACACGACAAAACGTTGAAATACAGAACTTTCTGGCTATCGTGTCTGCTTTTCCTAACGTTTATCAGTTCAGATAGATTGTTAGTGTTGTGATGATGATGCTTTTATTCGCTGTTAAGCTCTTATGCCTCGGAGATAAATGAAGGAAGCGTTAGCAGCAAGCTAACAATCGCTTAGCATCCTGAGCCTCTTTCTCTGCCTTTAAAACCCTCTTATCTTTCGTTTCTACTTTCATGAACTTATTCAGACATTTTCGACGCGCCTTTCCCTTAGTTAATATTTAGATGGTCGTGCTTGTCAAACACAGACACGATTATATCTCTCTATTACACAAACCCCGCAATCACGATGAGCTAAAAACACCAGAATCATCAACAAGATATCAAACCTATGACATCTTCTCCGTCTATATCCATTTTTCACATCAAAACACTCAGGCTATATAGCATTAGTGTTCTGATCTCTCAACAACACAATGACAATACATGCGTGTTAAAGGATGTTCATGCAACTCATGTGAAATAAAAATTATGATTTGTATGATAACTTTTCATCATACGCCATACATATAATATAAAGCTAAACAGATAAGAGGTTCATGCACATGCAAATATGATTCATATCAAAGTTGCAAGACATTTCAAGCATTTTCGTCATGCGTGTCACTGTTATGTATGAAGATTATTATTATAGTTAAAAGGAAGAGAAGAACAGAACTCACCTGCCAGGGCGAGGATGTGTGCTTTGGCAGGATGGCCTGCGCCTCTCAGCACCACATACACCTTCTGATCATCAAAATCTCTTTTGTGCACAGGCTGGAAATCTTTCACGTCTGACACAGGTAACGCGTAGCACATGTCGTCCTCCAAGAAACGCACGAAAGCGTACATTATTTTTGCTCTTTGGTCCCTGTTCTTTGGGATAGGGCTTGACAGTTTCCCTCAAAAAATATTTAAAAAAACATATATAAACACAAAGAGGGGGGAGACAGTGGGGAGGCCTCTGCGATCGACTGCTTTAGTCTGGCTGGTGCGCATCAGTTGAGGAAATGCAGAGCCTGGTCGCTACAGACTGTACTAATCAAAACAGATGTGATGAGAGGTTTATTTTGGGGGGTTCGAAGTGTCGTTTGCTCTTAATTATTTAAAAAAAGAAAATACATGAAAAATACATACAATTTTACCAATAATAGATCTTTATAAAATAAGTTGTTTTTTATTACTATTATTAATAATCATTACAGTGATATTATATTATAAAACAAGATAGTAAATGATTATTAATAAAATATTTTAGTATATTTTAACTCCAGATGGAGTTTTGTAGTTATTACAATACAAATGTATAAGAGTGCACAGCTGTTGTTGTATAAGCATGTTAAAGGCACACTATGCAAGATTTGTACCATAATATAACAGCTTCGAAATCATTTTGATGGTAAACGAACTCGTAGTAGGGCGAATCACGCCACTGGCAAAACCAGCAATGCAGGTTTGACAAATCTCGCGAGAATCACGACTTGCTTTACGGCATGACGTCACATACATCAACAACATATGAAGCAGCCTCTATGGAAGACACCAGCACGCATTTCAGACGTGAATCATGGCAGAGTCGACGAAAAAAACTAAGAAAGCGTGGTCGGAAGAGTCAAGGAAAAGAAAACGACGGTTCTGCGTGAGTGGTATTTATGACAGTAACATTACATACAAGTACTCCACAGTAACTCTGGGGGTCGCTGTTTGAGAAACCTGGAAACTGCATAGTGTGCCTTTACATAATGAATTTATGACTGTTAGCAAACAGGTTTCCAGTATAAAGTTGTTGTTTTTTCATTTAGAGTCACTTTACAGACAAATTCATAAATTGGTCATTTATCAAAGGCTCTGTTTACACCTGGTAATAAGATGCGTTTTGGTCGATCAGATCACAAGTAGATGAGGGAGATGCATTCCCGTTTACACCTGGTGTTTTAATCCACCTCTTTTGTCCACTTTTGACCACTTCTGTCCTGATTTCTTCAAGAGGAGGGTCTATGGGCGGGTAAATGTATGGGCTTTTTCAGATCTTTGGCTCAAAATAAGCTCACACAATTTACATATGAACAGAAAAAAAACAAAAAAAAAAACAGAAAAACACGAGTAGCAGTTTCGTTTCTGCTCTGGCAGCCGCAAGACTACGCTAAATGCTGTGAGTGTGTGTTAGAAATCAGGAATGCTAAGAGAACATTGTGCTTGGTATGTTTTTCGTTTTCAAACCAAACTTTGGTCTCCAGCTGACAAAGTTTAAATCCCGTCTGGCTAGCGCTCTTCTCATGTTTACGCATTAAATCAATAGGCTGAGAGTAGGTGGTCTTTTGTGGCTGTTTGAATGCATTCGACCACATGAGCGTTTACACCAGGGTTTCTCAAACTCGGTCCTGGAGGGCCACTGTCCTGCACAGTTTAACTCCAACCCTGATCAAACACACCTGAGCAAGCTAATCAATGTCTTCAGGATCACTAGAAACTCACAGCTAGGTGTGTTTGATCAGGGTTGGAGCTAAACTGTGCAGGACAGTGGCCCTCCAGGACCGAGTTTGAGAAACCCTGGTTTACACTAAGAAAGCAATCTGGTTGAATGCGTTTTCGACTACCTCTGGAAGTGGTCGAAAGCTCAGAACGTTTTAGACCCCATTTACACCTGTATTTAGTGTCGTCCACTTGTGATCCGATCGACCAAAACGCATCTTTATACCAGGTGTAAACAGAGCCAAAGTTTAGTGCTTCCAGTTACCCAGCATGCTTTGCGGATGGGTCAGTTCTGACAAGATTTGGATCAAACTGCATAAAGAGACTTCTAGAATTACGCTAAATGGGTTTGCAAATATATTCTTTGCCAAGAAAGGTCCAGAATTGTGTGAAATAATACGTGTTACAGGCTATATGTAGAATGAATTAGAAACATGTCATACACTTTAAATACCGCTTATAGGAGGGGCACACAATCCTGTTCCTGGAGATCTACTTCCTGCAAAGTTCAGCTCTAAACCTGATCAAACACACCTGAACCAGCTAATCCAGAACTTCAGGAGCACTTGACAATTACAGGCAGGTGTGTTGAGCTGGAACTGAACCCTGGCCTGCAGGTAGGGAGATCTCCAGGAACAGGATTGGGCACCCCTGGCTTATAGCAACAGATATTAAAATCTCTCTTTCTCTCTGAGAAATTGTTGTCGGATATTATTAGATACTAAATTGCCACTTGCTTTTGAAAGCTAAGAAATTTGATTCAGTCCAGCAGCCCCAACATGGAAAGACTGTAGGATGAATGCACCATTGTTGCATTCTTTTGAATTGAACTGGAGATTATCACAATGTTTTGTATGTGGTCTATTATGTGGAACATAAACTTGAGTGTAAGGATCACAAGTCAAGGATGAAAAAGGCCCATGCCTGCCTGCTAGCACACTGTGCTTTTCCATCGCTATAGGTATCCACAGCTGCTTCTCAGTTAATGTGTTTTCAATATCTCTCATATCCCTGTTATACGGCATAAGAAAAATCTTTCAGGCAGCCAATCATTACCATAATCGATTCATTCACCTATTACTTTTGTTCTGCACCAATAGTCTCAGCTGAATGCTGTGAGGGAAGAGGTTTTCTTCAGGATCACTGCCGATTCTGACTGTATCAGTGTTTCTGCCAGCATGCTGTTTTGCTATCCCTGCCATTCTCTTTTCCTTGTTTCTCTTCAAATGACAAAGGCTGTCTGACAGAGAAGAAACATTTTGTTATTGTAAAACAGGCAGGTTGTTATACAAAAGGACGGATTTCTTCACTTGTACTTTAATAACGAGAAAGGCACAGTCAATAAATGGCACTAACAATTCGTTCTGCTTCGCCTGCCGTAATTGAAAAGTAAGTGATGCAGAACTTTGGATGCTTTGCCCTTTCTTCTTTTTTCTCCCCATTTATTTCCTTTCATTTTATGTCACTGTTTGAGTCAGATCTGCCATCAAGTCCTGAGCTGAAAGTGCAGAGAAGTTGTTTGCTCCAGGGATAAGACGTGGGCTTACGGACCGCAGGATCCATAGGGGCCAACAGACAGAATGTACTTTCTGTCCATCTATTCTGCTAAACGCCAAATCTGCAAAATGACAGTGATTGTGTCATGACCTATGTGGACAGTAAAAAGAACATCTCAGTCTCAGTGAATGAATGGCTGGAGACCTCTGGGTGGACTGGGGCCCTTGGCATGTTGCTGGGCAGAGTGGTGTAACTGATGCACTATGAGTGGACTTTGCAGAGACGGGGCTCAGCGCGCAGCGAAAGGATTATTCTTAATCTAATCTGCTCCTCAATGGTTGGCTTGTCCTGCACTCAGAGTCGCTCCAATAAGACTACCCAGATCCCAAGGCTGATGTGTTCAAGTGGCTCCAGTTCAGGACAGAATGTATCAAATGTGAATTTTGCTGAATTCCAAACAGGTCTGGAATTAAATGAAAATTGTGTCATCATTTACCCACTCCCATGTCCTTTTAAACCGGTATGAATTATTTCATGACTCATGACTTACAAAATACAAAAAAAAAAAAAATAATACAAAGAATGTTTCAGTTTTTGTCCAAACAGCAAAAGTCAATGGAGCCTAAACCAACACTGCTCCACATTGACTTATTTGTATTTTGTAGAAGACATAGGGTCATATCGTTTTCTTAGGACATGAGTAAATGATGACAGAATTTATGTTTTTGGGTGAACTATCCCTTTAACATGAATGCTTACTATGTTTAAAAAAAAAGAAGAAAAAAAAGGGTTCATTGCCCAAACGGTCACTTTTTCAAAACTCTTCACACCATTGGCACAGCAGTAAATTCCACATCAAAAATGTACTAAAACTAAGCTAAAAAAAAAAACCGGTCATAACACTAGCAAAGGTTTTCACCCAACAAACACACTTCAACATTCATAAACTCAATAACCTAAAAAAAATAATTTAAAAAAACACTATAATGTAGATTACACAATGTTTTTTTTTTTTTTGTATTCCTTTACAAAACCATAATGGCAGTTCTCTACTGTTTAGAATTCACTGCAGTGTACAGTATGTTAAATGGTCCATGTTTATATCACAGTACAAAATTATTTCTAAGTTGTCCTCTTTTGTATCGATGGTAATGAAATTGAAACACTGTTGCAGCTACTTATGACGAAGTAGTACTGAAGTCCCAAAGCTTGCCTACTCTTCTGCTACACATTCAAAAGTATGTACTTTTTCTTTACAAAACAGTACATACTTTTAGGGCATAGTATAAGTAGGAAAATTGGGATGCAGCATGTCACCTGTGAAGGTGTTCAGATAAATCTAATTGTTTTGATATTCATTTTCTAAATATATTTTCATATATATTTCAATATGGCATTACTATAGAAATATAACAAATTGTTGTCTTATTCAGTTTGTATTACGTTAGGTTTTGAACTTAAGTTTAACAGTTTTGAAGAAAAAAGTATGTAAACATGCAAATTGGCTTTTTAGCCCACATACTGAGTACTGAGAAAAGTGTCTTGGCAATTGTATACATTTTTTTATAAACTGCAAGATAACATTTTCGTTTTATGCAACTATTTGTGCTAAGTCATTTCCTACATTTTAAAAAGTTTTTAAAGACAGTACATTTTGACAGATAGATATAAAGTATTGGGACTAATGCATTTTCCTTCTTTAGAAAAATCCTCACAGTAAAGGAAAATAGAGATTATATGTTACAGGTCAGTTTCTTCCCCAGATCCATAACCACCATGAACTCTAATATGCACAGATCCCTTTCTGCTACATGCATACATACACACATACAGGGCCCTATTTTAACGATCTGAAACGCAAGTGTCAAAGCGCAAAGCGCAAGTAACTTTGTGGGCGGGTCTTGGCGCTGTTGCTATTTTCCCGGCGGGATAAATGACTCTTGTGCCTGGCGCAAATCTAAAAGGGGTTGGTCTGAAGTAGCTTCATTATTCATAGGTGTGGTTTGGGCGTAACGTGAAATAAACCAATCAGTGCGACATCTCACATTCCCTTTAAGAGCAGGCGCGCTTGTTCTATAGCGGATTCCTATTATAACGGCGGATTTGCCAGGCGCACGCCAGGAGCGGTTCAAGGCCGAGGAGACCGACGTTCTCGTCAGGGACGTTGGGGATGGAGAAACGCACCCAAATTAACTTCGGTTAAACAGGCGTATGATAATTTGGGTAAATGTGTAAGCTAGATGTATGCTTTTATAATAAAATGTCTATCTATCTATCTATCTATCTATCTATCTATCTATCTATCTATCTATCTATCTATCGTAATAATGTATGATTTGCAAAAATAACTGCTGCGTCTGTGTGTAGATGAGAGAATCAAAGTGTATGCGCGTTGTGCACACGCTACACTGATTATGGCCAAGCATGCGCCCTTAAAATAGCATATGAATAACATGCGCAACGCGCCACTGACTTTAAACTGTTTTTTTTTCGGTCAGTGGCGCAATTGTTTTCTAAACCTGTAAAATAGCATGAGGGAACGTTTGCGCCGGAACACGCCTCCTCTTTGCGCTGAACCGCCCCGGGGAGCGCAAGTGTATTTCTTAGTTAACCGACGTGCATCTGTGGAGGGAAAAGTCCGCTTCAAAATAGGAATGATACATGCGTCGGTGTACAAAGTCAATTGCGCTGGGTGCAAGATAGGGCCCACAGTCTCAGTGTGCTATTTTTCATTATTTTTAACTTTGCAACGAACAGGTTTAGTGCAATATATTTCTTATTAGTGCAATATTAAAATTTGACTAAAAACTGTACTAAATGTTTAATATTTGTGTCAAATGTAATATTGTTTGTGTTTGTTGTATAATTTGTTTGGGACCGAGGGAAAGCATTTCCAATTTTCGTTGTACGTGAGTATATTGACAATAAAGGCTTTCTATTCTAGTCTATAAGTAAAGAAAAGGGGGAAAAAAAGTTTTAGAGCACCCAGTGAAAACAGATCAGGAGATGTTAAGATTTAGGTAGAAAAGTAAGAGATAATTCATGTGATATTGTGTTAAATCAGGTGACTGTATCTCAAGGCAGCATTGTCTTTTTCGTGCACTTTCACAGAAGAAAAAGTCTCATATAGCAGAGCATGCTAAAGGTCATGGGTTCGATATCCAGGGAACTAAAAAATGGCATTATACTGTTATTCTGATTGATTAAACTAGAGCATGACAAACAAAAAATATATCAATGTGACTGATAATGATTATTTGTAGTGGAATGCAACACTTCCTGCTCCTGTTCTGTTCATATTATTCTTATAAATACAAAAATAACACATACTAGAGGGAAAACTAAAGGTAAATATGTCCTCAAGATTTTCAGCAGCTGACGGGTCTTGTCATTACCACAGTCATGTCATTATGAATTTTAGAACATGATCAAAAAACTCTCACGTAAAACTCATGAAAACAGATCAATTAACACCGCGGCTTTGTCCGAAGCTCTCTCACACGCAGTTATCAAACAATGAGTACTTGAACTAAGCGTCTGCTCCCCCTCCACCTCTAAACACACACTTAGACTGGTGATGGCGCCTCATAAACTGTTTGGCAGTGTCGACATTATCAGCGGCTCAGAGTCAGACATCATGTCCCTCCAATTAGAGCTTCACAGCTCCCCTCATTCATCTTTATTGGTGATACATTAGCCACCATTAAATAAAAGACATGGGATAATCTCCATAATGATGTGGATGATGAAACCCAGTGTCGGAGAGGGAGGTAGGAGCTCTGTGACTAGAATAGGAAAGAGGGTGGGTGTCGGGCGAGATGATAGCGGTGGGCCTGTTTTGGGTCAGTGCCCGGGAGAGGAGGAGGATGGTGATGAAGGTGGGGAGGGATGGACATGAGGAGCTGTGACAGCAGCATTAGCTGGGAACACATTAGCCATTACCACGCAGCCAATCAAAACAGCACACCTGTGCCAATCGGGGAGACGGACAGACGCTAGCCCAGGTGCGCGTGTGTACACGAGCGTCAGCGCTGGCTGGCTAAGTATAGAACCAGACGGTGCGCTCCAAACCTGCAGTTTTTGCCAGAATCTGTGAAGCACAGAGGGGGACAGCAGGGAACGTTTAGAGAACATTAGAAATATGGTTTAAAATAAAGGCTCCAGCATGTTTGGGGAAAAGGACGCCGCGCGCCGGGTCTGGAAAAAGTTGGTGATGTCATCTTCTATTGACCAACAACTTAAAAGGCAATGATCTCTTGTTTAATTGAACTGCCCTTAATTACGTTACTTTTTTTTTTTTGTCCTTTAATTAGTGCCTCATGAATAATTGATTAGCCGTGAAGTCATCAGTCGGGCAATACAAAAAGTGATAGCGCGTGAAATGAACAGTAGCCCCGAAACGGAGCTCCGCTCGGCTCTGTTAGTCACTGATGCCGGCTGCCCTGAGACAGACTTCAAAACTGACAGCCCGAGCAGACGCAAACTATATTGTATAACCGCTCTTCAATCCCGTCATCAAATATTTACAGGGGTATCATTGCCAGCACGGTGTCCCGCTGTGCATTCTCCGAGTGGCGGCAGGGGGGACATTGATCTTCCTTTTAAAGAACAAACGAGAGCTTCAGAGATGTTTCTTATGCTTCGGGCCTGTTCGGTGTGCTTCATCTATATTTCTCTGGGGCGTACACTATTGATCCGGTCAGGTCAAGAATCTGCATCACCTCCCAAACCTACAAATATGATCTCTGGACTGCATTAATATGAAAGACTAGACTGCGCTTTTCCCCTTCGTCCTGGATAATTTCAGACTCGCACTGCGTGGACACTTCATTTGTCCTCATTCTGCGCAGACAATAAACTGTGAATATTTGATTGCTTGGAAGTGATTACTGGATCCATCTGTGTGATAAAGACATGTCAGAAAGAAATCATAAAGGGTTCACTATAGCATAGATGACCATGTATAATCATTATGCTTTTGTTATAGATTTGTATAGATATAGACTGTCAGGTCGGAGTCTGAGGGCTAAAACTGGTAACAAAATGAAGCATTTAATATTTATACAGAGCAAAAAATTATAACATTACACAATTGCACATAATTTGTTTTGAGTAAATTTCAGAGGTATAAAATTAAGTAAAATCTACTTAACTAAGCAACATAATGTTGATTAAAGTGAGTAAACATAACATTCCAGTTTACAGAATGACTCTTACTTCCAAATCTGATGTAATAGCACTTCACACTACCAATTAACATTTAAATAATCATGTAAATGTTGAAATAATACATTTAGATTTTATAACACACCTTAAACACCCCAATAATATGATTTTAATGCATGTTTGTTGATAAAAAATATATATAACCTAATAAAATATATATATTTACGAATCTGCGGACCCACACCTCAACACGATAAACACGATAGTGTTAGCGATCAATCGTATTTTCTTCCCACATAAATCATTCTGCATAGAAAATGTTGCAAAACATGTTACCTAACTTGACAACAGTATCAACATAACACAGCGCAAATAACACTGGCAAACTATGGAAAAATGACTATTATTAAACGACTATTAATTATGCACGACCCAATTATGCATAATAATTATGCAGGGAACACCTGCATTACAAAGTTAAGAAGTTAATATCGGATGCATAATTGTAATTCAAATTTGGCTATAACAAAGTTCATTTTAATATGAATTGAAATAAAATAAATTTATATAAATGTCCTTTTTTAATAATAAAAAAAAATTGTCAAGACAAACTTTAAATGCTGACCTTGTTGGAAAAGTTTTGGGAAAAAAAGATATATAGAAAGACAGACAGACAGACAGACAGACAGACAGACAGACAGACAGACAGATAGATAGACAGATAGATAGATAGATAGATAGATAGATAGATAGATAGATAGATAGATAGATCGATCGATAGATAGATAGATAGATAGATAGATAGATAGATAGATAGATAGATAGATAGATAGAAACGAACGACAGACAGACAGATAGAACAATATAGATAGAACGATAGATAGATAGATAGATACTGTATGACAGACAGACAGACAGACAGACAGACAGATAGATAGATAGATAGATTGATAGATAGAAACAAACAATAGACAGACAGATAGATAGAATGATAGATAGGAGAACGGTAGACAGACAAATAGATAGAACGATAGATAGATAGAAATGAACGACAGACAGAACAATATAGATAGAACGATAGATAGATACGAACGACAGACAGACAGATATAACGATATAGATATAACGATAGATAGATACGAACGACTGACAGACAGATAAATAAATAGACAAAAACAAACAATAGACATACTGACATACAGACAGACAGATAGAGCGACAGAAACAATAATAGACAGACAGACAGATAGATAGAACGATAGACAGAACAATAGATAGATAGATAGACAGATACGAACAACAGACAGATGGATAGATGGATAGATAGATGATAGATGGATAGATATATCAGAATTATGAATAATGTCATATTGTTGACTTAGATTTTGCTGATTTGCTATTAGATAAGACATCTGATAACAAGAAAGCCCCACACACTCACAGTGTGACATCACACTTCAGGAGAAATTCTTGTCATCCTGGTTCTCATTCTCTCTTAAGCAGTCTCAGCTCTTCAGCCCTAATGGGAAGTGACATAATGTTTACGTAGAGTAGCTAATTTCTTGTCCAGATTTACTAGGTGTGCTAATATGACAGCGGTAAAATTAAGGCCTACAGTTGGCCATCATGCGCTAACGTTTGAGTGTGTGTGGGTGGATCCGATAACAGGGCAGCGGCAGGTGTAGCGTGAGAGCGAACCGCTCTTTGTTGAGCCGACACAAACATAAACACACACCAACGCATGCCACCATTTCACCAGGAAAAGAATTAATGAAGTGACCCTGCAAACGAGGCCTGGCGGTAACCAGGTAACCGCATCAAGTCTCTGCTCAAGCTAGCAGCAGAGAACCAATAGAAGAAATCAGCAGAGAACACGCGGGGGCAGTTCAGGGCGAGTGGCGATAAAGTCTCACAGAATAATCCATGTTTCTTTCTGTCACTGTTTCTTTGTCCCTTTCTGCTGTGTAGCTTCCTCATCTGAACCCACCTCTATTATTCACTCGCTGGTGGGAAAACCAGTGGCCATTGTTTTAAAAGTCAATGTGAATTGTCATTTGCAATACATTTTACTTCCACAATTTAATGTGAAATATGTAAACAAATATGTAAACAAAGTTTGGGGCCGCTAAGATTTTTTCTCTTATGCTCACCAAGGCTGCTCCATTTATTTGATCATTAATACAATAAAACAGTAATTTTGTGAAATATTATTAAAATGTATTTTAATCAATTTAAATTGTAATTCATTTCTGTGATGGCAAAGCTGAATTTTCAGCAGCATTACCCCAGTGTTCAGTGTCACATGATCACATGAGAGAGAGAGAGAGAGTGGTGATTGGCACTACCTTTTACCCAGTATGCATTGCAGCTGGGGTCAAATCAGATGGGCTATGTCCGAATTCGCCCCCCATACCCTTAAATAGGGCACTATTTGAAGGGACAGTCATTGGTAGTGGTGTCCAAAACCATGGTGGACATTATTGAGTGCACTCATTCAATCCCACAATGCACCACAAGGTCTTCCGATTAACTCCGACTATATTAGTGGAGTAATGTAGGGAATAGTGAATGAGGGTATAGGGGGCGATTCTAACATTACTTTCTAGGACTATAAAAGAGTTTAGGGGGTATTCATAGTTAGGTTAGGTTTATGTTTCACTGTAATATTGTGTTGAATAAATTATTTACCATGGTTGAGATATAAAGTCTTCTTCAAATAAAGCAGTCAGTTTTATTTCCACATGAACATGTCTACTGAAGTCAGTCGCACATACCCGGATGCTTGGTTTTAATGAAGTGAAGATCAATGTTCATTGGACAAAAGGCTCTAAACGTGTTATTCTTGGTCCCAGCTGGATTCGGTGCTTCACTGGGAATCTATAAGGGCATCACACTATTTGCAATGGAAACAATATCTGATCATTCGTTAGTTCCAGGGCTTTCCATTAATATATTTATGTCTCTCATGGAACCCGGCCTTCTCTATATGATGATTTGAGTTCTCAATTGGGCAGGAATTTGCAACAATGACTGACATTGTTTTGAAATGTAAGAGAGAAATCGATGCTGTCTGATGGTTCAACTTTGCAATCTGTTTATTTCAGCTTTCACAATCCTGTCTTTTTCAAATCCGCAACAAACAGTTCTGAGCTTGGTTCATTATGTTTTTTAAGTATTTTCACTAGTAGTTTGTGAAGCAGCTTTCTCTAGCTACAAATAAACATCAGTACACTTTTGTCATTGACGAGTGATTACCTGCTGTTGAAAAGCACCAGCCGCCACTGCAGGAAATAACAAAAGGTCGTCCGACCTAAAATCTCCCCCCCCCCCCCCCCCCCCCCCCCCCCTTATGGATTTGCTGCACTTGGCAACGACAGTGGCCCTGGTGACAACGAAACAGTCCTCGTTGTCTAGTCTGCTAAAACACTATTTACATTTCCCCACAAATCTTCTATTTTCTCACGCACACAAACACACGCATACGCACAAATGGCAAGCCGTAAAAAGAGAAAGACAAGTTAATAGCAAACAGCACACTGCATTTTTCATTTAGTATCTTTAGCGTGTTGTTTTGTTTTTCACACGGTGAACAGAAAAACCCATGGCTGATTATGTGAAGAAGGCGTGAAATTGTGATATTTGCATGGCTGGGGATATTAACTAGAGGCATTAGTTCTTGAAAAGCTTCAAGGCTGGGCTCCAGACATGTTTTTAAATAATGGTTTAATGATGCATATTTTACAAATATTTTCCAAGCCAGACTACCGGCGCACCCTGTCTCTCTCTCTTTCTCTCTCTCCTCCAGACTACATTAACGCTCTTATTCTTTCTTCATTAACAGGCTCACAGCCCTTTCGCTATGCTCCTTTGTGTGCATTTGGAAAAAATCAACTGGAAAATAGACAGCATGAGGCAGCCGAACAGACGTTTTTAGTTTCTCTATTTCTGTGCGGACTCTACCAACCGCTGTTCATTATTTTGATTAGTCGTATTCGTTTTTAACCACCTTCCATCACTCAGTCGCTGATTGGGATGTTAAGATGAAATATCCACAAAGAAGTTTAAATGGGTTATGATCATTCCGCATCGCACTTGCTGTATTTTGCTCTACTACATCTCCTCTTTCTCTAAGCCAGGCCTGGTCCCTCTGCTCCATTAAAGGCAGATCTCACTGGTGCAGGTATTGGCCGCTGTGAGGTGCAGCTGTCCAAGTTGCCGCTTTGGCCCGGAGTTGCTGTGTCCAGACACAAAAGCACAAACATCAGGGTGTCTGGCCACACGGCCCCAGTCCAGAGACCATCAGGCTCAGGCCTGTTTTACTGCTGGACGCTATACAGACACCATCACAGAAATGGCCAAGAAAACACTCAGGGACACATTTGCTCCGGCAGAGCAGTGGAACTGGCTGAGAATGTGTTTTAGACATTTATATCAGAGGGCCACTGAGGCTAGTCACTCAAAAGAGGAGATTCATTGAATATGTGACGTTACAGTCTGGTCTCATTGTTAATGCGTAGGTGTAAATATGTAACATTTACTGGTAAAAAACCAAAAGCGAAATTTTGAACGTTTGGATAGATGCTGAAACGTACAATATGGATGTACTGACAACGTTTAAACGTAAAAATTATTATGTGTTTAAATCTAAAAATGTTTAAATACTTTCAATGTTTTATATCATTGAGATATTTGTGTAATTGTCATTTTACCATTTTATAGATACATTTTTGATCTCTTAACCCTATCCCCAAATCCAAACATACCCATTTCATAGAGAAAATAAAAAGAATATATAAAACGTAATGAACAGAAATGTGTAGGAAAATGACAAGTCATTTTAGTTACAATATAGCATTAAAAATATATATTTTGAGCCTCTAATTCCACTCCTAACTCTAAACCTACCCATAACCTTTTCTTAAAAATATGTACAGTAATAAAGAAAAACATAACAAACAGATGGGAGTGTGGAATCACAATCATTTATTTAATTTAAAAAAAAATGTCAAAAGTGGCACCAAATGTAGTCCAACTGATGATGTGTTGTAGCCGCAGTTCTCTCCGGCGGTACATAATAGTTTTGTATGAAGCACAGAGGTGAATTTAAGTTATTAATCGCTGAAAATCTTATCCTGATACAGGCGGGCATTTCTCATTCAAACGCACATGACCTAAAACATGGCTGACGAACCAGGCGAGAGCCAATGAGCGTTTGATATCACTGCCATAAAATGAGGGCGAGCCAATGAGCGTTTGATATCACTGCCATAAAATGAGGGCAATTTATGGAATCATAACGAGTGTGGGATTTGACTGCTGAGAATGGAGATGATGATTCTTCACGGAGAATCTCACAATTGTATTGATTCTAAAGATTTGGATTACAGCGATTACTTTTGTGAATTTGTGTTGTGTTTTCGGTGTATTTTATGGTTCTATCATCGGTAACAGCATTGGACTGTACTGAGAAACTGCCTTTTGTGTCCCACAGCAAGCAAAATAAATATTACATGATAAATAATGGTTAAACGATTACAGAAATGTTATTCATTTTACATTTTTTAAGTGTTTTTCTTGTTTAACATTATGCAATTCTCTAAAACGAGTTTGCACCAGAAGTAACACTGAACAGAATGAAATGTCATAATTGCTAATTAAGTAAATGAGTCAGCTAAGGTAAATTTGATTGAAAATATAATATAATTTATCATAAATGCAACAGAACCAACTGATTAA
This sequence comes from Rutilus rutilus, assembly GCF_951802725.1. NCBI lineage: Eukaryota > Metazoa > Chordata > Actinopteri > Cypriniformes > Leuciscidae > Rutilus > Rutilus rutilus. The sequence continues at coordinate 27,178,753 of NC_140232.1, read as the reverse complement.
TTCCATGAATTCGGTATTAGGTTAAATAAGGATTTGTACACATTGGTACGTCTAAGTTGTTTATTCATACATTTACATTTCAGTGCTGTCAGTACTTCAATATTGTACATTTCAGTGCAAACTTAAGTAATTGTACCTGTGGTAGGACTACACTTTGCGAAAAAATACAGACGAAAACGAAATAAGATCACGTTGGACATTAGGCCAAACATTCTTATGCAAAACCAATAAACCATGAGTTACAGTGGTAGAAAAATCACTGTAATGCACAGCTTTGAATGACATATTGCTGTGCACAGTACTAATTCATAATATATATATATTTTTTTATATATATAATATATAGACATTTCACAACATATGTTTGTCAGGATTTAAAATGTACATTCAACAAAGATAATTAGATAATATATAAGATGAAAAGAAAATTTTATAATATAATTCTAATTAGTTATATTTCATATCATAATTAGTTTATTTTCATGCTTTGTGCTGTGCCAGGTGTAAAAGTGTCATTAAAAGAGCAGCTGAACAGAACAACAGTATTAAACGCTGTTTTTCTCCGACTGGGAACCTTTACAGGCTCTCATTACAGAGATGATTTACATATATCCACACACAGATGAAGACATGAGAGCACGTGTGTGTGTGTCTAGCACTGAACAAGAGCTCACAGCGTTTGAGGAGATCTGAAGGTTGTCTAATATCTGTTCTCAGAGCAGTGAGCTTGCACATCTCTCCAAGTCTCATGAATGTAATTGACCTTTTTTTTCCTGTAATGCTGCTGAGATGGTGGCCATGGGGGGGGGGCAGTGACACAGAGACTAAACACCAGCCAAGCAAAGTTAATTGTCCAGCTGAACAATAACGCAATGGAGACTGAAGATATGAAAAGGGCATTCAAATCAATAGATCGACAATAGCCTTTCCGAAAAGATGGCTGAACTCAATTTTCTGGCCGTGGACACCCTCTAAGCTCCAGACACACTGCAGCCCCCCCCCCTCCCCTTTAAGACCACCACAACCCTTCTATCACAGTGCCCAAACCTCCTCCACAAACAGAGGCTTTTGGTTTGTAGTGCTTGCAAAGCTTCCTTTTCTTTGTCTTCCTTTTTACTTTTATATAATTATTTTATACATTTTTGCCCACACACACTCTCACTTACACACTCGCACACACACACACACGTTTCCATGTTTTATGGGGACTTCCCATAGACGTAACCCTACCCATCACAGAAAACTTTCTACATTTTTAGATTTTCAAAACACTTAATTTAGTATGATTTATAAACTGTTTTACTCATGAAAAAAAAAAAAAAGTGAAAAAAAAAAAAGTCCCCATAAGGTCAAAATGTACTGGTATTACTTAGATATAATTTCTATTGTTTCAATGCTTACCAAACCTAGTGATTTCACTTGAATTCTGAATTGCGATTAGTCTGCTTACTTGCATTTATTTGCATACTGAACTGTTACTGGTCTCTTATTTCGTGCATATATTTAACCATTTAGCTGCCGTTACACTGCAAAAACAGTTGTTATTTATTCATGTGCATAGCCCCAAAAAAAAAAAAACCCGGCATTGTATGTCACTGATGCCAAAAAGCATTTAATTTACACCAAACCGCATTGTAAAACCTACAGTAAACTTCAATAAAACTTTACCAATTCTTTTCATGCCTAGTCGCCACTGATATTTACTTTAGTAAGTGAAAATCTAGTCCTTTCATTTTAGATTTCCTTCCTTAGTCATTTTTTTTTTTCGCCATGAACATTGTGTTTAGTTTGCGCTCTGCATTGCGATGGGAACGGTGGGCGAGGCTAATCATTCTTTAGCTGTTCTGGCCTTAGAAAGGTCAGCTGTTTGAAATGTCAGGCTTCAATGGAGCCAGATTCACATCGTGCTGCTCAAGTGTCCAATTAAAGAGGGTCTGGCAGGGGTTGAGTGGGAAGCACTCTTCACACAGGAGAGCTAATGAGGGGGCCAGGGCACCGAGACCCCCCTCGGCACTGATCTACAGGGCCTCAACCACAGCGGCAGGTTCCGACCGAAGGGCTGGCACTCGGAGTACTGAGAAGACCTCCAAGGGCACCGGGGAGGACATGGCTTGATCTCATTAAGGACTATAGAGACATGTATGTATGTTAATTTTTATCATCCCTTTCACACACACTTATGTAATATGGGGATAGGTCGGCGCGTCCTGTTGCAGTATCTGTCTCAGTCATCTAAGAGTGCAAGCTGCTTTCCATATAGCAGGAAAACAAGTTTCCGTCACACTCAGCATGGACAAACGCAGGTCAAAGGTCACCACAGTCGCATATACACTTTGCACACCGAATCCTAATAAGAAGCCAGGCTGCAGCCTTATAGAGGAAAACAGGGTAGGATCATTTACAGGGGCGATTCTTCATTTAGAGCAACTAAAATACCCTGTTCACCTCATCAATAAGTCATTAGGCCCATCTGTAGCCCGGTGAGCTAATACCGGTTTAGCAGTTGTTCTTTCAGCGGTTAGTTTTAATAACTGCATTCGGGGAGTTCTAGATCAGCAAAAAGCGCAACGGCTCTCCAGAGCCCCTCTGCAGTCTGCTTGTGCACGATTGTGGAGTTTTTATGGAGAAAAAGTAGATTTTACTGCTCGCTGAAATCAGCAAAATTACCCTCCCAAAATGGCAAGGGCAATAGAATCATGGGGTAAAAAAAAAAAAAAAAAAAAAACTTTCATTATATAACCCCAAACAAGGTAAGCTAAAAACCATGTTGCACCGTGCGTGTCTTTTGTAGAGTTGTGAAGGTCAGCGGTACAGTCTTGTGTGGCTTTGGGTAACAGATGCTGAGCAAAGCTGGGAAAATTAGCCTACTCCACGTGCCTTACATAAACATTATTTTAATCAAAGTGTATTAGAGCAGCCAGATATTTTAGACATATGGGGGCTGCATCCTTCCTGGCTACCCCATCTGTCTCTCCCAGAGCTCTGAATGCAGTTTCAGCCTTCACCCAGATGCACTGAGAAAACATTCAGCTTCCCATAGAGACGCAGAAGCACAGGCTGTACCCGCTGCTCTGGGACAGGCACGCCCGGGGTGCTACGATGGGATCACGGAAATGCTGAGAAAAGAAATCGCGAGAAAAGGCCTCTTTTTTGCAGGTTTTTGCTCTTGGGGTGCAGCTGATGCTTGTTGTGAGAAGTAAGAGAAGTCACAAAGTGTGACGCCCTCTTTGAACACACAACCCCGTCTGCGAATACAATGCTGTTGTGTGGTGTAGTGTGCAGTGAATAACAAACACACATGCACACAAAGCAAAACATGCATACTCACCAGGGTTGGTGATGGTCAGAAGATCCAGCCTTCGTTGTTGCTGAAAAAGATATAAAGATCTTCTGTCAGAGAGATGAAACTGAAAGATGAATTCAAAGTTTCTGCTGTCAGCCTGTTAAGCACATTTTGCTCTCTATCTCTCTCTGGAGAGATAAAAGTGTGTCATGCATTTTACATCAGTTTTATGTAAATACATATACAATGCATATATATCACTACTCTTACACTTATCTTACACTTCTCTTGAGGCCTATTCACAGCAAAAGAGTTTGAATCAAATAATGCTTTCCTATGAACCCGTTCACACAAAAAACTGGCCAATAACAAATAAGAATTATATAACCCATAATCATCAAGAGTGATCCGTCAATCAGACGTTTTGTATACCATGGAAATGTCAATTGTGCCAAAAGTGACCTCCAGTGACCATCCACTCCCAAAAAGCATTACGAATGGTGTAGTGGAGACGGCGTACATTCTAAAACTATAAGTATCTTTTTTTTGCTAAATTTTGTTGCTGTAATTTTGAGTAGTTTTATAATGTACCATCATTTTTAACTGATTGTCATTTGCCTTCATCGGATGAATATTTCGTTTTTATTAAAAACCTTATGGAGAAAAAAAGAAAAACCTTCCGGAAGATTATATTATATTACATAAGTATAATAAAGAATAAAAAAATAATATATTTAGACATCTTTATATATATTTTCTATATGTTTTATATACATCTTTATATATCTTCACAAACACAGGTATATATATTTGTTTTATTTAATAATGTATATATCTGTCTGTTTGTTGGCCTATTTGGGTACTTGTACTTCAATCCACTTCTTGCTCTGCTAACAAAATAGCTTTATGTAGGGTGTGTGTGTTTGTGTTCATAATCCATTGCGATTTGCGAGTTATGTATTCATGTGCTGTAGTAGATGCGGGTCGTTTCCTGGAGAGAGGGCGTGGCAGAGGCTACAGCAATCCACACAGGTCACACTCTCAGATCGATAAGTGCCCAATCAAAGACTGATGGCGTCCTCAACGCGCTGCAGTGTGAGGCGGACACACATAACACACACACTGTGAGGACAGGCAGCTCAAGAGCCGTACTTTAACACTCTTGTGGTAACAGTACTGCAGGTCCTTCTACATAAGAGCCACTACACACATAGTAGAGCAGAGAGCGTACACTGATATCATTCATTCACACACACACACACACACACACACACACACACACACACACACACACACACACACACACACACACACACACACACACACACACACACACACACACACACACACACACACAGCTCTGCTTTTAAATGTCTGGTCATTTCCTGACGATTAGCAATCATCCATTGAAGCCAAAGGGCTTTAACTTGGTTTTGAATTCATATAATGTTAATTTTTTTGGGGGCTCTCTAATAATGGAAGCAAAGTCCTAAAATATGAAAAGAGAGTTACTGAATCAATTTTAATGAACAATCACTGTGTGTATGTAATGTGTGTGGAATGTGTTGTGTTATTCACTATGCTTGTTAGCAATACAGTATGTGTTTAGCAAAACGTCTTTTATTGGGGCCACCTGACTTGTCCATGATGAGTATTTTCTATCTGCTAAAAATAATAAAAACAGTATAATACATGCATAAAATATGTTGGCACCTGTCAAAAAAAGTATGTGTTAATGTGGTGTTTATGCAGTAATTGGAAGATATGAGTCATGACTCATAGGTGCTAACTCTCACCGAGCATCTTCTTCTACACTTTAAACGCTTTTAAGTGTATACAGTGTAATATAATAGCAGTTGACATCAAAAAGATTAGGTGAAAAACGATTTTGTTTTGGCAAACTCTTGAAATGATGTCTCTTGTTTTATTTTTCAGATCGCCCCCTGCTGGTGAAAGAGACACATACAATACAACCTCTTCGTTTTCTAAGCTGATCCTAACAGGGAAAGTACTGATAGAGATGCAGTGCATTACACTAAAACATGCAATAATATTAAAGATAATTTCAATACAGAAGGTTTGTTTTGCATTTTAAAGACTAGTTGACTTGCAATATATGTGCATACATTTACATATCAGAGTCATGGGATCAGAAAGTCGATATCACTGCTTCAAAACCATGTTGTCTACTGCCTACATAGGCTGCATCCTAAGTGAAATGAAACCACCACACAAATAGCACTACTCTCACAAAGCGCACAGCATTTACAAATGATACGGTTTGATGTTACTTGGTTTTTAAGCTAATTCTGCAATAGTAAGGATAAGGATATACAGTGCACACACAAATATTGGATAAAATGGTCAACGTTTTATGTCAGATTAAATGGTCAGATTTAAACTTTTTTTTACTTTTTAAATAAAAATGAGCATTATTGAATGAAATATATGACAAATAATTATTGACAATATTTCTCAGGACTGGCTGCCGTCTTGGATTTATACGTTGTTTCTTCAGAATTTGGTATCCAAAATATGGTATCTTACAAGGTCGCCTTCACATCAGGGAAACAGTCCCGTGTAGGTGAGTCATCGGCGACCAAAAACACACATATACAATCACACTTCTATGATGCCTTAAATGCTTTCTAAGTAGGCAGCTCACTTGTTTTTAGAACACAGCTAATGTTAGTCTGTATGAAGCGATCCATGACAGAGAGCAGCCCCACTACGATCCCCCTTTCCCCAGAGCCCGAGACAAGAGTAGTCTAATTATTTGGTATTGGTCTTGCACTATTACCACATGGAAATAAGGTCGGTAAAAGGCATTTCATTTAAAGGAGATGATTTGCGTCAAAATGAACCAGGCACTTAAACTACATGAGCATACATAGCTCTATCACCGGACACAATTCATTTTATGTGAATTCTCCCATTGACAGTTGAAACCCGCTGAGAGCTTCCTTTCTTCTACGCCAATTAGAGGCTCTGAAAAAGGCCAGTTGCTCCATTCCTTTGATCTGACCTTTGTTAGTTTTGCTTGGCCTTGTTGGTACAGATCCAGCATTTAAGACAGAAACGGCAAGTGGAAAAAGCCATGGCTGCTGCAATGCGTATGTCTGTCCATTGACATGAGCATTCACCCCCGCTGATATCACTTTTGGCCTTGTACTTCCTGACTGAATTCTGTCAGTTACAGCTACATGTAGTGCATTCTCTCAAGCTTTAATCTTGTGACGACATTTTTGACAGCTAAGTCCTGCTTTCTTTCAATAAATCTATGGAAATGGAGATGAGATACTCAAAACTCTCTTTAGCTCAAAGTAGCTACACGTTTACATGCAGTAATCTGTTAATAATCCACCTGATAGCTCAATCGGAATGAAAAGCCTTCACGTAAGCAACACAATTGATCCAATTAAGCACCAGGATCCATATTGTTGCTGTAGATTTAAACATTTAGTTTTTCTAAAGTCCACATGCAGGGCCATAGGTGCACATCAACTGATATTTTCTTCAGATTACAAAGGTTACTCTAACATATAAGCGGTACAAGAGACACTGTCTGCATGGATAAGGTATTTAGTGTTTTCCAGGAACAGGGGAAAAAGAAAGACAGAGACAGAGAGAGAATCACATTAGGAGAGGCAATCCTAGGCATGAAAATAGGATTGTATTAATCTTTATCAAAGAGTGCCAAGGAATCCCCCTCAGAACAGTGGCAGTCTGCATAGGAGCACATAGTGGGTGTCCCGGGCCTCACTGGAGTCAAAAGGCGTTTAATATTCTGAATGGAACACAGTATCTATTCTATTTTAACACCAGAAGACACAGCCACAGGTGAACGAGATGGGAGAGAGATGGCAACTGGTGCCGAAAGTCAGAGATCTGGGAGATCGGGGCTGTGACACACGGGAGGCCGGCTCACCTCAACAGATGCTGGGGTGAGAGCCCTTCACCCTATGTCAAAAAACCCAACGCACCCTGTCCAATTACCAGAGCCATAACCAAGAACTCTCAGAATACACACACACACACACACACACATTTACCTAAAGAGACTTCAGTATGCATATACTTCAGTTTGCATATAAAGCTATGCCATCATATGTATATATACATATATATATATATAGTTTTTTTTCTTTACATATATCAAGATGACTTTTTGCATTATTCAAATAAAAAATGATCTATTTTTATTTAATAAAATGACTAAATGACTTTTATTTTTTTATTGCACAAAGTTTTGACTAAACTCATACTGAAACTTTTCCTCCCTCGCTTGACCTATATTTGGTCCAAAACTGCAAATAGGCCAGACATCCCAAACTTTCCTCTTAAAATGTCATTAATCTTATCAGGGGCATCCGCACCTTTTCAAAAGAGTCTTAATCTTTGCAAGGTGCAAAACTGCACAACTGCAATTAAGAGGGCTGGCCACCAGACAGACAAAAAAAAAAAAAAAAAAAAAAAAAAAATTCATTCATTTACTGGACCTTTCATCTTATAACAGAATTAAATATTCATGCACAGACTCCCTGAAAACCCATTTGCAATATTTCCCCCTGAATTTACTCTTCTTATTTGCAGATGATTATCATGGGTGGGGGCAGTTATAGAAAAATACACCCACAAATTTGAGTCTCATTTCAGATGCATGTAAGGTCAATATAATGAGATTAACCTGAGCTCCCCCATCTTAACATTTCATTTAAAAATACATATGGCGACTGCAGGCTTAATTATTTTACTCAAAATATCAGATACACAGTAAAGAGAAAGTTATATTAGCAATTTAAGGAAAAAGGAGGCAGACTTTATACGTTTACTCAGGGATAAACTCGTTCTGTGCCATAAACTAGCTGATGGTGGGAATATGTCATGAATTATGGACCCCAGCGGATACCCCTCCCTCTATGAACACACACACAAGCCCAGTGGTGATGAGGTAAGGCAGATTAACGCTGGACTATTTAAACCATCTGCCATAGTCCCAGTAGCAGGAGTCAGAGTCATTGGCATCAATCCCCCAAGGACCCCTCTGTCTGACGCCAACCTTCCCATAAAGAGGAAAAGAAGAGGAAAAAGAGAGAAATGCGAGTGAGTCAACAAACTGACTCACCTCATCTTAGAGAGGGAAACAGTCCCGTGTAGGTGAGTCATCGGCGACCAAAAACACACATATACAAACACACTTCTCTACTCTCTCGCTTCCATCTAGTGTTCGGTTCACCTATCTCCCCTCTGGGAAAACGCTTCCCTCTTTTATAGCACAGATCTAAGGGATGAGCTCACGATGAGGTCATCTTCCCCTGGGTCTCTCTCTTCACTGAGCACTTACTGTCAGATTCACTGTAACACTCTTCATCATGCTCTGAATATGGGACGCTTTGTCATGTAAAATACCTCATTGTGTGGCAGAAATTAAAAGCAACAGACACAATGCATTTCAAACTCTTCATTAGGCCAATTACAGATATATGGCCAATTATAATATCAACTAATAATAGAGCGGTAAAAATTACATCATTGTGAGAGAGAAAAAACACACAGATAATCGGTAAATGAAACTAAATGTTTACAAACATTATAAACACTATAAACATGTATTTTAGTTCACCTCACTCCTCAACATATCCTTGAAATGTAACTTTATTCTAACAAATATAGTATAATATAATATAATATAATATAATATAATATAATATAATATAATATAATATAATGAGTGCCAATGTGTACAAATAAATATACATTTAAAAAAAATTATTATTATTTTATTGACATTAAAATAAACTAAAAGGCAGCAGCATATATTGGCGATTGGATATCCAGTATCAAGATATCAAAATGGTATATAAAATACATTTGCCAAGCACTAATTAAAGCATGTTTTATTTCACAAAAGCATCCTTATTTTGCCATTACAAAGGGAAGCAAATGGACAGCTGGATCAGCTGTGGAGAAGAGCGTCAGGACGGTCTGCTGGGGTTACTCTATCGCGTGACCAGGAGAACCTTGGTTTTAAAAATACACCACAACAAATAAAAGATTAATATCTTAGGACAGCGCCTGCTCCCCTTAGACTTGCCCACCTGCAGGATGACTGCAGCCCAGACCAGAGAAATCTAATCACCCCACAGTTAACTCTGCATTCAACCTATTCAGCACTTAAAAGCCATGATTGAATTTCATCTTGATGCCATTAAATATTTATAAAGGCCAATTAGAAGGGCAGCTCTTGCTGGCGGTAAAGACTCCTCTCCATCATCCACTCCCATGCCAGGTCCTGCCTCTGAAAGATCGCCCTTAAAGGGTTAGTTCACCCACAAAATGAAAATTCTGTCATTAATTACTCACCCTCATGTCTTTCCAAACCTGTAAGATTTTCATTCATCTTTGGAACACAAATCAAGTTCTTTTTGATGACATCTGAGAGCTTTCTGTCCCTCCATTGGCAGCTATACGCAACTACCTCTTTGACACTGAACAGATTGAATTTAGGTTATTGTTCACATTTAAACATTGATCAGCGAACATAAACAGAAGCTCAACCGAACCTAATTGATGTACGAGAACAAACCTCATTGTTTCTTGCTGAAGCTCAAATGTTTCGCGTAACACACGAGAATGAACCTCATTGGTTCTTGCTGAAGCTCAAACGTGCTGCATAACGAGAATGAACCTCATTGGTTCTTGCGGAAGCTCAAACGTGCTGCATAACGAGAATGAACCTCATTGGTTCTTGCGGAAGCTCAAACGTGCTGCGTAACATGAGAATGAACCTCATTGGTTCTTGCTGAAGCTCAAAAGTTTTGCATAACACACAAGAATGAACCTCACTGGTTCTTGCGGAAGCTCAAACGTGCTGCGTAACATGAGAATGAACCTCATTGGTTCTTGCTGATGCTCAAATGTGCTGCGTAACATGAGAATGAACATCATTGGTTCTTGCAGAAGCTCAAACGTGCTGCGTAACATGAGAATGAACCTCATTGGTTCTTGCGGAAGCTCAAACGTTTTGCATAACACACAAGAATGAACCTCACTGGTTCTTGCGGAAGCTCAAACGTGCTGCGTAACATGAGAATGAACCTCATTGGTTCTTGCTGAAGCTCAAACGTGCTGCGTAACATGAGAATGAAACTCATTGGTTCTTGCTGAAGCTCAAACGGGCTGCGTAACACGAGAATGAACCTCATTGGTTCTTGCAGAAGCTCAAACGTGCTGCGTAACACGAGAATGAACCTCATTGGTTCTTGCAGAAGCTCAAACGGGCTGCGTAACACGAGAATGAACCTCATTGGTTCTTGCAGAAGCTCAAACGTGCTGCGTAACCTGAGAATGAACATCATTGGTTCTTGCAGAAGCTCAAACGGGCTGCGTAACACGAGAATGAACCTCATTGGTTCTTGCAGAAGCTCAAACGTGCTGCGTAACATGAGAATGAACCTCATTGGTTCTTGCTGAAGCTCAAACGTGCTGCGTAACCTGAGAATGAACATCATTGGTTCTTGCAGAAGCTCAAACGGGCTGCGTAACACGAGAATGAACCTCATTGGTTCTTGCAGAAGCTCAAACGTGCTGCGTAACATGAGAATGAACCTCATTGGTTCTTGCGGAAGCTCAAACGTTTTGCATAACACACAAGAATGAACCTCACTGGTTCTTGCGGAAGCTCAAACGTGCTGCGTAACATGAGAATGAAACTCATTGGTTCTTGCAGAAGCTCAAACGTGCTGCGTAACACGAGAATGAACCTCATTGGTTCTTGCAGAAGCTCAAACGTGCTGCGTAACATGAGAATGAAACTCATTGGTTCTTGTTGAAGCTCAAACGTGCTGCGTAACATGACAATGAACCTCATTGGTTCTTGCTGATGCTCAAACATGCTGCGTAACATGAGAATGAACCTCATTGGTTCTTGCGGAAGCTCAAACGTTTTGCATAACACACAAGAATGAACCTCACTGGTTCTTGCGGAAGCTCAAACGTGCTGCGTAACATGAGAATGAACCTCATTGGTTCTTGCGGAAGCTCAAACGTGCTGCGTAACACGAGAATGAACCTCATTGGTTCTTGCTGAAGCTCAAACGTGCTGCGTAACACGAGAATGAAACTCATTGGTTCTTGCTGAAGCTCAAACGTGCTGCGTAACATGAGAATGAAACTCATTGGTTCTTGCTGAAGCTCAAACGTGCTGCGTAACACGAGAATGAACCTCATTGGTTCTTGCGGAAGCTCAAACGTGCTGCGTAACACGAGAATGAACCTCATTGGTTCTTGCTGAAGCTCAAACGTGCTGCGTAACATGAGAATGAAACTCATTGGTTCTTGCTGAAGCTCAAACGTGCTGCGTAACACGAGAATGAACCTCATTGGTTCTTGCGGAAGCTCAAACGTGCTGCGTAACACGAGAATGAACCTCATTGGTTCTTGCTGAAGCTCAAACGTGCTGCGTAACATGAGAATGAAACTCATTGGTTCTTGCGGAAGCTCAAACGTGCTGCGTAACACGAGAATGAACCTCATTGGTTCTTGCGGAAGCTCAAACGTGCTGCGTAACACGAGAATGAACCTCATTGGTTCTTGCGGAAGCTCAAACGTGCTGCATAACATGAGAATGAAACTCATTGGTTCTTGCGGAAGCTCAAACGTGCTGCGTAACACGAGAATGAACCTCATTGGTTCTTGCAGAAGCTCAAACGTGCTGCGTAACATGAGAATGAAACTCATTGGTTCTTGCAGAAGCTCAAACGTGCTGCGTAACACGAGAATGAACCTCATTGGTTCTTGCTGAAGCTCAAACGTGCTGCGTAACATGAGAATGAAACTCATTGGTTCTTGCTGAAGCTCAAATGTGCTGCGTAACACGAGAATGAACCTCATTGGTTCTTGCGGAAGCTCAAACGTGCTGCGTAACACGAGAATGAACCTCATTGGTTCTTGCAGAAGCTCAAACGTGCTGCGTAACACGAGAATGAACCTCATTGGTTCTTGCTGAAGCTCAAACGTGCTGCGTAACACGAGAATGAACCTCATTGGTTCTTGCGGAAGCTCAAACGTGCTGCGTAACACGAGAATGAACATCATTGGTTCTTGCAGAAGCTCAAACGTGCTGCGTAACATGACAATGAACCTCATTGGTTCTTGCTGAAGCTCAAACGTACTGCGTAACATGAGAATGAACCTCATTGGTTCTTGCAGAAGCTCAAACGTGCTGCGTAACACGAGAATGAACCTCATTGGTTCTTGCTGAAGCTCAAACGTGCTGCGTAACACGAGAATGAACATCATTGGTTCTTGCAGAAGCTCAAACGTGCTGCGTAACATGAGAATGAACCTCATTGGTTCTTGCTGAAGCTCAAACGTACTGCGTAACATGAGAATGAACCTCATTGGTTCTTGCAGAAGCTCAAACGTGCTGCGTAACATGAGAATGAAACTCATTGGTTCTTGCTGAAGCTCAAACGTGCTGCGTAACACGAGAATGACCCCTCATTGGTTCATCATATAAAGCAATCATGTCTCTTCAGAAAATCTGGATTAAACCGCTCAATTCAAATGGATTAGTTTTAATATCTCTTTATGAACTTTTGAAGCGTCAAAGTGGTAGGTGTGTAGCTGCTAATGGATGAACAAATGTCTTACGGGTTTGGAGCGACATGAGGGTGAGTGATTAGTGACAGAATTTTCATTTTTGGATGAACTAACCCTTTAAAGGCCACAAGATCAAACTCTTTCACTCTCACTCTCTCCTGCTCCTACCCAACTGTACTGAAGTATGCATGTCAGTTGAGAAGTGCAAGAAAACATGTCTAAATCCTAAAAGAGCAGATCTGAATTGATCCTTGCACCTAGCATGTAACAAATGAGATTAATGCAAGGCAGATATGACATCATATGGGAATAAGAGAAGACAAAACCATGCTCTTTAAGGAGTGGAGCGTCTTGGGCCGGACCCTCTGAAGACAATTCATTCCCTGCGGGATGTTCTGTTGTGTGATAAATGGAGCATTGAAGTGAGTTAAGTGTGAATAGAGGCTGGAGAAGAGATAGAGGATGAGAGGATGGACAGATAGATGAAGAGAGAGAATGGGTGGTTGGTAAAAAAATAACAGTATAATCATCTCTGAAGCTATAATTGGATTTATAGCTGCAAGAGGGGGCTGATATCAATCTGTGCAATGATGTCAGGAGTTTGTGTCTGTATGGTGTGTTTAGTTGGGCCTGCATAGTCAAGTCAAGTCACTTTTATTTATATAGTCTTTATACAATACTGATGATTGTTTCAAAGCAGCTTTACAGTGATAACAGGAAAATGATGCATTTCGGTTGTTCAGCTGAAGTCAGTTCAGTGTTGATTAAGTTACGTTGTAAAGTTCATCAATAATTAAATTAGTTCATTTCATCTAAAAAGCAGTTCTGCAAAAAAATATGTTATCGTCCAGCTCAGTTCAGTTACAACAGCGTCAGTACAATCAGATCAATAATATTCTTGATAAAAGTGACCATTACTGTTACCAGCTCTTGGCAGAACTCTTGAGCACTCTAAAGTGTACAGGGTTTTATCATCTAATATGGGCTGTTTGGTACAAGAAGCTAGTGGCAAAAGACATACATTACTCCCACTGTTACCTTGGCAACTTAGCAGCAAAATTCTTGTTTGTAGCAGCTTTTGTTGTGACAAATAAAACTAGTGCATTAAATATTGACTGTTTGTGTCTACTTACTGAATGTGGATCTACACCACCATTCAAAAGTTTGGGGTCAGTAAGAATCTTTAAATAAATGTATACTTTTACTCAGCAAGGATGCATGAAAAGTGACAGCAAACACATTTATAATGTTACAAAAGATTTCTATTTCAAATAAATGCTGTTATTTTTTTCATCAAAGAATCCTGAAAAAGGTATCACAGTTTCCACAAATACATTAAGCAGCACAACTGTTTTCAATGTTGATAATTATAAGAAATGTTTCTTGAGCACAAATCGGCATATTAAAATGATTTCTGAAGGATCATGTGACACTGAAGACTAGAGTAATGATGCTGAAAATTCAGCATTTACATTAAAATTGAGTCTAATATATATATAAACCATGGTCTATTTTAATAGTTCAAATATAACATACAGATAACAAGTTTCATAACAATGTGCCAATGCATATGTAAAATACACCAATTTAAAATTCAATATGGCCGTTATAGAAACATTGGATATCATATATACTAGTTATTTTGTGCATAACTTCTGAATAGTCTGTTGTAAATGGTCTCTTTTTATTTTTGGGGGCATACAGAATCAAATGATATCCAATCAATTTCGGCCATATTGAATTTGGTGTATTTTACAAACAGTATTGGCATTTTGTCATGAAACGTCATTACACCAGTCCAGTTTGGTTTGGATGAGCCTGTGAACCAGTATTCTCTTCCAGCAGTGTTGTCTTTAAGGCTATAAGGATGTTAGAATACATGAAAATATCAGGCACATCTAAAACATGCAGGATGCCCATGTGAACTCCAACCCTACCGTCCTCTCTCATCCCTAGACCCCAACAACAAACCCCTCTAGATGAGGAGCCGCATGGGCGACACGCATGAACTGATATTTACAGAGAGAGATCAATGACCTCCCGCTGGCTCTGAGAGGAGAGACACGCTCTGTTGTGTAATCCTGCCCAACACAACACACTGCTATGGGGAGTGCTGTGGGACAATTTCAAAATCACATGTCATAACCTCGACTCATGAGAAGGTTCATTTTGTGCTTAGGAAATTATCTAAAAAGGCTGAAAGTTACGTTGACCCTCCTGAGACATCCGCGGAACGTGTGTGCTGTAATTTTTGCCTTCGAAAGTCTCTTTTGTTGCGCTTCAGATAAAAGCACCTTTCTGATGCATCTGTTGCTATGATACCAGATGATGGAAGCCCTGTTGTGCCAACAGCATTAGAATGAAAAAATGATTGATCAAAAAGCTTTATGATGCATAACTCTGATTAACAAAAGAAACTGATCTAACTAAATTGGTTTTGAGCATCTAGGATAATCTGTTGGAGTACATCGGTTACTACATTATCGCCGGTTTTCGCTGACTGAAAAGTCATTTGGGGGAAATTGGATTTAGTAGAGCATCTATTGTATGTGCCAGACAGAAGAGCAGAAACACCGGCTCTGATCCAAAACTTGCCTTGCTGTCTACCACCTACACAGGCAGCTACCTTCTAAGGCATCATCCTTATCAAGATAGAATCACATAAGTGAGTTATCTGGATGCTCTACACAGGTAGAAGCTCATTTAAACACATAGTAGACACAAAAATTAGGTAAAATTGTCAAGTGAAATATGTTTTTCATTGACATTTTTCTTAATTTATAGTCCACCATTGTCTGTTCAATGCAGCGACTACATTGATCTCTTCAGGGTGACCCATCAGAGAATTAGACACGTGGACAGCCACACTCACTTTCTAATCTGATTACTACAAATCTTTCAAAAATCAACAGAGAAAAGCATCCAGACCAACCACACCTGCTCTGGTGCACATCTGATGGTCTGAATCTAGGGTACAAGCCTGTTCTGAGGGATTCAGTAAGATGCTACTTAATTCATGTTTTGAAAAGAAAAGAGACACAAATCTTAAAAAGCATTCAGTGAAAAACCTCCTAGAGTGACGTCAGATACTGTTTGAGCATCATTTCAAAAGAAGCAAATGTTTAAAATAAGGGGCTATATGCAGAATTCAGAAACCCTTGTTATTACCGGTGGCCGTTAAGCCAACAACTTTTGCTTGTGCTCGCACCCGTGCACACACTCCGTAACGTACAAGAGACTGAACGTGATTCAAGGTGTTCTTCACTTAAGGGTGAAAAGAAGTTTGAAATATCTCTGCAGCGATTTACTGTAAACGAACATCCAGACACCGCCTACACTGCTGAGAGCGACGTTTAGATGAATATGTAATTACTGCATGCATTCCTCTCAATAACAAACAAAAAAAGTTTTTTAATTAACAAAAAAAAGAAAAAACAGAAATCATCTGATCAAAGCTCTGCAATTCACTGGTATCATGTTGACAGTTGGGGTAATACAAATTACACAGTTATAATAGTTTGATTATAAAGTATGTATTTGAGAATATAGCAGACAGATCTATGTGAGACTGTTATAGTAAGAATTTGTCCTGTTATACATTCATGCATTTTAAATGGCAACCTCCATACAAACCTCCATAAAGTCCATACAATGACGCATTTCCATTTACAAAAGAATATTTACTGGCAGAGATACTGTAGAGAGAGACTTTTATCAGTCAAGATTTGATTTGATTGTACTGGATTGGCTAATATTATTTTCACCATCTCTGTGGTCTTGGTTACCAGCTTAAGAAAACAAATTTTTTTATATCCTTCCAAGGCACAGAAATGCATTATCTACTTGAAAGATTGTAAAGATAAATATTATTGTCAGAGTATAATGCACACAAAAAACCAACCAAAAAAAAACAGCTACACAAATGCTGATGTGAAAGATTGGCCTGCACACTTAAAAGCTCAAAAGGGGGCGATGGAGCTCCCGTGAAATATCTGCATCACTTAACCAAATGCGTTACTTATTCAGTAGCTCCTTAAAAGCACATTGACTGTTTAACTAACTCAAATGAACTTGCTCAGCAAGATTCTATTTAAACTGCCATGGCAGTAGTTGACCTGAAAGAAAACTGAGCCTATGTAAATAGGGGCAAATCTGATTTTAAGGGATAGTTCACTCAAAAATATAAATTCTGTCACCATTTGCTCGCCCCTACATGTCCAGACCTAGGCATTAGACACTGAAACAAGAACTTCGAAGAAACCAATGCACTAATTATAATGCATCATCCTGCAGCTAACTCATGGAGAAATGTGATGTTTGAATGGCATTCACACATATCCGTGTGTGTTGCGGAGATTAAAGGAGCCGCTCTGGCCAGAGCTCACGGGCGTCTGAATGACTATTTCTCTCTCTAAATGGCATTTTAAAGCCACAGAAAAGGAGAAAGCATTGTAGGACATCATTATCCCTGACAACTGTGACTAAAGGCGGAAAATGTTTTGGATTTATGGTGACAGGATTTGTCTGAGTTATCAATCTGTCCCGCTGGCATTCAGAACATCTCACCGACTAAAGCAAGTTAAACATGGTGCCGTGTTCTAGAGGAATGCTAACTGCAGCTAAAGACACTGTAAGGGCAAAATCACGGATTTTTGGACATCTATGAAGCCGATTTGGTTTCATAAAAGATTTTCACAACCCAAAGGCATGTCAGTCATTCATTAGATAAGGTTTTCTTTTAAACGAAGTAGAAAAGGGTGACCTATTTCATGTTTAATACCAATATGAATGACATCTGCTGTATCTCTGGATAATGCAAAACCACTGGGCTTCAACGTGCATTGAGATGGAAAAGAAAGAAAGCTGAAAAGTTGAATTTTGTGTCCTCTGCTGCGAGAGATAAGATGGAAAATGACAGCCTATATGTTCCATGTAAACGTAATGCGGTAAAAACTGATAAGGCAACGCGACAGAGCAACAGATGCTGTTAGACTGATACAGACTTTTTAATACCTGGATTATAATGCACGCACACACAAACTCACACTCACACGCACACACACAAACTCACACTCACACACACAAAGAGAGAAATGACTCTTGATTAACAAGATAATAATAAAGCCATAAAACAGAATAAAATTTCAGTGGCCACAATATTATGCTTTATACGTGTACTGATTGCATAAATACAGGAATAAAATGAAGTGATATTTCATTTTGACAACACTGAGATGTCTTTGGTGTGTCCTATCAAAACAAAACACATTTTCATCAAGAATAAAAAAAGTTTTATTTCACAACTAAAATCCATTCAGAATATTAGTGATTGTTGAAAGAAAACTCAGTTAACAGCTCAGGGCTCAATAATTCTCTCTCAGATTTGTACTGGCCTGACGATTTTTATTGGTCTCACGACAAAAAGGTGAAATTTCCTTTTTAGAAATGATTTATATATATTTAATACATAATATTTAACATAAATTAAATATGTTTTACAATAAATTAAGTTTTCTTCACAAAGTTACAACAAATAATTTCGAATAGAATATATCAACAACAAAAGCCAAATTCAAAGAATCAAAAAGTACATTTTCGACATTTTTTTTCCATATTATAACCGTATTAAAACTGCATTATATATTGCAAAATATGTGCCAATAATTGCCATGGGAATAATAATTTCACTAGTAAAAATAGATAACAGCTTTAACCACAGATGTACCATGACTTAGTTCAGCCTATCAAACCATTATGTGAAACATACACACTGAAGCCTTGAGCACTCATGCTGCATTTGGAGTGGAAACATATCCATCCTTAGGTCAGCGAGCACACTTCAATACTGAACAAAACAGCAAAACAGCTTGAAAACATTGTTAAGCATTTCTGTGGGAAGCAAGAGGACTCTGAGGACTCCGACTTAGAGGTGAAATGATGCTTTTGGTTAAAAAAGTGCTTTCCTTTTACATTTACATGATGCTAATATCCTTAAAAGATGGCCTACTTTTCAAACAAGTCAGAAAAAACCTACCTGTTCCATAATACAAGGCCATGTACTAAAAAAAAGTAATTCATGCTCTTGAGTTTCCTGAAGCTTCTTTCAGTAGCACTTCATTTGATCCTTCACACATTCAAGGCCTAGTGCTGAGGGAAACCATTCCTCACTCTGCCTACTGATAAAAAGTGTTACCGTATGACAACAATAGATCTATGATCACGGATCCTTTTTTAACATAAAGCTTTAAATAGAAACGCTTTAAAAAACAAAAACAAACCAACATATCCAGCCACACCATTAACAAAACTGCCATATGTGAACAGTATTTTCTTAATTTAAATGGTTCAACAATATGTTATGAATGTGAAAGTGTAACCAGAGTGTTAGAGAAAGAGAGCACGAGCAATAGAATGCAATGGATGTTTTGCAACCTTGGAAGAGACAGATTCACACCAACAGAGATTTCTATCAAAGCCTGAAAATTAGTTTTTAGAGCGTCTAAAGATACATACTACTGAGAATACAGTGATATAATGATCAGCTGTAAAAGACACGGCTTGATTTCCCCCCGCACCAGCCCTCACTACTGATCTCACTTTACATGTATGCAGACACACACGACACGCTCGCCTCCCCCCACCCGCACAAATCCAACAAGAAAGCCGTAATTTGACGCATCTGTAATCACCTTAACTGCATCCAGAGAGCTGTGCGCCTTAATTCTGCATGCTTTTTAATTTGTTTTCACAGCGGTTTGAGCAAATTGAATTTGTTAATTAAAGCCGAAAAATGAAATGCTGAACATTATTGAAGAGATGCTAATTGTGTTAGTGTGGAGATTGGGAAAGGGAAGGGGGAGGGTGGGGGTAAGGGCTCAGGAGTATCAATAGCTGGACAAATCATATTAGAGGAGGACAGAGGTGCCTTCACAACTGGTGCGCCATCAGCACATACATGAGTCCAGCCTCTATAACCCATGCCACTAATGAACAAGTTAGTTTAACCAGGATGAAACTTATTGGGGTTAAATTTCTTTTTCAAGAGTGACCTGGCAAAGATGGCAACAAAAGACACAACACCAAGTGTTACACACAGTGGGCTCCACAAATATTGGTAAATATGACTGTGAACATTTGTCTTAGTCTTTCATCGGTAACACTTTAGTTAACATTACTTAACTAATTTAGTTAACATGAACTAAGAACTAACAATACTTCTACAGAATTTATTAATCTTAATGTTAACTTCAACATTTACAAATACATGATTAAAATCAAATGTAGTATTAGTTAACATTAGTAAATGCACTGTGAACTAACATGAACAATCAATGAATAGCTGATTTTTTTATTAACTAACATTAACAAATTAATACAAATGTATTGCTTTGTTAGTAAACAAATGAGACCTTATTGTAAAGTGATACCCTTTCATTCAAAATATTTACCAAAATCAAACCTTAAATTTTTTTTATTTTTTTTTATATATGTATTCCACAATTATTGGCACCCTTTTATTTAATACTTTTGCAACCTCCTTTTGCAAAGTTAACAGCTCTGGATCTTCTCATAACGCATTATAAGGTTAATGAACACATAGCAAGAGATCTGAGACCATTCCTTCGTACAGAATCTCTCCAGATCCTTCAGAGGTCTGCTTG
Organism: Rutilus rutilus; assembly: GCF_951802725.1. Classification (NCBI taxonomy): domain Eukaryota; kingdom Metazoa; phylum Chordata; class Actinopteri; order Cypriniformes; family Leuciscidae; genus Rutilus; species Rutilus rutilus. Next base: position 27,158,206 of record NC_140232.1, on the reverse strand, counting down.
TGGACTCTTTTCTTCAGCGTATCCCCCAGGTTTTTTATGGGGTTTGGATCAGGGACTGCTATGTCTGTGGTGAAAACCATTCTGTTGTATATTTTGAGATGTGCTTTGGATCATTGTCATGCTGGAAGATCCAACCACGACCCAGTTTAAGCCTCCTGACAGGTGCAGTCAGGTGTTGATTTATAGTGGGTATGAGGTTCTTTTCTACATGGCTATGTTTCTGTCTATGCCAAACCCACCTCTGGTGTTTTTCCAAAAAGCTTTATTTTGGTCTCATCTGACCATAAATCCCAGTTCCACTGAACGATCCAGTAATGCCTGGCAAACTTCAGGTGGATGGGTTTGTTGTTTGATGTCAACAAAGACTTTTTTTTATTGCAACTTTCCCAAACATGTTGTGGTTATATTGGTGAGGTCTGATCATATGTTTGGAGACTTTCTGACCCCAAGACCCAACTAGCATCTTAAATACTTTGATCCTTACAGGTTTTAGCAACTCAAACTATCTACTCAGTGTGTGTGTGTGGCAAATATAGACACTTCCTCTTCCAGGTTGATTGTTGTCATCTCCAGTTGATTTAAACTACTTAATTATTGCCCAGATAGTGGAAAAGAGTACTCAACAATTTAACCATTATCGTATAGCCATTTCATGATTTGTGCAGCTCAACAACCTTTTGTCACACATCATTACTGTGTTCTCAGGTCTTTCCCATAGTGATGGATGAGGAATTTGGCCTGTGTGTCACTTCATATTTAGAGCCCAGTGAAACAGGAAGTCATGACTTATCACTTAAGTGTTCGTGATCACTAAGATGAACTTAAAAACATACCATATGAATGGGGATAGATACTTCAGATAGATTTTTAGGGGAGTGCCAGTAATTGTGGAATACATATACATATTTCAGGAAAAAATATATATATATTTTTTCCCTTTCAACTATCTGACTTGAATTAAAGGTTTGATTTTTGTGAATATTTTGAATGAAAGACCAAGAGGACAAATTGCAAAAAAACAAATTCCGATTTGCTCATATTTACCAAGAGTGCCAATATTTGTTGAGCCCACTGTAACTGACATATAAAGTAAAAGAGATTTTTGTAAAAATTATAAAACACACACACACACACACACAGCATCTGAAAAGATTCCTCTCTTGAGAAAATGGACATGAGATGTTTAAGCAGATTCTAGGGGTGATATGATCTTTCCCCGTCCCACAACCCCGCTCTGAGGAAAGGGTCATTGGCTTTATGATTATTGGCTTGCGTGATTATCCGTCCTACGGCTTCATTTTGCATAAGTCTAGTGGTGATATGCATAAATCCTTAAACAGCTAATTTGCTTTGTGAGACACAGTCCCTTAACCAGGCACTGTTACTAACAAGAGGAATCCCCTCAGCCACAGGGGGTTTAGAGAGCAAGGTTACAGAGAGAGGAGAGGAGGAGTGTTAATGGCATTGCAGCGTCTGTGTGTCTGTGTGTGTCCTTGCAGAGGAAGAGTCGTGCATAACCGTCCGCAGCTCTTAAATGACCCGGGTGATTATGAAGCTAATTACTGACAGTTCTGCACTATACTGCACTTCCACTCCCATTCAACCTGCAATTGACTATGCAGCGCCCACTACAACATCCCCAATCTTTACTGCAGAATCCCTCAACCAGAACATTGAGAAAAAGGAAAGAAAGAGAAAGAAAGGAGAAGAGACATTAAGAATGATGAACAGAGGTGATAATAAAAGTGTACAAGTGGACGTAAAGCATTAACTGTTGGAGTATTATGGACAGTGCACATTTATGGCTCTTTTACTGGCTGAGCTTTCACAGAGATCTGAGCCTTGACTGTGATTTGTCACCTTGTCTTAGTCAAAGACAGCAATAGCACACTTATGGGAGACAGGAGCATACCGAGAAAAGTACTGTGCATACCAAAAGTATCATTTATAGTGTAGGGCAGGCTGTTATAGTGGATTCTAAACGTGAATAAATCATACCTTGTCAATAGGAACGTACAAAGGTGATCATTTGAATGCCAAGCACACATTTAGACTAGCAGCTTATATGCAGTATATCCTGTGAGTTTTTGTGAGTGATTACAAATCTTTACCCCGTTACAAAACACTGATGACTGTTCATTGCAAATAATGGATAAATGCATTTAATTATTGCATTGATATGATCTCCATGGAAAGTGGCTAAAGCTAATAGCTTAAAAGCTAAAGCTTCATCCTTGCAAAATTTGTTCAAATGAGTTCTGACTTAACATGGATATCTAAAATAATCATTTTCACAAAAACATCGTTCAGACCAGTGTGTCTCATGCCATATTTTAATTACAATTCCCCTAACTTTTGGATAACTGTATGAATTTTTTTTTTCTTTTTTTGCATACTAACAAATAAAATGACCAGAATAGTCTTGAAAAACAAAAACAAAACATTAACTCAGAATTATTACGTTCAGAGTTCACTGAGATACACAGTTTCATTTTTTCAAGTATGTTTTTATGCTGAAAATTTAGGTTTGGTGAGAACAGACCTGATGGCCCCTGTATCCAACGGGAATTGATTTGATCATGAAAAGTGTGTGTTACACATCAGAACAGAATTATGCAGGTAGCTTTAGATCTTAGTCAGGGTAGATATTTAATTTGATGTGATTGAAAAAGAGGCCGTGAGTGACAGCTATATAGTCTGTTCAGTGGTTTGCACTGTTGTGTACCTTTTTGCATCAATTGCCAAAAAATAACAATAATATAATTTAAAAAGTGCATATACCTCTCTGTCTTGTTTTCAATACGTCAAATAAAATATGGCATATAAACTGACTCCTGTATATTGCAAGTGGTTGGAAAAAAATGTAAATGGTAAGTTGTTTCAGAGGAAGAGCAAATTATTCTCATTATGAATATTATCATTATAAATCATCTAATTATTTTAATAAAAGACATATATTCTATTTTTTAAATAATGTGCACAGAATCATCTTACAATAGAGGAACATAAATTCGTCACAGAGCCCAACTACATTTAGAGTGTACAATGCCCGGTTTATGAGGAAGCTAGACTATAGGAACCATAGATATGTATACGTAGATGGCACATTCGACCGCTCCAGACACGCGGTGCGCCCGCCATCTCGGAACGTTCAGCGCGTCGTCATTCACAGTAAGAATCAACGATGCCACACTGCGTAGATTCTGGTTGTGAAACCGCCGAGATTGAAATTCCCGAAGAAATTGGATAACCTTTCACAGGTGAGAATTTTTATAAGTATCATCTCAATATTACAGGTTTTTAATGCTGTGTTAGCTGATGCCTTTGTCTTGTATTGTGTTGGTGTAGCAAAATAATCTGCTGAAGTCTATGGCAGATATAGACATACATGCGTCTAACTACGGTTGCAGCTCTGTCAACTTGTTCTTGAGTGTTCATGGACCAATATGGCGGACGGCTTACGTATTACTGAGAAGTTGGCATTTGAGTTACAGTGACCAATGTGTGTCTGTGTTCCCAGAAATGCAATCAGCTCATCTTATTAACAACCACCTGACTGTCCCTTCAGGCAAGAAGAAGCTCTGATGTTCAACACCATTTATGTGGGCTCCTGATAGACACCATCAAGCTGCACAAGAGAAGAAAAAAAAAAACTAAAAAAATTGTCAATAAGGCAATTCGGGGCAAAAGTAATGCATCGTTTTCACTTTTCGCTGTTTTTGTAGCACCCAATGCTTGATTTGAAATGAATGAAGCCTTTCCATTCACTGAACTCTTAGACGTCGTAAAACGGCATTTCATCACTCACTGCAAACCATGAAAATAAAAGCACCCTCGTGCAATTTGGCGGAATTGTTTTTGCCTGTTGTTGTTGTTACCAGAGTGTTTGAGCAAATTTGACACCATACTATTAGCTGAGGAAATTGGCAGTTTAATTTAAGGACGATTGAGAAACTCCCCCACATACACGTCTAAACTTGTTTTCACACTCAAGCAACCAACGTTGTGAAGCTTCCTGACAAAGAACTATATGAAGCAGACTGGTGATATCAGCAGGCGTGATAATAACTTTTAACTCCGGCTTCATCTCTCTCTCTAACCATCTCTCCTTTTCCCCCTTCTCTCCTGACTGCTTTCATTAAAGGATGTGTGCTGCAAGGTTTTCTGTAGGAATGTAATTGTTTGGGTTTAATGAGCTGGGAGAGAAAGAAGGAAAGACCAAGCCTGGGACTATTAGAAAGGAATGAGAGGGAAAGTTTTGAAAAGGTAAACAGTGGCTCGTCAAAACAAACAAGGGCTTCTCCTGCGGGATAATTAGCTACTATAATTGGGATGAACGTAGCGACAGAGAAAGGGTCGGCGCTGTGGAAACGCAGGTCATCATCCACTACTTCGCCGTTCCATTAGTTTAATTGTTAATTTCTAAAGGCAAATGCAAATCAAGCGATATAAGATTGACACATGGACAAACACACACACACAGCTTGGACTTAAAATAGTCCAATAGCTTCAGTGTCAACGCTTCACTTATCTAAAAGACTTAAAAAAAGAAGCATGTTCCTTTCCAGTTCCTCTGACAGTAAACACTTTCATTGGTCAGGGATCGCAGAGGTTGCATTAATGAGTATAAGAACTCACCCTGACGGACACAAGCACACAAATAAGCACTGCATATATAAGGCCATGAAAGGCTGAATGTGTCTCAGACTGGCTACTTTAATATCAATCTGTGGTGAAAAATAACTCAATCTTTCTTTCAATTTCCTTCCCAACATCTCTGTTTTCTCTTTCTTGTGTGTGTATGTGCGTGAGGGGGTGAGTCCGTGAGGGAGAGAAAGAGGCATTTTTTTCTAGTAAATTGAATTACACAACATTTTGACTTTCAGGCAGGAGAAGGGCAGGGGAGTGCTATCAGCCGTTCCAGATAGCATTGATTAAGATCAATTCAGAGAGAGAGAGAGAGAGAGACAAAGGCTGGAAGGTTCTGTCAGTCCACTAAGAATCAAACTTCCTTGACTCGCTGTGATCAGAGAGAGTAGATGGGGAGGAGGATGGGATTTTTAATTAGTGCTGTTGGCTATCTCATCTTGATTTGTGACGCAGACAAAGTAATCCCTCAGCCCCCCCGCATGGACTGACCACCACTCCGTCACATCTCTAATGGTTCCTCTGTTCAGCGTTATCTGTCCGTCTGTTCATCCGTCAGTCTGCTTGCTTTTGTCAGGTGCTTAAATCGCTCATTAGAATATTAAATGTTTTGATAGTGGATCTGGGTCTGCAAAAGAGTTTTAACCAATGGCATTATTAGTTGAACTCAAGTTCAGTGGCTCTCAACCGATATTGCATCACGATACAGATTTTACTTTGGCGACTCAAAAAAAAAAAAAAACAATGTATAAAAACAGTTTATGCAAATTAAAATAAAAATGTCAACAAAATTGGTGTTTATTAATACAAATGTGAACGGGGTGTAATGATTCACTTGGTTTATCAAAGCATCAATTTAAAGTCCTTTCAATTCATATGCATCAATTATGAATTATTTGTGATTTCTGTGATGTCCAGTAAATTTGTAAAAATCATATTTTGCATTAGTGATGAGAATTTTTGGTAACTTTCTGCAAGTTAAATACAGTAGTTACGCCAGTAGTTGGTGATGAGTTAATGAGTCAATTAACAAATTAATTCAGGACTGTGTTTGCTAATTTCATTTCCTATTTGGAAGGGTTTTATGAAATTGCTTTAATATTATGCTTTTTCACTTTTTTCAACTTTAGTTAGTCTGTAATGTTGCTGTTTAAGCATAAAAAAAGAAGGACATTTCCCGAACACGCGCTAAGCGCTGCCAATCACAACTTACCGGGCCAGCTAACCAATCAAAGCACATTTCGTATTTCAAAAGGAGGGGCTTCATTGAAATAGGAACTAGACAACTCGTTCACCCAGACTGGGGAGAGAGAAGCTGGAATAACGTTTTTTTTTAACAATCAAGCATGAAAACATTCTAGTTAGTACACCCCAAAAACAAAATCAAGACTTCGTAAAAGGGCATAATTGGACCGCTTTAATATTTTACTCACACGTGTGCCTCACTGAAACAACCCTTTTATCTGATTGGTTAAACTGTCTACTGTACAGCATTACTGTAATTATATCAATCAAATAAAAGTGGTATGGCACTGCCAATGTATTTACACTTATTGTATTACAATGCATGTCATTTAAAGCAGAATATGTCGCTGGGCACATAATTAGCTTCAATGTTATGCATAGATAACAGTGAGTGGACAATATTTTATTAAAGTGTAAACACACTGCAGTGCCATATCCGACCCTTTATGAATTAAGGCCTTACAGCAGATGGGGTGCTTCGACCAGTCAGATGAAGGCGTTTCAGTGCGGCCCGCATGTGAATCAAATAAGAAACGAACCAACATGTACCTGTGCAAAAAGAAAAAAGGAGAAATTGAGCCCAGTTCGCATATTTCGTTTTTTTTATTGCACTGTAGTATTAAAGGAATATTTCACTTTCAGTCATATACTGTTGGTCTGAATCACTTTTTCTATCAACCTGTAAAACAGTGAACCGTGAAGCGATTTGAGTCAAAGATTTATCCTAGATTCACCACACAAAGCACATTGTGGTGCATGTTTATTCTTATTGCAAGTGAACCTATTTACGGCAGTCTAGTATAGTTTGATTGGATGACATGACAACAAAAGATAGTTAACATGCCTTGTGTTGCAATGTAAGCATGCATGGTTATACATGATTAGTTGCATTTTACTATTTGTATGTAGTGAAGCATTGTTTTTTTCCATGAATTACAAAAACTGACATCACGACAACAAAGACTGCTCAATCCCGTGGTCACAGCCACGGCCTCTAATAGCATGAACAGGGATGAAACCCTGTGATTAAATCACAATGTCCTTTGTAAGACCCACAGGTCTGCTGTTTTCTATACACATAGACCGAATGCACATTTAAACACCTCTCTGGTTAAGCGATCGGCAGCATTAACGTTCCTGTGTTGCAGCATTTAAGCCCTCTGCTTTCAAAAGCATCTTTAGAGCACGATGATAGTTCCACCGGAATAAAACTCCATTTCCTAAACCCATTTCAACACACGACCTGAGGGTTTTACTCTAATGCCGATCCCTGGAAAAACAGAAACGTGATTGGGGATGCTGTCAGATTCAACCACAGGATACAATGTTTACAGTTTGTCATAGGAAACGTGTGATTTTTGTCAGCAAACGGGCAATACAGGAAGAGATATCTTGACAGAGGCACTGCTTCGAATCTCATTTAAAGACAGCTCTGACATAGAACCGAAAGAGACAAAACCAGGTATTGATCCTGTCTCTGAAAGGCAGAGAGTCTTGTGCAAAAAAGCAAGATTGTGGTTGAAAAGAGAAGGATGGTGGATGGATAGCGGTAGAGATGTCCTTTTGTGCAATAGAGAGGAAGGTTTCAAATCAGAGGGTGGCAGCTTGATGCTCTCACAATGGGGAGCCATGGGAAGGCAGGATCTGACACCTGTGCCCTTAGCAAAGGTTACTGCCTTTTCAAGTGGCCTCTTCAATACACTCCAAGCGATCCTATACACACACAGGCATGCATACACTCCTCTCTGGTCATTGGGGAATTTTTTTCTAGTGCTTTTCAATGGGACGGAAGTTTAATGTCTCCAATTCATAGTCAAAATAATAAGTGACAGCTAGCTAAAACCCTCTGCTCTCGGCAGGGTTGCCATGGGAACCGGCGGGCGACTCGTGGTCGGATGTCATTGTTGCCTGTCAGATAATGGCTAATATTTAACCCCAGCTCTGTGGACCGGCCTGAACTTTATTGTGTGTGACAGGCCCTCACGTCAAAACGCAGGCCAGCGTGAAAGTGACGCGAGTCATTTATCTAAACCTAATCCAGTTAAACAGAGACAGGCTTAACATGCTTACGGTTTATTATGATGTCCTAAAACGTTCATTAGCTCTGCTTCAGGGTTAAAGCTCAAGGAGGAACAGAGTTTGGATGGAACACACACATTTATTTAGATAGCTACTGTAAATGGGGACACTGCACAGACTTATTGTCTGTGGTTAAATTTGTTTTACTGTAACCTAACCCACTCCGTAACCATTTTAGAAAGCTTTCTGCATTTTTACATAAAAAAACATTCAGCTTCGACAAATGAGGACATCACCTAAGAAGCATCTAATTTGAAATTAATTATAGAACGTTAAAGCCAGAGTCATTTCCTTGATAATCTACTGTATACCTGTGCATTAATACTGCAGTAAAAGTAACAGTACGTTTTTCTTTCTTACAAGTGTTGGATACACCGACTACAGTGATATATACAGTAACAGTATATATATACACACACACACACACACTGTACACACGCACATTATGTGCTTGCTGACCAATAGAAATATTTTGAAATATCAATTTAAAATATATATATATATTTTTTTTTGTTATATATATATTTTAAGATGTAATTTATTCCTGTGATAGTAAAGCTTTTCAGCATCATCATCTTCAGTGTCACATGATCCTTCAGAAATGATTCGATTTTTTTTTTTATATATAGATTTAAACGCTATTGGTTTGTTCTACAGAGCCTGCCTTCCTTATGTAGTGCCATCTATAGAAAAAAATGAGCTTGATTAATGCATCGAGAAAACAATATTCCAATTCTTTCACAGGCGAGTGTGATAAATAGCAAGTGAACATGTGAAAACAAGCAAGAACAAAAGCAGTATGAAAGCCCACCTGTCTGCCAGACCAGGTGCCTGCTCTCGACAACAGTGTGAATAACCTCCCCCCCCACCATTCTCCCAGAAACCACTGCGTGATCGTCTTGTCAAGCCAACTCGACCAGCCTCCCCTCCCTTTAGTCCCTCCAGACTCTCCAGTCTGGGCCAGGGCCTAATGAAAAGCAGACCACCATCCTTTTCAATTCCTCCGGCCCAGCCACACCACCACTAAAAGCAATCGACTGACTGAATGGAGTCACTATATCACAATATGCACCTCACGGCATGCCAGAGACACCGCCTCCTCCGGGAGAGAGCGCCGTGTCTGCATTCATCCCTCTTTCTCTCTCAAGAGTTTAACGGTGAAGATTGTTGATGGGGGTGGGAGACGACAAGAGGAAAGAATGAAGTCATGGGATTGTGGGCCGCCTCACATGTGTCTTTTGTCCAGAGCACTAAAAAGGAGAGGAGTAGAAGGTTGCTTAGGGGAATGAAAAGAGAAGGATGAAAGGAGAAAAAAAGGAACGTATGGACAAAAGGTGTGTGGGCACAGAAAGATCTGTTTGGGTTTCTGCACGCATTTGTGTCCGCACTCGTGCGTTCGTGGGAGGAACTGTTGCGCATGGTTAGCGGCGTGTGTGTATCTGTGAGTATCTTTGTGTGAGCGGCTGAAGCGTAGCTGGAGGTGTGTGTTATCAGCGTTCTGCAGTCGTCGTGTGAGGCGGGCAGGGCCGGGACAAGGGCAGGAACTGGAAGGGCAGGACTAGCGGAGTGTGTCCAGGGTGGGCGGCTCCAGATCCAGGGATACTTCACTTCGGTACACACACACTGCTGCTAACCTCTGGAGCCCTGACACACACCCACAGCTGAGTCTGAATGAGCTAAACTCGCTCACAAAGAGAAGGTGGTGATCTTAACACACGGTCATGAGCAATTTTAGGATGTTACAAAGCATTTCACTGGTTTTACAAAACTATCTACAAAACTATCATTAGAATACTACAAATCTGCATACGGATATATTAGGCATCATTGGACTCACTCAAAGATGTACATTTTTCATACAGTTGTTCCAACCTAGTTTTTTCATTTTTTTTATTTATTCTGTGAAACACAAAATGAGATGTTAAGCAGATTGTCTGAGCTGCTGTTTTCCATCCAAAAAAAAGTGGAAGGACCATGTGGCTGGTCCCAAGATTTTTGAGGTCATTAAATAGCTGTGTTTATGGAAAACATCAAAATTCAAATCAATACTAGATTTATATCAATACTAAAATCTTCCTTTCCACTGCTCTCAAATTTTATTTAAGCTTAGGTTCAATAAACCATGTCGTCTTTGGACTCCACAATGTAAAACATTTTTTTTTTAGGGGAAACTCATAGTAGTCACTTAGTAATGCCACACTATGCTGGTAGGTACTGTAACTACAACAAAACAACAACAAAAAACACTGTTTAGTATGTTTTTAAGCCATTTGGTTGGAAGTGTCCTCGTAAACCATGTTTACGTTGTAATACCCATGTCATTATACATATTAATGTTCTTATATACAAGAACACACACACACACACACACATTAAACAGCAAAAGCTGAATCTTGAATCCATACAGTAGGACCTCCTGCTATGCTGCAGAGCTAAATGTCACGGTTCTTTGTGGTTGGGGTCACACGTTATCCCTGGTAATGTCAATAGTTCAGGCGATTTGTAGGTTGAATAATGCAGGTGGACAGCTGCCCGGTGACTGACAGGTGTCAAACAGATTGGAGATCTATAAAACAAAACCAGACTAGCTTCTTCAAATCTTCAAATCATAAACCTTTTAAATTTCCCTCATGTGAAAATAGCCAACAAAACATGTAATTAGCCCATACATTAAAATGAATAAATAGAAAAATAAATGCTGACTAATACATAAAATAAATGATAAAATAATAAATTGTTTTCCGAGATAAAAAAAAGCTAAAATAAAAATAAAAATATTGAATGAAAAACATAAACAAGTAAGTAATGTTGCCTTAGAAACTACAGTACTACAGTACTAAAAGTACTACAATTACTAAAAACTAAAATAAAAAATGTATTAAAGGTATATAGAAAACGAATAAACACGACAAAACAATTAGTAAAACTTAAAACTATAATAATATTATATAAATGATACAAAAATATTACGTGAAACTAGTTATACCTTGAACCAGAGGGTTTCAAAGTGTGACGAGGGCACGTCAGAGGAGGCGAGGAAGAGGATGGCTATACATCCTGGACACAAGTGTTAATTGATAGAGATTTTGTTATTTTATATCACTGTATGTAAATGTATCCACGCAGAGTAGGACTATACTGAAGTTATACTGACACGTTAGATTTATAAAGAAATGAATGAGAAAATAAAGAGCGGAATGTGCTTGATAAGTTATTAAAAGTGCAATAAACTGTGCAAAAGAACCTCACACTTGAATCGTGTGCACAGAAAGCTGCCTCTCAGACAACACGCAATCCGAATTGAGTTTTTGTGCTTGAAAGGTCAAATACACACATTTACCGTATGTGTCAAAATGCCCGTCTTGGCGAGTATTCACATTAACACAGGCGAATATGTCTTAAGTGAACGTAAAGAGTTGGGAAAGAAAAAGTGACATGCAAATTAAAACCGTGCTTTAGGTCTTAAAGTGACAACAGCCTAATAAAAAGGCTAGATCCACATGAAAAACTTAAAGCACTATTTAGTTTGTGACTTTGTTCTATTGTGTTTATTTGTCCCATTGCTGGTAATTTTCTTTTTTCTTATTTAGTACTGATTGTTTACGTGTTTACTTTAATAATTGCTTTTCCCATATACTAGGCTAGGTTTGCATCATGTTTTTTGTGTCCGAAGGAAGGCCCACCGTCTTTGTAAACCCCAGCCTTAAACCATGGCCAATTACAGTTATCAGACCTCACCAAACATCCTCAGTATGTTCATCATTTAATTTAATGGGAACAGCCTTATCAAATCAACCAGAAGTTAGCAAACCCACATGAGAATGATCATTAGCTGCCACTATCAGCTGCCCGCTTAGCAGAGAAACGCCACCGATTCCCTGTAAAATATGTGCTGACAGAAATCTTGCACCTTGGCTTTCAGCTCAGACAGTAAGAGCTGAGTCCATATTGATCCAACACACAAACCCACCTTACTATGATCTCCTTAAGCATAGTTAGAGGAGAAACGTGCAGGAAAACACTATTTCCAATTCCCCTTTGTGTAGCTGTTGGCTGTGCAGGTCTGAGGTTTGTGGAAGGTGGAAGAAGAGAAGAAAGCTAATGATGCAACTCACGTTTTAGCAGCTAACTGATGTTGCCTTCAAGTCCTCCAGGGAACCTTCTTCTTACAGGTTCAGAATTCATTATAACTACATGTGTCATTTCAAAACAAAATATGTTGGGTGAAAAACAGAAGCTTTTTTTCAGCGCTATAGTGCAACAAAACGCAAACGATGCAGATTTAAACTAGCAGTTGTAAAAAAGTAAAACTGGTAATAATGATTTGATGGTGGTGATTTGATCTCTCCCCCACATTCCCTCTATTTCTGTCTCTTCCTCTTTCCCTCTCTCTCCACCCAGGCTGAATATGTTTCTCCCAGAGCCAATCAGCCCTATACACACACTACGCAAGCTGCGTAGGGCCCTGCAAATGACTCAAGGCCCCGCCTCCCCCTCGTGTCAAAGGGATACTTCAGGATTTAGCATTAAGCTTTGTATCAGTAGAAAACCTGTAGTATTTTCGAATTACCGTGCTTTCCACCCTCATATCCCCCTGAGACGAGAGATTTATGTATTTTTTGTCTGGAAAAAATCCTCCGATGATGCAAAAATCGTCATTTTACGTCATCGGAGGATTTTTTGGCCAGAGGCTAAAGACTACAGCCAATAGGAGGAGCTGTTCCGCATGTTTTCAACCCGCCCATAGAGGGTGGGATCTCACTCACAGAATGTACACATAGTGTCAGCCATCTCTTTTGGAAGCTAAGCTAGCAGGCTCTTGTTCTGTGGAGAAAGCTGAGTAGTAGGGGTTACCATCCTCTTTTTCCCGGACATGTCCGGCCGTCGAGATCGTCCAAAATGTCCGGGATTCGGCTTTTGCTTTCTGCAGTCGCCATTCATTGTTTACATGCACACCTTTTGTTTCAATCTAACTGAATTCATTCCGATTGGTGAATCTGAATGTAGTGTTTACATGAACGCTAAACAAGTGATCGGTTGATGTGCGTTTTAACATTACTAAGAAAATTCCCGTTCCTCCGTGAGAGATACGAGACCGGTGCGTCTCACAGTAATCACTGCTCATCAGTAATCACGCCACCGGCCTCGCGCCGTTCTCCCGCGCCCCTCAGTCTCATCCTGCTCGACACAGTAAACATAATGAATGGCGACTGTAGAACGCAAAAGCCGAATCCCGGACATTTTGGGCGATCTCGAAATCCCGGGCAGACTTGTCACGGAGACTCACTAGTAGCCTAGCCTTTTTGTTTAACTGCGCTCTCTTACCGGTAGGCGTGGCTTGGGAGTGGCCTCCTAGGGCAGCGAAGCAAGTGCATTCTGGGAGTTGTTGTCTTTCATCCACATAAGCCAAAAATACATTTTCTGGCTTTTCTCAGTCTAGAAGGCTCCAAATTCAAAAATAATTTCACATTTCTTCTACATAAATGACCCATTTTAAATACACATTCATCTTTCCAGAGGTGAAGTATCCCTTTAAGCGGAACTATCCTTCTGGTCACGAAAAGACAGAAAAAAACTTGTGTTCTCTCCTCTCCAAGTTTGATGTCAGCAAAGAACAGTAAAGTTAAGTTGATGTGCATCTCTCTCTAGTCTGTCTGTCTGGGCAGCACATCTTTTGGTCTGTCTGAATCTTGTCTGCTAATGCCGGCCACTTCCAGAGCTGTGTTCTGTGACTTTGTGCCTGACAAAAAAAGTGAGAGTGAAATACAACTATTTGTTACGTTTGATAAATGACAAAGGGCAACGGTGTTTGTTTATAAAGTGCAGCTCGGAAAAGATCACCGGCCGCGTCGCGCATTAACATGAGTTCATATGCTTGTGCACGAAATGAAACGCGCACTTTGAGACAAAACATCTGTGGGGACCAGTACAATATATGGGCGTAATGGCAGTCGTCATTATAGGCGCACATACTTTTAAAACAAGACAATGATTATCTAGTCTCCAAGTCCGTTTAGAAGCATATGGAAGCAAAATAATGCCAAATGTTTTTGAAACAAAAAGCCTGTTGAATTGCACTACAGGTGCCATACAGGAAACCGATTATAATCCTGTTCATGGTAGAGAAAGCTGATGAATGAAAACATAAACACAGCTTTTGTGTCTTTATCATCTTTTCCGCATACTGACACAGATAATCATTTTCATTTTATGAATGAATGGCTTGCTCTAACTGTTGCTGGTCTTCGTTAACAACACGCACTTTTGCACCACCTGCTGGTGGGGTTGACGAACAGCAGATGGAGAGTATGCTCGGCAATCTACTGCTTTTCCTGCAGTTCCTGGATGTCAATGTTGAATTTACTGTCGAATTTGAACCACTGAATTTGTGGAAGCGAATTTGCAAAGCGAAATAAAATGGACCGAAAAATAGGTTGTATTTTTAAACAGTTTGAATATTTTAGAAGTGAAATATTAAAGGTAAATATGGATTATTGAATTTTTTATAATGAAAACGTGTTTGAAATGTTTTTAATTGAAATATTCACAACTTAAATATTCAACCATGTTGAATTTCAGCCCATAAAACTGCAAGCCCTAAAAATACAATGCATTAAAATGCAAGCATGGTTAATGCAATGCCTATTTTTTTCAAGTAGTGCAATTCAACAGGCTTTTTTATTTCAAAAACATTTGACATTATTTTACTTCCATAGTTACAACTCTCTGCAAGAAAGCAATGTATTGGCATTGACTATTGATTAATAGGCTTTATTGCATTTACAATGTTGATTGGCTGGACATACTGATCAATATGGACGCACATTCCTCAGTAAATAATAACCATCAAGTATTGCTTTTATCATTTAAAACACAGTGACATGCTATGGCAAGTCATTTTAGCTTTTATTTATTCACAGGATTTTTGATACCAATAATTAAATTTGTACTATTTAAAATGTGAATTCTTGATATTAAGAATGTACTTTTTCTAGTAACAATGTTTATTTCTGATATCAGGAATTACATTTACATTAGTACTAGTTTAAGGAGGGAGGATTGTAGTGGGAGCACTGGGGTGTCAGGTGTGACTGTGTGGCAATGGCAAATGGCATGGCTCACGGGTCAGGTAGGATGGCCCCTTCACAGAATTTTGCTTAGGGCCCCAGAGGGGTCAGGATCGGCTCTGGTTTCTCCACCCATCTACAACAAATTAAGTTTCCCCTCAAACTGAATTTCAAGCTTGGCTGCTTTTGTAGGGTGAGCAACTCACTTTTCATTAATTCTTTTTCTTTTCTACCCAAAAATGATGTACTGCATTCCCCTCTCTAACCAACCCGGGCCCTAAATTTGGTTCCTGCAATGGAACGCAATTACACTGTCAGAAAGGTGTTTTTTTACGTATTAAAAAGCCCTAAAAGCTCATAGAAACATGATTATTTTTCCATTCTGTTCTTAAATTGATAGCAAGATGTGAGCTGTGGATAATAAGAATAAAAGCAGTGTTCATTTTTACACAATTTTTAGTTTTAGTCAGTCTTTGGAGGAAAATGTCATTTCAATTTAGTCAGTATTTAAATTACATACATTATCTTCAATCCCTTTTTTTATTTTGCAAAAGGCATAATATTAATCAACAATAATGACAGACAGACTGATTGTTATTCTTTCATATTTTTATCACCAGTATTTAACAAAAATTGTTAAACATTATTCTAATTATCTTTTTTTTTTTTTTTTTAATACATACGATCTTGAAATAAATGCTCCAAAAAGGGGCTTTCGCTGCGATAGAACCATTTTGGGTTCCACAAAGATTCTTTCAGTGGACAGTTCCTAAAAGAACCATTCATATGTGTGTGTGTGTGTGTGTGTGTGTGTGTGTAGAACATTTTATTAATCTAAAAAACTTTTTCACATTACTTTCATCTAACATTACAAAAGTAAACTTTTGTGCAATAGAAAGGTTTCATGGATGTTAAAGATTGTTAATTGACCCATAGATGCCAATATAAAAAATAAAAAATAAATCATCATATATAAACATTATTTAAACATTATATATTGACAGCACTACAGTGTGTGTGTGTATATATATATATATATATACACACACACACACAATTAATTGGGATTAAATCACACCTAACATTACCACTTGCAATATGTTTTATATAACATGTTTTTACACTGAATCTCCTAATTAATGTAGAAACAACATAAAGTTAGTATGTTTTAAATATCTGATCAATGGCATCTTTTTTACTAAGTACTATGAATGAAAGCCATTATCATTAATACCAATACTGCTTCTGATGTCTGTATTAAATTGATTTTAATTACAGCCATTCAAAACATTACGGTATATTTGAAAACCAACCCATACTCTAATACTAAAAAAGGATGCCAGAAAGAGAAGATTAGAACTATCTAATGCAGTTAAATATATAATATTTACGTTAAAATCATTTAAAATGATCATTGAAGAACAGGATGAGAAGAAGAGGAAGATCTTTGCATGGTTGTATACACATAACTCAAACTTTTGGTACTTGCACTTCAGGTTCTATTTTCTTTCGTTATCTTTTTCACCACCATAACGGTTTTCTGCATCCATCTCATGACTCTACTCCATCCGCCCCTTTGACCTAAAGCTGGAAGTTGAAGGTCTTGTGAGATTTCAGAATACGCGCTTTGTAAACTGGTGGCATCAGGGAAGGGCAGACCGGCCTCGGCTCTGGTTAAACCGGACAGAGTTAAGGGACAGATCTGAACCCACGCTGGGAGATAACCTCGTGTCAATAAATCCCCCTCTCCTAACCAGATCCATCTGCCGACCTCTGCATAACAAACAGCTCGCAAAGCACTTCCAAAATATTGAAACAGAGTTAAGCCCTCAAGGTGCGAGCCATTTCAATTTCAAAAAATAAATATTATCTCTGACTAAGCAAACCTTGCATTACAATGAGGATCATTTTACTGTTTCAGGAAGATGAAGGATGCCTCTCTGCAGACGAAGAGAAGTCGTCGTACCTACCGGTCATATTTCTGCCCTCTCCGTCCATGCCGGCTTGATAGGCCCCCCGCTTTCTTTTATCTTATTATGGCCTCAAGAAAACAATATTCCGCTGTACTATTGCAGTCGCCCTTCTTTCTGTCTTTTTCCATTTCCCACTCTCTTCACTCTATCCTCTCTTTATTACGGTCCTCCATATCAGCTAGATGATTCCTCTGCTGCTGATATGGGAGTCTCAATATGCAATAAAGCAGCAGGATCACCTACCGAAGGGCCCATTGGTCTCGATAAAAGGGCGGCTCGATAAAACGGGGTCACATCAACGTCTTTATCTTCAATCTAATGTAAAATAACCTCCCTGCAGTCAAGCTCGGGTCACGACTTATCCGTGGCTCAATCCAGAGTCAGATTTGTTAAGCGAGAGCATTCACACTGTTAGGTGCGAATGGAAAAGACAGGTTCCATTTGACACCGGCAGAGTAAACGCTGACCCCTGGAGCTCTGGGAGACCCACTGCCAAAGGTCACACCCCGATGGTGAAATGTTATCAGGCTTACGGCAAAGGATGTTTACATCACGCGCAACAGTTGTAGGGAGACATTTCACAGTGGTTAAACACACCTCAGTTGTGTCGACATCTGTGAAATGTTTGTTGTATTTTATGCTTTATACACTTCTTGAAATGCGTGGAAATGCCATTTTATTTTTGGCCTTTTGCCATTCTTATTGGCAGTGATAGCACAGAGAGGAGAGGAAATGTTGGAGGGAATGATATTGGAAAATGACAAGAACCAGACTCGACAGCTCAGCCTCGCAAATGAAGTGTTGTTGTTGTAGCAGCATTTATTATTATCCAGCACAACATCGGCCTGGAAACATTTAAATCTCCGTTTAGAGATAAAGCCTTGGTTATCTTTGGACGTTATCATGAGTTTGAATTATGTGATCACAACTTTTAGTGATATGGAAGTACCAGCAAAATGTCAATGCATTCTTTGCTTATTTATTTTGAACGAATGCATTATTTGTCATAAATTTACATTTGCACATTTGTACATAAATTTGTCAACATAATGCACAAGCAAGTTCAGGGTTTTTTCTGCAAGTATCAAAACCCATCATATTTAACAATATTTAACAATAGTTATTATAATAATATCTCTATTATTTCTATCATCAGCATTTTTTTTTTTTCTCTCCCAATATAATTGCTGTTCCCCATTGTGCTCATTTACATCAGATACCAAATACTCCAAAACGGGCAAAAAACAGTACCCAACTGAACCGTAAAACACAGAACAAATGATCTGCATAGCCCCAATCCTGTTATCAAGTCCATTTATTCGGCGCAACTTTTGTTGCTTGCGCAGCTCTATTCAAGTCGTCTGTTTAGTGATAAGTCAAAGGCCAAGTTACATAAGCTAAAAAATAAAAAAATAAAAAACATTTGGCCACTAGGTTTTGGTGGAGCACAGAGTTGGTAGGTGATGTTTCCTTCATTCATAGCTAAATGTGTGGATGCATGTGTACTACCTGCTAGGCCACAGCTCCAACAAATCATGTAGACAGTAAAACCTACAGTAAATATATAGTTTGCAAACATAAAAAAAAAAAAAAGCAATAAAATTAAAGTTGGCAGAGGGGGGGGGGGGGGGGGGGGGGAATCGAACCATTCACTTATTTTTCCTACAACTGTACTTGTAGTATTCCTGAAACTCTAAATAAGATTATAATTTTTTTTTTACTGACGAAGAGAGATCAAATTTCACAAAAATGACAAAAAAAAATCACTCTCGACTGATGATAAGATGTATAGCCACAGTTTGTGAGCCCTCAGATAATAGAGTCTGTGACAAATAGAAAAAGACTGGTCAGCTCTTGAGAGGACAATTCCAGGCAGCTGGTGGAGAGCTCTTCAAATTGCTAAACCTTTTGGACGAGCATTCGCAAAAGATTTGACAGACAAGTAAACAGTAGCACAAATGAGAGAGAAAGAGAGAGCGAGCGATGAGAGATTCGCCATGTGATGGAGGAGGACTCCATTTCTGCTTTGCAGTCCATAAACAACCAGATTTCATGCGATTATCCATCACTGTTTCACAGCTCACAGATTCTGCCTCGTCTCCTTCTCATCCTCCTCCCTTTTCTCTTTCCTCCAGTGTCTTCCTTCTCCACCCTCCCTCCATCTCTCCGGTCCGACTTTGACCTTCTCTCTTCACGCGAGGCAGAACTGCTATTGATTAAATCTTGGCACGGGGTGTACAAACACGGAGATAAACCTGGGCGTAAAGTGAGAGATAGAGAGAAGCGTGCGAAGGCCAGGGACGCGTCCGTCCGAGGAGCTTTCCATCCTTTATTCCTGCTAACAGGCTCCTGAACAAGATCTCCCACTGTTCGTCTGTCTGCAGGGGCTCCAGTGACCATTAGAACAACAAAAAATGACCTTCCTCCCCTCTCCAATTCTCGTCTGTAGATTCCACGCTCCTTTCCTCTCCTCCTCCCTCGTTCCCTCCTCCTCACAGCAATCCTTTTCCCCATTTTTCAGACTAAAGAGGCCTACGGAATCATTCCATTCACACAGAGAGCAATGAATGTGTATGAATGTGACAGCCACATGTTGCACTGACACACAGAGATCCAATTATTCTGGAGGGTTCTAAACTTATCCTTAGGTTCAGCGGGAATTATGAAAATTTGCAGAATGGATTTAAATAGGGATGCACTGATTTAAAAAAAATTAACCGATTCAATAATCTGAAAAACATTTCCATGTTATAGACAATAAATATTATCAATAAATATGAAATATATTATACACACACTGCATATAAATGGTACAACACATTTTTATTGCTGTCAATCGATTAAAAAATAATAATTAACGGCATGATTAAGCATGATTAATCGCACCTAACATTACATATTTTAATATTGTAATACTTTCACACTGAATCTCCAAGTTAATATAAAGACAGTATATTTTAAAAATATTTCTTTAATGGCATCTTTTTTTACTAAGCACTATTAGTGAAGGCCAGTATCACTGATGAATGATGTCTCTATTAAATTATTATTATTTTTTTTTTAATTTAAGCCATTAATTATAGCCATTCAACATTACAGTATAATTGAAAGCTATCAATTTTAGCTTTTAATAGGCTTTAAAAATATTACTACTTTTAATTTAAGTGAACTTAAAACAATCTTCACATAAACCCATGTAATAAATGTCACAGGTTAAATATACAGAAATTGAATAACCAAACTGCAGTCTTTATTGCATAAATTATAAATTGAATAGATTAATCCTATAATTAAAGCTACAAATGTTATTCAGTCAAGAGCAGTGAGCAAGTTCTATTTGTCTTTTGTTCTTTGATTAACATTATGTAACAAGGTTAAATGTTGTGGGAAGAAGGAGGCGGGAACCGGCGAACATTCATGAAGCTTTAATATCAAAAATAAAACAAATACAAACCGAAAGTAAAAGACAGCAGCCCCTCACGGATGACAAACAAAACACAACACAAGTTCAGGCCTGTCCTCTCTCGCTCTTCACTGTCGTCGCGCCTCCTTTATGCTTCCGCTCCTCCGTGAGAGATACGAGACCGGTGCATCGCGCAGGTGTCGCTCATCATTAATCACGCCACCGGCCTCGTACTGCTCTCTCACGGCCCTTGGCCTCGTCCTGCTCGCCACACGTTAATGACACCGACAGCAGCAAGTTTATTAGGCTGCTGTCACTTTAAGACCTGACGCACATGACGAAGATCTGACACACATCCTATTTTCTCACAATTCTTTTACATTCATTTAACACTAACTCATTTAACTAATTTTCTCTCCTCTCCAGCAAAAGCTGGTGTGTTGTACTGTGGCTGCCGTCACATCATCCAAGTGGATGCTGCACACTGGTGGTGGTTGAGGAAAGATCCCCTGACTGGACTGTAAAGTGCTTTGGGTGTACAGTTAGTACATATGAAAGCGCTATATAAATGCCTCATTCATTCATCCATTCATTCATTTAATACCGTGTTTTTGTCCATTCAAGCGCGAAAGAGAACTCAATGCGGAATTGGCGCGCTGTCTGAAGCGTCCTTCTGTGTGCGCTTTTCATGAGCAGCTTCACAGATGAGAGCCAGTACAGATCTGAGTTATTACAGGAATATATTTACCTGAAAATGTGAATTCATATATATTTAAAACTTGAAAATATTCAGGCGATTGTACAATTTTTACTGATAAAATAAGCTAAAAACTTTTTTTAAATGATTTTTTTACATAGAAAATAGTGAGTGTGTGTTCTAAATAAAACACTTTAAACTATAGTTATGTCAACGTCAAGTGAATTTAGGCATCATGACATTATAATTTAAAGTATGAAATATGGATGAACGATTTATTTTGAGATCTGCTAAAGAAAAAAGTATTTTTGAATGATAAAAAGTCCTTAATATAATACAGGTGAGACCTCTATTATATGAAAGACTATTTATAGAGGTGGGACCTCTGTCATAGGAAAGTGCTCTTCAAGAAATTGTGCATAAATCTCATAATCTGCTATGCCTTTAAATTAGTGTTAGGTGATGACAAACATAATCTTAAATCTAAAAACAGACTGTCCACAATTTAATATCCAATATCAACAGACACTAACGAATAAAATAAATTATTAATATTGGCCTTTATGGTATAACACAAGGAATGTGTTCAAATTTCACATCCACCATTCATTGTAGTGCTCCACCATAAACAGCATCATTTATGATGTGTCAAATAACAAACTTGAAAGTAGCTTTCTGATAGGATATAAGAAATATTTCATCTCTGTCAACTAAACGTCTGTTTTACGGATTTATTAAGGGAATTTCATTTTGCCTTGAGGCGGTTCTTGTACATTTGGCTCATACTGATGAAACATGAAGAATCTAGCACTGCCCAGCACGCAGCTCAAGGGTGCAACTCTGAGACGGCCATTAAAGAGCCAGTAATCACACACACACAACACACACACGCACACACACACACACACACACACACACACACACACACACACACACACACACACACGCACACTTCAGTCCACCTTCCATTTGAGGAGCTGTTATTAAACTCACTCCTATAAGTACTAGCCACCAGTGACAGAGGATATATATAAAAAAAAAAGGACTTGAGGTAAAAGTGCTTACCCCGCACCCTCTGACTACATCCATAAACCTGTACTCCATCAAACCAGAGACGGGACCCATTTGCCTGCTTAACGTTCATCCTTCACAGCCAGCCGGTCAACTCAACTCACGTTTTAAAATGCTCGGTCAATTCCAGAACTAGATGATCGGGGGGGGGGGGGGGGGGGGATTTCTTCAGCCCTGTGAGACTCAGGACTTTACATCAGAGGACTTTAGGGATGAAGAGAGAGAGGGGTTAGGGACAGTTGCCTGGAGTTTTGCACAGCGCCTCTGAAGACTGCAGTCCCTAAGGGGAGATGCGTCGGCATCTTGTATTAAAACAGGAGATCTCAAAGAGGGAAATGAAGGAAAATAGCAGAGAATCTGTCAGCAGCTCAGAGTCATCTCTGTGGAAACAACCCTCTCACATCACGGAGAGGTGCGAGGAAGTGAAGCCCATATAAATCATACAGGAACGTGGATATTTACTCTAGGAATGTGAGTATAGGCTGTTGTATACAGACATCGACAAGGGAATTATCTACTGGGTCATTCAGCAAAACACGATGTGGGTCCCTCATAAGCATAAAAAGGACTTTGACAAAGAGTTGCTGATGCAAATATTTACTTGATTAAAATGTATTTAATATTAAACACACACACACACAAAAAGTTAAATTAAATATAAATTAATTATGAGGAGGCTTTTTTTTTATTCTATGGAGACTGGAGGTAAATGGCTCCTGCTAGCATACTGCTCCCAATAAGTGACAAAATAACTCCAACATCTTCCTATTTACATGTTGTGATTTGGACAGTCACAGCGTGTACAAATAACAAGGTCACATGAGACACAGCCATCTTCTAACCGCATACATACTGGGAACTATATTCTCAGAAGGCGAAGCACTGCTACTTCTATGTTGGCGTTATTTTGTCACTTATTGGAGCAGTATGCTAGCAGGAGCCATTTACCTCCAGTCTTTGTGCTAAGCTAGGCTAGCGGTGGGTGCGTCAGACAGAGTTACAGCACGCACAGAGATGAGAAGGGTATGTACGGACTTATCTAGCTCTGGGGGATACGGTGAATAAGCCAAAGTCCCAAAAAGTCGGCGTGTTCCTTTAAAAATCCTTATAAAAAGGAAAGTTAAAAGTTACCTTATTAAAGTTTCATTGAATGACACCAATGATCTCATCAATGTTTCTCTCTCTCAGAGGCACTGTGGAAAGGTGCAGTGAACTGACCTTATTGGATGACAACCAGTAACTGCAGCCTCAACTTCACTTAAGGCTCTTCCTTATGGAAACTTTATGTGCCATAAAACAGACAGACAGTGAGCATAAACCCACAGAAGAGTAGTTCTAAAAGTCTGGTTCTAAAAGTTCCAAGGCCTTTTTTAAATGTCATTCATTCTCCTTAAGCAACAGACATGATGCAAACATGCAGTTCAACCCGATCACCGAACAAATTTAAAGCAAGTATCTGAAGTATTTGGCTACTCTCTTGTATACTAAGCATGACCAACTGATCAAGCACACACTTAGTGGCCAGTTACAGTATATACCAATAGAGTTGTGTCTGCTAAGATTAAATTAACATTCTTCCTAATGTTTGCTACTTATACAACCAACATTTTTTATAGTAATTATTATACGGTATTATTATGAGTAATTATTATGAGGTAAAATAAATATTTTGTTCAAAATACAAAATCATTTTTGAAAAGTCGTTGTTTCGAAAAATCTTTTCAAATAAAAATGAAATAAGTACATAAATAATGATTTGCTTACTGTCTGGACAATATTCAGGACATTCTGTCTTTGGGTTATAGCTCTAAATTTACACAGATGAAAAACAATTACACTAATGAGGGAACAATTACCTTACAATCTGCCTCTATCTGGGAATCATTAAAATAACAGCCCCATTTTCCGGGTGCTAATATGGGACTTTCATTTCCTCTTTGTACTTTCTACAAACTTCAATTTTGAGCTCAGATACATCAGATACAAAAAAAACAAAAAAAACCATCAGAATGGACAAATTTACAACATAGCAATTAAATGTCAAAATAGCGCACGTCTGTCTGTCAGTCTGTAAAAAATAAATACTTTTATTCAGCAAGGATGTGTTCAATTGATCAACCATGACAGTAAAGACATTTATCATGTTACAGAAGCTTTCTATTTCAGATAAATGCTGTCCTTTTGAACTTTCTATTCATCAAGGAATCCTAAAAAAACCCGAATTGTACACAACTGTTTTCAACATTGGTAATAATCAGAAATATTTCTTAAGCAGCAAATCAGCATATTAGAATGATTTCTGAAGGACCATGAGGAAGGATCATGATCATGTCACGTTGTTTAAAATGTTAACATCGTATACATTTTTAAATATTGCTGATTACTTACAAAGCACTAAAGAGTTTAGCTCCGCAGTACTTGAGCGAGCTCTTAACGCATTATAGTCCTTCACATCTATTGCTATCTCAAAATTCGGGCCAGTTGATAATTGATAATCTACTGGCGGTAGATCCTTTTCCTGTTTAGCACCAAAACTTTGGAACAGTCTTCCTAACATTGTCCGGGAAGCAGACACACTCTGTCAGTTCAAAGCTAGACTAAAAACACATCTCTTTGACCTAGCATACACATAACACATTATAGACTTCTATAATTCAATGTTAGGCTGCATAGATTAGGTCAGCCGGAACCGGGAACACTTCCCATAAATCCTGATGTACTCGTTATATCATAAGAAGGATGGCGTCTACACTAATATAAGTCTCTCTGTTTATCCCGAGGTTTACCGCAGTCCGCCGGATCCAGGCCGTATCCAGATCTGATGAAGGACCTGCGCCTGGACGCGACGACAACGCAGTCCTGAAGTGTCCACTAGTCTCTCCTCTGTGAAGGCCTCCTTCCCTTCTCTTTACCTCTGTACAGATAAAGCGTTGTCGGGATAATTCCGGTTCGTGTGGCTATGCGGAAGCGATACAAATTCTAGACAAGTAGTTTGTTGAGGGATGGTTTGTAGGGAAGGACTACACGCCTGCGCACACATATATTCAAACGCGCATCCCTATAGACTGAACTCGTAATACGCATGTGCACGCCATCAGCGTTCTCACAGGTTCGCGTTTTTGAAAGTTTGCGCAGAAAGTACTTAAAGGAGTCATAACCTAGTATTACATTGGATACCTACTGCTGTATTATAGTCTTTCAGGCCCTTCTAAAAAAGAAAAGTGGAAAAAAAATAAACACAGACCTACTTTTACCCATATTTCTGAAGGCATTATTGTCTCGCGAGATCAATGCGATGTTTTGGCTGTCGTGGACGCTCTATATGGCTCTGCACGCCAGTTGAAAGGGTTGCTGGGACAGCGTCATTAAAAATGAATTTCATCCACTGGTCCCTGATAGTTTCGTCCGATTTTGGGAGATAAAACACATTTACATGTTTTTTATGGCAATCAACCACAGAGCAAGTCCGGTGTGCACTCGGTTTCTCCATCTTTCTCGACTGAACTGAATATGAGGGGGAGAGGGGAAGGGGGGGCTTCCTGCTGCGGTGTCCATATATGGTATATCCTACTACCTCATGACGTCAAGAGGGAGCTGAAATCAAAATCTCGTATTTGAGTGCGCGTGCACGCGCGCTGGTTTATTTACCCTGAGGTAAACAAACGCTTCACTTTTAAATATCGGCTTCCCGGCCAGTGTATAATCGTTAGTCGATCATAACATACATTGATTCTCGTGGAAAAGTGAAAATTGCAGGTTATGACTCCTTTAAGAGTTTTCTGTTAAAACGGTGTCATGTTAGCGGCCCCTAAGTTAATAACTAATGCTCGTTGCGACGGAAGTGAATCAATCAAAACTAACTTTAGCTGGACAATAACTTTATTCTAGAGCCAAAACAATCTCTGTTACTTTATTTTCCTATTATCAATGCAAAGCCGCTTTGGAACAATCTACATTGTTAAAAGCGCTACATAAATGAAGATGACTTGACACAATATTACCATTTTTTTTTACTGTATTTTTGATGAAATAAATGCAGCCTGGGTAAGCAGAAAATACCTTTTTCAAAAAGATTTTAAAAATGTAATATTTAGTAATCTGGAAAGACAGAGAGAGACAGCAAGTGAAGCAGAGTGTGCCGGTCAGGCCCTCAGGCTGGATTCTGTCTGTCTGCTTGTCTTTGAGTCTCTGCTCTTTGTTGCAGTAAGTGCTCTTGCTAGCCTGTCAGATCCACAACTGTTGCTCTGTCTCTTTCTCCAGCTCCACATCTGGAGAGGAGCAGGCAGTCAGAATTCAACACAACAAGCCACCTGTGCGAGGGAGCCGGGCTGGAGTCACGTGACGGGTCTCTGTTGAGATTGACGGGCTCTTTGCCAACGGAAACTGACTGAAGGTTGCATGAGAGAAGAGGATGAAACTGGGGAGCGCTGTCTAGACATGCAGTTCATCTTAGTCATGATAACTGAGCATCAACAAAGACCCCGAGGCCTTCCGCTTTTATGCAAAATAAACATTTATATATGCTTAAATATTTAATCCAATACACTTATTTTAATCTACAAAGATCATGCTGCTTGGACTATACAAGATCCGGATAACATACACTGCAAGCTTAAATAATTCACATCCATAAATGCAGATCTGAGTTTGATCTCTTTTAAATATTCAGATGGCTCCAGCGTTTCACACTCGGATATGGTTAATGGATCTGGATGCGTAGCCTTCAAAACAACTTTATTCTCCATTTGCTGATGCGAACTCGACATTCGAAATGGGCAGCGACGAACAGACGAGCTGACGGTACAAGAAGCTTCTACGCATAATCATCCATCAAAGTGACTGTCAAAACCCGCTATGCTTCTCTGTCTTTATAACGCTGTTAGAGGACTTTGATGACTAAAGATACAATAAACAGATGTGACGATTGCTGTTGAACATGACAGTTGTTGCGAGTCTGCATTTTAAAGTCGTGAAAACAGGCCGTGCGAGCGTATTTGCTGTGTTTGGACACGTGCGTGTACGTGGGGACGCTCGAACGAATTCATCTTCATGAACCTCTGGATAGAGAGGAATCGGATTAGTTGCATTGCAAAAGCGAATGTAAAACGTTTGTGCTCAAATATACCTCACCAGCTAGCAGAGTAGACTTCTAAAAAACAAAGTGTTTGACCCTGTGAGGCGAAGCATTAACAGAGCAAAAGAGGTAATTGAGATGTACTAGACGGCTCTTTTTGTGGAACGCTGTTTGCATTTACTTGCCTCATTGAAAGTGAAAGATATGAGAGAAGTAATCCTAGTGTATTACACTGAATCCAGGCTTGTTCTCTGGTGCTTTACCTATAGCATGTGTGTGTGTGTGTGTGTGTGTGTGTGCACGCTAAGTTCCCCCTCACAGGACCTCTGTTTAACTACATCACGTCTGTGTGTTACACCAGAGAGTGTTTTACTACTGCAGTCCAAGCTGTTGTAGCCTCATCCTGCTCTCTTTTTCTTCATTCCCTCTCTCTCTTTCCCTCTCTCCTCCATCTCCGCAGGTCATTAAGACTGTTGTACTGCCACATACCCAAGAACAGAGGACATAAAAAGACAAATAAGGCTATAAAATGCCCCTATGCCTGTGCATACAAATGTATTGCCTCTCACTCTCTCTTGTTCTATCTCAATGTCCCTCCCTCACTTTTTTCCCCCTCATCCAGTATCCATCCTTTCATTCTTGCTTTATTTCTGACATTATATCTTCTATATGAATGATAAAAAGGCTGATTGCACATGCTAATGAAATGGCATGAGGCCCCAAAAAGTATTCTGGACATTTCTGGACACTTAAAAATGTATGCGTTTCTCTGCATTAGATCAGGGACTTTTTGTCTTTTCAGCTACCAGTGTCATTTTAGTATTATTTATATAATGGTATTTAATAATAATTTGAATTAGCTTTTAATATTATATTTTCAGTTTTAAGGACAGATATTATATTTTAGTTTAAGTTATAGTGATGTTGTTATGTGATTTCGTCCTTTTTATTCGTTTTTACTATTTCTATTTAGCTTTCATTTATTTTATTTCAGTTATGGTAATTTTAGTACTAAACTTATTTTATTTCAGTTAGTTGCCATTTTGCCAAGAGAACATTTCAAATTTTCATTTGAGTTTTTTTAAGCTTAAGTTTGTCATCTAATATTTATATATATTTTAATTCAGCTTTATTTCAATTAATGCAAATGTTATTTAATAGTTCAAATTTAACTGAGAAAAAAAAAATAATAACTTAAAATAACAGCAATAGAGCCACCACAAACAATGCTCGAGTTTCTCCAGTTATGTTTGACAACCTTTTGAAAAATCAGCTTCACCATCACAGGAATAAAACACATCTTGAAATATATTACAATAAATAATTGTTATTTTAAATAATATTTCATGATATTACTGTTTTTACTGTATCAAATTAATGCATCTTTGGTGAACATAAGACACTTAAAGAGGTGATCAGGGTTTATGTAATCTGGGTGAATGTTTCACAGGCTGTATCAGTAACAGCAGCAGATTCACCCTGTACACCCTTAAGTCTGTGTATCTGTTCTTTCATTGATTTAACATGTAGTTCAATCATGACAACACTCGGAATAGTTTTAGCATGCTAGTGAATATGGCAATGTTAATGTATTTCAACGCATTCTCATCCTAGGGCGTCATATACTGACGCTTTTGACATTTCGTCTACATCCAACGCACATGGCACCCTTTAGCGTCAATATGACACGCACAGAGCTTTGTTCGGTTATGGGTAGGTTTAGGTCTGGGGTAGGGTTAGGGTTAGACCGCTAGGAGGCGCCTTCTGGCCCATATCTATCTGCGTCTCATATTGACGCTAAAGGGTGCCATGTGCGTTGGATGTAGACGAAATGTCAAAAGTGTCAGTATATGACGCCTTGGGATGAGATCGGGCTGTGTATTTAGTCTTAGCGAACTAGATCTGCTCGCTGCTGCTGCTACTGTTTATTATTGATGCTGCAGAGCAAGTATGGATTTACTGATAATTGATACACAGACACGCTGCGGTGAGCGTGTAAGATATGCTGCTGTATAAATAGACATAAATCCTGTAGTAGATCTAGGCAGGTGGAGCCTGGGGAGGAGTTTTTCAAGTGTTTCAAAGGAACTCTAATAGTGCTTACAGCAAACAATGAACCAGAGAATTGAAATGTTGGGCCAGCAATCTAATTGGTTGCAGGATCAGCACAGGCCAATCAGCTTGCTGCATTTGGTAATGATGTGATTGCTTGTAGATTGAATGTAAAGGAAATATCAGCCTGCGCCCTCTAGAGTTTCATGACTGAAGTAGATATTTTTGCCATTAATTCCCCCCCCCCAATATATTTGCCCTTTCAAATCCCATTTAATGTGAAACTGATTTCTTTTTTACCATTGACACCATATTTCTTATCAATAAATGTCCTTTCATCAGTGGCTTCCCGTGCCTGCCTCTCCTTGACGAACGTGAAAGTGATGAAGGCCCTAAAAGAGGGCTTTAATCTCTCGAGCATTCCTAATGAGTTTTCCTCTACAATTATTTGATAAGAGCGGAGACGGCACTGTAGGCACTGTCACTGATCCAGTACCTGTCCAGATCATGCACGAGCACACACACACAGTCATGCATCCTCAAAGACACTTACATGTGTCCGCCTCCTTAAGAAAAAGATGTGCAGTAACACAGACTCAAACATGCAGTGACTAACCACACTGAGGCCCAGCTGTTCCCGCTGCAGGTAATCCAGATTTCGGCGGTCCAGGCTGGCCAGGTAATGTTGCAGACGGGAGTAGGTGTAAGGGTAGCAGTATGCAAACTGGTAAACGTCATCCTCGCGGTCGAAACAGAAGGCGAAAGACATCACATAGTTCCTCCGATGGTCAGGGCACCGATAGTAATACACATTCTTGGCTGGCAATCTTTGCCTGTGACAAAGAAAGAAAGAAACATGACAATAAAATGCACCCTGTTTGCTTTCTCAATAGATCCATTGACGTTCAAATAAATAAAAAAATAGTTTGTGTTCATAATCTTTAATCATTATAGTGTGAAAACATTCTCTATGACACTTTTCGTCTGGTGTTACCATGCACTCTAAAAAACGCTAGGTTATTTTTTCAACCCAAAATGCTGCGTTGAGACTGTTGGGTACTGAAGCTGGGTTGATTTGACCCAATTTGGGTTAATAATCGTTCATAATCAGTAACCAAACGGTGGGTTGGGAATGCAGACGTAAAAGAGAGCGTGCACGTCACACAAGTTCAAACGTCAATGCAGAGAAGACAGAGTACTTTGAAACTGACTGCAGCGAGGAATGTGCTCATTTAAAACTGGATTTTGGATATTGCAGGAGTGTTTTCTCTCTCATCAAAATCACTTTAGTGGTGATAGACGATTGATGAACTGGAACTAAACAGCCTGGAATGGCACTTGAGTGATTATAAATGCTTTAAACAGCGATGGTAAAATCCTGTCAATTCGCTATAATACAAAGTTTTCCCCAGAATTTCAGTGTATATGTATTTCTTGCCGCTGTGGTGAAGTGATGAGTCCCAGCTTAGGACCCAAGCAATCCGATTGGTTCAAAGCGCATTTTATGGGTAATCCCTTTAGTGCCTGGTTACAAATCAGATATCACTTTATTATATTAAATCGTTTGATGTTATAATGACAATTAATGTCTTTTAACTTATATATTTCAAATACTAGTATATAACCAAAGCTATAAATTGTGAAATTAAACATTTCTCGTTCTTAGAGTTTTTTTTTTAGTTAGCTTAGATAGTAGCATCATACAGCTATCCGAAATGATTAGAGATAACGTTTTTTTTTCACCATCTACGATATTTTTAGATAAAAAAAACTTCGATAACAAATATGATACAAGCATAATTCTGTTTAAGAATTAATTATGACATGACATGCTTGTAATTAAAAAAAGAAAAATTATATTTTGCCTTATTGCTTAATTACAATTAACAATGTCACAAAACATACCTAAACGTGCAATTTCTTTCACTATATAAATAATCAGGATAAAAATGAAAGATTATTACATGAGTTAAAGTTTGATTGATTACATTTAGAATCGCGAGAACAGCTTTAGATCAGGCATACTACTGGGGTCCTAAGCTGGGACTCAACACTTCACCACACCGGCCGTAGCGTTACTATTATGTTCATTGGCTAGAGAAAAAAAAAAATATATATATATGGTCAAATTAGTTCTTATATGGAAGTTATTAAATATTATATTTTAAAGATTAATTTTTAAATGTATAAGCATGTACAACTGGTGAGTGGTAATTATTATTTTTTTTTACTTTTTCTCCCTCACATACACATGTACACATTGTTTAAAGTAAAAAATGTTGTCCATTTCTGGGTGTTTTTGCTTATAAATAAATGTTCACCTTTTGATTATTTTATTACTGTTGCCTGTGTTTTTACTCTAGTACTTCCGTGTGATTTTGATTTCCAACCTAATTTAGGTTTATTTTAACCCAGCAATATAGTAATTGTAGTTGAGTTAAATAAAACGCATCATTTATCATTTAACCTAACCCAACTGGGTCAAAACAATTGGGTTATTTTAACTCTCAGCCTTTTTTTAGAGTGTACTGTAGGTGGGGAAATATTATTAATCTGTCATATCATTACAATCACAATTCAAACAAGTCAAGAATGATCAAATAAAATCCCAAGCTACATTATTTCCTGCCCAACATTCTGTTTAATTTGGAAATATCTTACATGACTGAAGTTCAATGTGTTGCAAAATGACGCTTCATGCCATCAGTGGAAGTGAATAAGATTCTTTGGGTGTGACAGACAATTGCTTTCTGACATGACTATTTACTTTTGATTTGAAAAAAAAAAAAAAAAAGAGAGAAGAAAAGAAAAAGAGATGGAAAGTGAAGAGACATTAAGATGAAATAACATGAAGTGAATAAAATAAAGTAAAAGAAAAAATAGAAAAGAGGCGTGAAAAGAACATGAAGAGAAAAATAAAATAAAAATATTAAAAAAAACAATAATAATGAAAAATCTTATAATCTTGTAAATAATATTGGAAACTTGCAGGCCAACCAATCCTCTACATCAGTTACTCACACATTACTGCTGTTCAGACAGCTCTCTCTCTCTCTCTCTCTCTCTCTCTCTCTCTATGCCTATCCCTTTAAAATCCCATCTAGATAAAGGCAAACACTACTAGCAAACTGTAAACAATGAACATTTCTGCAGTGCACGATGAGCTGGGTGAACAATGAAAGCAATGTTATTTGCATATAAAATGATATACTGTGCTGTTAATCAGTTTTATGTGGAGCTACTGAAAGTAAATCTGCACCATCTGCAGAGACAGAGAGAGAGAGAGAGAGAGAGAGAGAGAGAGAGAGAGAGAGAGAGAGAGAGCAAATAGCAGTGAAGGACAGGCAAAGAACATACGATGGAAGGCAATAGAGGGAATAACAGCGGGAGGGAGATAGTGAGAAGATGAGAAAGAGAGGAAAGATCAGAGCTGGGATGGGTTGACTGTGGGACAGGGAAGAGAAGAGAGAGAGAGAGAGAGAGAGAGAGAGAGAGAGAGAGAGAGAGAGAGAGAGAGAGAGAGAGAGAGAGAGAGAGAGAGAGAGAGAGAGAGAGAGAGAGAGAGAGAGAGAGAGAGAGAGAGAGAGAGAGAGAGAGAGAGAGAGATCAGATGGAGATGCTATCTATGTGAACAGCACAGAAGCTTCCACGCGGCTTCCACGCGACCTCCAGTCCTTCCATCTCATTCCTTTCCACTAAACAACTCACATACACACTGTACACTGATGTAACTGGGTTAGTGTCTTTGTTTGAACGCTTCAAAAGTTATAAACACACACCTGTTTCCTTATCTTCAGTCACCCACACGCATAAATACATATAAAAACACAGACATATACAGTGGGATCCAAAAGCCTGAGACTTATATTGAAAATATGAGAATCCTTTTTAGGATTTTGAACATTTCAATTAAAGAAAAGACATCATGTAAAATAAATACTTCAGATTGCGACTAATCTACGTCACTATTTGAATATTAAAATAAACAAGTTTATAACATTGATCACCATCAAGCTAAAACTACTTAAACATTCTGAAATTCATTCATTCAAAATAAAATAAAATAAAATAAAATAAAATAAAATAAAATAAAATAAAATAAAATAAAATAAAATAAAATAAAATAAAATAAAATAAAATAAAATAAAATAAAATGTTGCATTATATCAGGAAAAAAAGCCAAATGGAAACTATGGGCCAGACTTACTAAACAGGGCAAATTAGCATGAGATTGCAATTCCAAACAAGTGCCGATGGGAGTGGAAAGTTCTGCGCACAATCTACTGACTACGTGCAAATTAATACGCAAATACACAGACGCAGCCGGATCATTTCCATAATGACCAACTCAATCTACCAAGAGCAGAGCAAATTAGCGTCTGGTTTAAGATTTATTGTTTAAATAATGGCGTAAATACCAGTAAATTGACTATAGCGCAAACCTTAGTAAATCACCTTGCATGATTCATTTAAATACTCTCCTCCCATAATTTTGCGTATGCAATATGCAATAAGGTCAGCCGCAAAAAAAAACACTTTTCACTGTGTGTCTTTAGTAAATCCTGACGGTAGTTTTTTAACACCAAAAGAGGGTTTGCGCTGGCGCAAGCTGTTCGTAAATTTGGCCCTATGTGAGGAACGATATTTGGCTAGTGAATTAGCTGCATAAGTGTCATTTTTGGATTTTATAGGCATGTTCCAAATGCTGTCAACATGCATATAACATATGCACTGCTCAGCTTGTTTCCTGTATAGCGAGCCCCTCGGGTGCAGCATTGTGATAGGCCGTTTAAAAAAGCACGTTCCACCCTGACGTTCATTAGAAAACCCGTGAGAAATAAAGCTATGTAGAACTATGCAAATATAGAAACAGCCACACACAGTGCATGCCAACATAACAGAGCTTCATCCATACACACACTGCACAATGTACACAGACTCCTCTGCAACCTGAACAAAGTGAACCGCTGAGCCGAAATGAAAGTGAATTAGCTTTTCTCTGTGGAGGAAAAGACAGCAAATGAACGATCAAGCTGAGAAATCCTCTGGGAGACTTCTACAACACTGCTATCTCTACGTGTCTCAAAAGAGTGTTAACACACAGGACAGGTGCCTGCTTGGTCCAAACTACACTCTACTGCTAACACACACTCACAGAGACACATTAAATGATCTCTAATGCATGTCAGGCTTGGCAACAAAATACTACATCACGAACAAACACATGACCCTTCACTGTCAGTTACTTACATCTCAACACACACTCATCCCACTCAATCACATGACACCTAAAAAACACAAAATGACAGCCACAATTCACACACAAACACAATTTTGTTCACTCATATTCAACTAACCAATATGTAAAAACCTGTAAATGAAGTAGTATATTCTGAAAGACCTCAATTATTAGATACATTTTATTCATTTGAATAGACGCAGGTAAACCAACATATAGGTTGTCTGGGTCCCCAAAATAAAAACTTTAAATGTAAGTAAACAAATAAATGAATAAATACATACATTTTGTTCACAAATGAAAGAAAGCCTCCATTTAGGACCATCAAAATATTTTTTTCATTTTTATTATTATTAGGGATGTAACGATACCCTCACGTCACGATTCGATACATATCACAATACTGAACTCACGATACGATATTATTGCGATACTAAAAGACATATGATAAAAGGTTGACAAAAAATTAACTGTTGATTAAAATGCTAAATTTGATATTACATTGTGGGTGTAAATGAATATAGGCTTGGTAACCCAATGCACAGGACAATGGTGACACCAGAATAAAAATATTCATGATTCTGAGTTGAAAATACAGAATTATTTTAGATGAATATGCTTGCACTCTGTCACTGAGTAGATATATTTAAAATAATGTAGGCCACTTTTTACTGGTAACATAAGATATTTGGCATTATCAGGACCCATAAATATTCCCCCATTGGATTGTTACACATTATATTCAACATTATATATAGCAGTTTAATGTAGTACTGACACCAAAACTCTAAAAAATTAGAATTTTCTCACACAGTAATTTTTATTTTGGGTGAACTATCCACAATACATACTGTTGCATTTTTGTATTGCGATATATTGTGACACGATATATTGTTACACCCCTAATTATTATACATATTCTACCCCCTTTTTCTCCTTACAGTAATGTATTCTACTGTTACTATTCCCATTATTTCCAACTGTATTTTTAAACAGTTTTTTTAATGCAATAAAAAAAAATTAAATAAAGAGTTTTAATAAATACCATGGTATACACCAGTATTAATTTTTTTTTGTTTTTTTTAAGAAATTAATACTTTAAGGTATTAAGGATGCATTAAATTTATCAAAAATGAGAGTAAATACAATAGATTTTTGTTTTAAATAGAAATGTGTTCTTTATAACTTTCTATTCATCAAAAACTCCTGATATCACATGAATAAATTACATTTTAAAATATAACAAAATGGTCATTTCCATTTCCATTAAAACAGCAATTTCACACAAAATTACAGTTTTTCTGTATTTTGATCAAATAAATGAAGCCATGTTGAGCATAAGAGACTTGAACATTTTAAATGTTCTTGTACATACATTACAAATTTTTTCCCCCATTTTTTTCTGTTTAAGACAACAATAAATAGTAAAATGGTCCTAGAAAGTCCAAATGTTCCATATGCATATTTTGTCATTTCAAATATATTCAATTTATAAACAGACACATATATTTGTTTATATACAGTATGCATGTACTGTATGTGTATATGTGCGAGTCTCATGACCAGGGTTAGCTGTGCTCGCTGCAGTATTTGGCCTGCGTTTGAGTGGGGTTAGGTTCAAGACCCGCGTCTGTTCGTCATGCACCCCGAGTACCCTGCCAAGCAGACATTAGCGCACACACACACATGCTCACACACCTCTCCCCACGCAGGGTTAATGAAACAGCGTGACACCTCACTTTATTTTTTTATTTATCTGTTTGGGCATTATCCCGGTTCCTCTCCAGCGTTTGACCTTGTTGGCTACTGAGCGAGTCGTGGCTATTGATTTTAATTACCCAGCGGGAATTTACTGCTCGCCTTTCCCGCGCCGCTGCGCCGCTATTGGCCAGAGAAAATAGCTTTGTGTTGCCCCTCTATGTGTGTGTGAGAGAGAGAGAGAGAGCCTGGTGAATCTCGAACCTGCTGGGCGTTTTCTATCTTCGTTGCAATGTATGTTTTCGCCTCTATCATTCTCTCTCTCTCTCTCTCTCTCTCTCTCTCGTTGTGGCTGCTGGTAATTTGTTTTATCTAAATGATAGTGCCCCATGCCTCCCTGTGCTGGTGGATGTGGTACAATGCCCCCCGTTCCAAAACACATTTATCTCGCTGTGTGTCTGAGGGGGGGAAAAACAGGCCGGCGGACAATAACCTACACACACACGGCTTAACAATTCAGCTGCCCCCGAACGCCTTTTATACACTCTCCCCACCCTGAGGAACACACACAAAGTGAGCTGTTGCTCTCCGGCTCTCTTTCCATATAGAGAAAAGGTCAACGCCTAGAACTCAAGGTCATGGACTTTAAAAATGAGGGAGTTTTAATAACTTGATAGAAAAAG
Source organism: Rutilus rutilus (assembly GCF_951802725.1). Lineage (NCBI taxonomy): Eukaryota > Metazoa > Chordata > Actinopteri > Cypriniformes > Leuciscidae > Rutilus > Rutilus rutilus. The sequence continues at coordinate 27,121,278 of NC_140232.1, read as the reverse complement.
AGTAAAGAAACCCAAAGTTTCTTCAACTTGAGTGGGCAAGGCTATGACTAAGCTGACTAGCGGTCGTATCTCTTTTTTCATGTGTGTGTGTGTGTGCTGTTAGCTAAACGGCCGGGTCCGTACCGAGGTGTCATTCTCAATCGCGGCGCTTTTCAACTCCGTTAGCAGGAACACGACGGGGCCTTTGATGCCGGCGCGGCTGTCGGCTTCCCTCTGAAGAGAACTAGACGAGGGGGAAAATTGCTAGCTTTCATACGGAGCGGGACATCTTGTCTATATTCTCAAATCAATCAAGCGTAGAGGTCATCGCAGTGGCTTCTGTCTTTCTGACTCTTTCCATCTCTCTCGCTCTCCGTTTGTCGCCCTCCCCTATTCTTCTAAGAGCACTGGCTGTCATCTGCTTAATGTTGGGAAGGTTAAATGGTTTCAAATATGAGCACGAAGCTGTCAAATGCCACAATTCTTCTCTCATCCTCCTGACAAAAACAGCTGAAGAAAAAAAAGAGGATCTATTACACATACGGATATTACATTTCATCACGACAATGATACTCTCAGATCTGTGCAGGCTCTTTTGACTTTGGACGCAGGCCCATATTGTGTAATTATTGCTCAAACAAGCGATCCCTCTTCTAATGCATTTATTGTTTTACATTTGATACGGTTTCTTTTCTCTCGAATTTTTCTGTCGTATTATGAGAGGTAGAGGGAGTGGAGTGGCCCTCTTGTGATTGATCTATCATTTGGGACATGAATCAGACTGGAGAATAGCACTGGATGGCACAGTTACTAAGCAACCTCACTTGCTTTGTGGTCTAGCTGTCCATGTGCGATGGTATGTTTGAAATGAGGGGTTTTTGGCGTGCGAATTCACTGTGTGATTCTCTAAATGGCGAAGAGCGTCGAATGCATATAGAGGATCAGAGATAGGAGAATGAAACTACCCTAGGAGCCGTGGGACAAATTAGCCAATTTGGGGAACAGAATAGACATTATACTTTGTGTTGGTGAACCACAACAGATATAAAAAAAGAAGACATTTTCTACAAAAAAAGAAACAAAAAATTGTGAGTAGTGCTTACCTTGATGGTACAACGCTAGAGTCATGTGGGTGGTTGCCAGGGTGTTGCTGTGCAGTTGCTAGGATGTTCTGTGTGGTTGCTAGGGAGTTCTGGTGGGTTGCTAACTGGTCTAGTTCAAAAGAGTCCACCTCCAGGTTTACATGATATTCTGGTCCCTAGATATGGCTTGGGTCTATGGGATTTTTTACCTAATTTATGGCAGGAGTAAGTCAGTATGAGTAGAAAAGCACACCATTCCTCAACAAACCACGAAATTTGTATAATAAACTCCACAATAAGGATTTTTCTGCTCACCAGTCGTTCTAGTAGCCCTGCCAACATATTCACCGGCATCACCACAATACACCACATTTTCTCAAAATTTCATGTCACCCAGAATATTGTGTTGTATGAATATCTAACCATGCAATATATCAAAAGAAAGAATAGAGCCTCAGTTTTAAAAACAAACAAACAAACACACAAAAAAAGTTTTAAGCTGTGTCTGAAACCGCTCACTCGTTCACTCATTCACTAATCCCTACATAGTGAATGGCAGTTGAGTGCACTACATCAGCAAAGAGTGAACGAAAATGAGTGAGCGAATTCGGACGCTGTCATAATTATCACGCGCCAGAGAGCTCGGACAATTTCATCATAAACATTACCTACCCATCTTTAATATTTCCTTTTTTGGCTGTATGAATTGTATGTAACAATTGTATATATGTATTTTTCACGTTTATTGCGTTATTTGATAAAAAAAAAAAGATAATAAAAACACTTGCTTGTCATATTTATTTACTTTTTACATTTATATGTGAAAATAAAAGAGAACAAAACACTACACAACACATTTGTTTATTCAAATATAGATATAACGGTATATATATATAAATAAATAACCAGGCGTCTGGTTTTATAAATTATTGTTTTCTATCTCCCGTGCGCCGTTGTCATGGTGACATTGTTGTTTATTTTTCATTCGCGCTCTATCGCCTTATCGTGTTGGATTGTGGGAAATAGTGTCTCAGCAAGTGTACATCGGATGTACACTCAAATTCAGAGAGGATTGTGGGTAAAAGTACTGAACGAATGTAGGGAATGATGTCATTCACTCAGAATTCGGACACCACTACAAAATGGCTGACACCCTAAATAGTGCACTATATAGTGGATAGGGAGCGATTTCAGACACAGCTTTACTCTTGCTTCATGCATTCTTTTTTTAATCAACACTTAAATGTGGGTAAGTTTCATAAAACAACAACATTTTGAACAAAAAGCTGAGAAAATCGTACAACGTGCATAAGCAATGCTTTTATCGCTTGTTTCTGCTCTTTTTTTGCCTGTGTTTTGATCCGGATATTCTCTACTCTTTCAAAATTTGCACAATACGATATAACTGCCATATAACTGTGAAAACACAGAAAGCCAAAAGAAAATTCTGTCAATGGCGGGGAAGCGTTGTCTCATAAATTACGAGAAATTCTGTCAATGGCAGGGAAAGAGTTAACCAACTAGAAAATAGTATATTGTCTACAAATAAGCAGAATTTGCAATAATGCAGAACATAAGACATACACTGCATAAAAAAAATGTGTGTACAGTGTACACAAGATCAATGAACATAAAATGTTCAGTGGAAATGCAGCACTGGACCAAAAGGTCAACTGACCCAAAATTCTCTCACACTAGCGTCATGGGTCGACAAAGTTCAACAAATGGTGCAACAAAAGTTATGCACCACAGTATAATTCTTCAGGTTATGGGTTAATAACAAACCTGTGGGCTAATATTACCAAGACGCCTTTACACTGAAAAAGGAATCATGTACAATGGCTATTTGGATTGGATATTCAGATGCAATTTTATGGGTTAAATGTATGAGTTAATTTAAATTTAAACGACTTATTTCACCATTGACAAAGCAAACTGCATTTTTCATACTTAGTAGTGACATTCAGTCGAAACCAAGAATTTATGGCCATGTACACACATGGAAAGATAAGCCAGTCCTTCATTTAAATATGGATGTTATTCCAAAAAATGGTTGATCTAAAATCTAAAAGTGGTCTTAAATTTCAAACTACACCAATTGCTCGATTTTTTACATTAGTCTCATTCAGAGAAGGCACTGACGCAAAAATTAATTTCATAAGACTCCAGACATTGATTACAGTACACAAATTCATTTTACTGATGCAAAGTGGGCTATAGGGGTTCATTGTCTTTAATAAGTAGTGACAGATTAAATCTGAGTCTATCGTGATCTATTACCCTCACTAGATTAAAATGCATAGCTGCATTTGAGCTCAAGTGTTTATGAATTCTGGGAAATAGCTTGTCTATTGAGTGGTATCGTGGTTGAACATACCAAGTGCATGCACTAAGAACAGTGATACACTCCAAGCACAGTGATACACACACACACAAACGTGTGTTAAAGTCTGAGATGCATTGCTCTTCACAAGCGCAGCGGGACACGTGTAATATTAGTGCTAAGAGCCCTGGCCATCATACTGCCTTCACAGCTCGTAAATCATCTACTCATTACAGCTTAGATCATAAACGTACACCCATGAGAGAGAGAAAGAGACAAACTCTCTGGCTAATATATTCCAACCTAACGCTCTTTATGACTGCTGCCCAACAAAAAGAGCGTCCGGGTACCTCTGGGGTGATATTGGGCGGATAATGCTAACATCGGAACAGCAAAAGGCACATTCAGATGCACTACCACACGTCGGCCTGTCTTAAAAAAATAAACGGAGAGAGGATACGAATATCCCGGGTGTGTCGGTGTTAAGATTAGCTGTGAGATTATGTGGCCTGAGTACAGAGGCACTGGAGAGATTTGACACTCGTTACTATTGAACAAAATACAGAAAGTTGCACCAAAGGCTATATGAGCTATAAAGGCTAAACGGTGAGTGGTTAATCAATACAGCAGCTCTGCATAGGGCGCATTAATGCTGTGATGGTTGGCACAAACACATCCTGACATAAAGGACGGGACCTTTCATTTTATTTGACGATTAGCACACACTGCAAAACAGGAACTTGCCGTCCTGCCCACTTTTAAACACTAACAGTTTCACTTTCTGTTGTGTTGTCAGCATTACACATTTTACGCAATCAATACCTCACACATACTCATTCATAGTACAGTGCAAGAGTTCATTCTAGACAACAGGGGCTTTCGCTTTTCGGGAGTTAAAGGAACTCAGGGGCCGTTTACACAACACCGTTTTCAACTAAAAACGGAAAATGTTTTATGCGTTTTGACCGTTCATTCTCACAACGACAACGTTTTTTTTTTTTTATACATTAATTTGTGAAAATGGTGACATCATGCACATACGTATTACGTGTTCAGTCTATAACATAGACAGTAAAAGAAATGGACACAGCGACCCCATAGACTTCAACGGAGGAAAGTGAAGCAAATTAGAAGCACTCACTTCCTGATGGCTGAGCGTACTGCGCAGACTCAAACTGAGCTTGATGACGTAGATGTGACGTGAGCAACCTGTCTGACAGTTGTAAGTCTTCTAGTAGCTGTGCCAAGAGAAATCTGAATCATTCCCTTCCGAATCTTGCAGAGACGGAGAGCGTGAGTAGGAGCTGTCCATGAGCTAGGAGCAGGAGCAACTTTATGACTCTCTATGAGCTTCTCCCTTGACTTTATCGGACTTTATGCCTCCACGTCCCGCCGATTGACTGCGAGCTTCTCCTCCTGTCTCTACGGTAATTTCCAGAGAGTCGCGTGGTTATGACGCAATCGTTAGCCTATTTTTACAAAAACTGCTTCTACGGGGCCATAACGTAAGATACAAGGCCTCAGATGTAAAGTTATTCGCAGTCAAAGTGACGCCAAAATGAATGGGAGTCAATGGAATGCTATCAGCAGGTGATGGCTTGTTAGCCAATGGCGGCCCCCGGGGTTGGTACCTTTCGGGTGCTGGATTACCCCCCTGGCCCTAAAGAAGCGCATAGTGTTTCTTTACAAAGTAACTGTGGCAAGCAGGGCGTGGCGAGAGCCATGATAGAACGGTGCGAGGCCGGTGGCGTGATTGATAATGAGCATCACCTACTCGCTGCACCGGTCTCGTAGAGTTAACAAAAGTTATCATGAGCATTGTAATGTTTAAGATTTTTTTAAATGAGCAGTTCGTTCATAAATCCTTAAGATCTGTGGAAATATAAAGCGGAAGACAGAACACGAGTGCAGTGCTGAAAAGGGGTGGGGCTACATAAGGTCTATAGGCCAAATTGAGGGGAATCATACAATCTGAATCATTAGTCAATTGCAACTATAGCATGGTTTCAATTAGGGGTGTAAAAAATGTATCGTTTCTACGATGCATCGCGATGCAGACGAGGACGATTCGGTATCGGTTCAGTAATAGACCATAACCGATTATAATGTACTGACGCTTTTTTGACATCATTTGTCGCATATGTGCTTTGTTGCGGTAGCATACAATGGCAGAGGGAGGTGAGACGCGAGTGCGAGAAAATAAAAAATGCTCCAACTACTTTAAAAGCCTACATCTGGGCACATTTCGGCTTTTATGAACAACCTGGTAAGCACGACCTGCAGAAGACGCGCTGTATGCGCTCATGTCACGCACAAATAGAATATGCAGGAGGTAATACCACTAACTTGATAAACCACGTTAGCTGTTTTCACCCCGAGCTGTTAACGCCTGGCAGAGTCTGACATCCACCCGCCCCAATAATTTTCTCTGATTTCAGTATCCGCACCCAATAGTCAAATTACAATTATTCTGTGTTACGCGTGATTATAAATGGATGATCGTCACCTTCAACAGCGGATTCGGCGACGGTTGATGCGCGCATCTTTAATGGTATCTGATTAATGAGCGCTGCTTTTAAATGAACATTTCTTTAAAACAAAATTTATTTGACAGATTTTCCTTTTCTTAATGGCATAAACAAGCTTTACTCCCTTGAAACTTAAACTGTCTGGAATGTCACTGTTTCTGTCACTGCGACTTCCCGAACAGGCGAGCACACGCACACACACACACACACGCGCGCGCACACATCACTTTTGAAGTAAAATGTAAAATTGAGGATGCGGTGCATCGCGATATCGAATTGAACTGAATCATGACATGATAATCGTAGTCGAACCGAACCGTGAGACCAGTGTCGGTTCACACCCCTAGTTTCAATACAAAAATAAAATAAGTTTACCTTTAAGGGATTCTGTTATTTGATTTGTCAGTCACTCAGTTATTCAACCTAACTGTCAAAATACATAAATATTTGATTTAATAAAATTAGAATATATTTATAAAATAAAATAAATTAAAACGTTTCCATCATTTCCTTTAATATGATGGAATTACTGGATTATGCATGGTCTTGTACATGTTAAACTTCTCTCCAAATTTGCAACAATGTAGCAGTAAAAGCACACTGTTTTTTCTTCCACCATCTTGCTCTATTATTCAGGCATACATATCATCTGGCTTCTGTGTATACATACTGCTCATTTCTGCTCTCTTGCTTGTCTGGGACAGTGTGCACACCTGGCAGGTCAGTCAGATTTCAAACAACTTTGGAAACATAGTTAATTGCGTGTCTCACAAGTGTACATTATGATCTGGGTCTTTTTGTTACAGACTATGAACCCTTATGAAAGGGGTGACAAGCTTCAGTCTTGTAGTGTGCACTAGAATTTATGGACATTTAATAACAGACGCCCGTATGCAAATGCATGGAAATGCATGGGCACTAAATAAATGAAAAACAAACAAACAAACGCAAGGAAATACGAACAAACATGAAAACAGTAATCTTCAGATAATTGGTTGGCGGATGGCTCCAGCAGTGTGCAGGTGGTTAGTGTGGCCCCTGTCATTGGCTGTGTGTGGGAAGAGATGAGATTTCCCTATGGTGTCTATAGTGATGCTATAAGAAGCAACATCCACAGACAGAGAGAACAGGGAGAGGGTCAACAGCAAAGATTCTCATTATGAATCAAATTCAAGAGCCTGAAGCACTTCTAACCGTGCAATCACAGACATACACACATAAATGCACTGAAATTGAAAAAAAGAAGCAGCTTGAATTCAAAATCCTTCGTAATATCAAATAACACTTACATCAAAAGAGGTTTATAATACCTGGAGAAAGCTAGCCAGGTTAGCATTCACATTCATCTCAATGGCAGTTGCTTAGCTAGTGCAGAACCACTCAGAAGTACGTGAATCAGCTGCTTTGTGATTCAACACATTTTTATGTTATGTTTTAAAAATGTCATTTTAAAGTTCTGGGTCAGTATGATTTTTACTTAAGAAATGATTACTTTGATTCAGCAAGGACAGAATACATTTATTAAAAGTGACAGTAAAGACTAACAAAAATGTATATATTTTTTTCAAATGCTGCTTATTTGAACAAATATTAAGCAGCAAGAATGTTTTCAACATTGATAATAATAAGAAATGTTTCTTAAGCACCAAATCAGGATCATGTGACACTGAAGACTGGAGTAATGATGCTGAAAATTCAGTTTTGCCATCACAAGAATAAATGATAAATTATATTTTGTTTACATTTCAATCTCTGCACTTTTCTTGCTTGGCAAATGTGCAAAGGTGCATGTATAATGAACAACAGAAAAGCACTGGCTGACACTATTTTTATGCTCTTTCCACGGCCAGTAGATGGCCATAGATCTTGTGTTTATAATGCCTCAAAGAACTGACCCACCCTTTAATCCAAAATGACTTGCATCACATTTAAAAAAAAAAAAAAAAAACGGAGGCACAAACATGGACCACACCCTGTCTGTCTTCACACAATAAGGCTCATGTGATCTCCCTCTCTCTCACTCACTAATGCGTCATCAGTATAATACTCCACAACACCCTAATGCAGGGCTGCGTGTCCCAGGTGGCTCACTCCATCTGTAGCAGCGGCGTAATGGTGTGTGTGTGTGTGAGAGAGTGAGGGTGTGTGTATAGTGATCAGGCTATAGCTAGCCTCAACAGTGGTAATATAATGTGTGTGTGCATAAGTGTGACCCCATGGTGGTAAGTAGCTGCCCTGCTGCGCTGAGGGATGTCTGGGGTAATTATCATAGAGCAGATGAGCCCTATGAACCAGCCAACATGGCGCCATGCCCCCTCATGGGGCACAGGGGCAGAAATCACACAGGGCACGTACACACATCCATACGCAGACTGTAGGAGGTGGAGGCAGGTGTGCATTCGAGAAAAGATGGTAATAACAGCCAGACAGGGTGACGTCTAAGAGGTGCCCTGGTGTGAATGTCTGTGTATGTGTTTACGCGTTGGTTTTCCGTGGTTTTGCAGACTTTCCCCACCTGAGCACCCTTTGGCCTTGTGGGACGTCTGAGATTATGAGGGCACAGCCGGTGTCATCATAATTTCCATTACGCAGATTTACTTTTTTGAGAAAGAAAGCTACTTTGCTGTTTATGCAGAGGTGAACGTACTGTTGAAATGCTTTTTGCTCTCCCTGTTTGAAGTGCAGAAGTAAGCTATTCTTAGGATAATTTCCCCAAAGAGTGTAAACACTGCGGATCTATGGCGCTTTCAAAATATGTTGCTTGTTTGAGCGGTCTGACGCGTCAACTTCTGGTACGATATTGGATCTGGACTACCTGCTTGTTTGAACTAGGATTTGGGAAACTTGTTTGGATGCTATGAACACAAATGACGCCTCAGAACATGTGGCTTGTTGAGAAGAGGTGCACTATTGCTTTTCTAAGTGGTCAGACCTTGGTGGGCAATACAACTGCTGAAAAATCCCAAAGACTTACATTGAAGGAGGGACCCGAGTCATATGTAGAAAACACCCAGAACAACCTAGCAACCCCAGCAATGTGCTAAAAAATGTCACAACACCATAGCAACTGCCATGTCGTGGCAACCACCTACAATGCCTCACATGAGCACCACATACAAAAACAGAAATAGTATATATATATATTTTTTTTTTAAGTATTACTAATATTGATTTTAAATAAATAAATTATGACATTAACTTTACTAAATTATTTTATTATAAAATATTGTTTAATATTAATGTAATCTATAGGCCTAAATATTAGTATTAAATACAAGGTAAATTAATATTATTATATTAATTAAACAAAACAGATGGCCCTGGGCTACAACAAGTGTAATTAAATAAATAATAATTAATATTTGTGTACAAGAAAACCAGAACATCAAAGCCTGATTATTGGGATGGTGACTGATGTTCTTCACAGTCGGTATTTGTCATAATAAATATTTCTGTTTTTAAATAATAAATGTAATGAAATAAATGAATATAATAAATTAAACAATATCAATTTAATTAGCATTAATATTTGTGTACAAGAAAACCAGAAGATCAAAGCCTAATTATTGGGATGGTGACTGATGTTCTTAGTGAGATCTAACACTTCACATGACCAAAAAAACAAACAAAACAAAAAATTGACACAACTGTTTGTTTAAAGAAAAAGCGAGTATGGGGAGAAGAAGGGATTCTCTGATGCAGGTGTGCCATTTCTTTTCCCTCCCTCCCTTCCTATTTTCCTTTTTCCCAGGGGACGGAGAGTAGGTGGAGTGGACCCAAGGAGACAGCCTGGCGCCAGTCTGCACTCCATCCCTACTGCACTAACACACACATGAACATACACACACTGATGGAGATGGGACTGAGATAGACTGAGAGATGGAAAAACAGAGGGATGAGAGTTGATGCGAGTGAGATGGCAGAGATACAAGCTGAAATCCATCCACATTAGCTCCATTAGATGTGAGCATCAGGTCCAGCATCACAGGGTACGGCTGGTGTTAGGATGCTGAGAGCAGACAGCGACCTCCTAAAACCACCACAACTTCACTTCTGATATGCCTTTCTCAGAGTCAACAGGCAAAGTGTTCATATACGCTAGTGCACAAAACAGTTCTCAACTGCATAAATCTAATAATCCCTTCTGGGAAATTCATACCACAGTTGTACATTAGGTGGACACTGAGGGTTCAATATTAATAAGTAGACCTGTTCTTCAACAGACGATGTCTAAATGTGCAGCTGGGTTTAGTGACGTTAAGGCATGCCGATAAAGTCTGATGTTTGCTGTTGTAATGTTAGCAGGGACAGCAATGATGTCATCAGTGTTTTTGTCCAATACCACACAAGGTGACTCTTGCAAGATCAAAACAATGACACACTCGGCTAAATAAGGTCTCAAAGGAAGTGATATCAGCACAAGACAGTGGTGAAAGCCGGATGAAGGTCAGAGGGCTGGTGAGTCAAAGCAGACTCTACCTCGCAGTAGAGGAGAAAGAGATGGACCACTCGTATCGGAAGGCAATGCTCAATATGGCTGCACGAATGGATGTCCTGCCTTCCAGTTAAATAAACCAATTTCCTTTTTGAGAGAGCAGGACCTGCATGAAAATACAGCTTTTCAGCATGAAATTGGATAACTTTTCGCGATTTCTGAAAATAAAATAGGCAAATATAGCTATACAATATTATAATTCCATTTAAAAAGCCGCCCTTTTCACGCTCAATGACCAGATGGCATCTGGCAAGCACTGCATACACACATTTTAAAACAAAATTTACAATAGATTTCCATAAACCTGATTAAAAATACAGAATGGATTGTGTTGGTTCAAAGATGTCACTGGTATAGTTATAATTTAACCATCAAATGTGATGATCATTTTCAATTTCCAGTTACTTAGAAGAATCTTGAGTCGTGCGACTTTCAGTGTCCTACACTAAACAATTCCACTGCATAATCAAATATTCTACTGCACACAAATCTATAGCAGCATCATTCATCTTAGTAATGCTTCTATTACTCCTGAAAGTCTAAGGCCTAGAACTATCAAAATACGAGAATTTAGACTGCTCGCCCTATTTGTGTAAAATTAATTACACTGCCAAATTCTAAGTGCTCCGTTTTAATCTTTAAAGCAAGTCATTTTTTGCATTTGTCAGGATCTCATCTCTCTGCTCTCTCTCCTTGCATCCTGTCCAGATCTGTAAACCATCTGTCCCTTGGGGCGTCCCTGCCTGGCACAGCTTGCCAGCCTGTCTGACCACATCCCCGCTGGCAAGAGTGCCAGCTGCAAGTTTGCTCTCTGTATCTCTGTCTCTCACTCTCTACCTCTCTACCCCACACACCCCCCCATCACTTTTGGTGCCCACAGTCAGACTGGTGTCTCCAGATGCCCGGGGGGGTTGGGGGGGGGTCTGGGATGGTACGCTGCCTCCTAGACAGCAGATGCTGCCAATTAACTTCCCCACCACAGGCTCACAGAGGGACAGTGTGCATGTGCAGGGCAGAGGGGAAGTTGTGGGGAGGTATATATGTTTGGGGGTATACTGGTCATGGTATTTATGGAATTGACAGAAGTCATTCAGTCTCAGACAGACAGATAGCACTATGCTCTCCTCTCCCCCTGTGTTCTTGGCCTGTTCCTCAGTGCCACATGCCACACTGGAGCTTCTGAAACATCTCAATTACATCCAGAGAACAACATAACAGGAAACGGGCCATGTCCCTGTGAGGGCAGAAGACACAGGATTCTGCTAACCTTGCAATTAAGTTATACCATTCATTAGTGAGACCTATCATGACAAATGGGATTTTACTTGCCGTTTGGAAATAGAGAAGTTAAATGTACTACGTTGAAAAACTCTATGTGTAGACCCTCCCCAGTCCACCCTGACAACCTGAAAAATGCAAAAATTGGTTTATAACATCAAATTAACATTTTAACACGCACATTTACATATCAAAAGGATTCAGCAACTTAATTAACAACGACTTGCTGGTCGTTGCTGGTCGTTGCTGGCACAAACAGGCTAACCAATCAAAACAGAGGTAATTTACATATATCGAAAAACAATGTTTCATGAGAAACTGTTTTTGATGCACAAATTCTTGACTAATATTATTAGTGGATCTCAGGGTATCATATTCACAACAACATCAAAAGAAAACAAATATGAAATGATATTTTGCATGAGGAAAAAAAAAGTAGAACAATTTTGTTTATCAAAAATCTCTTTTCATTAAAATCAGCACCAATTTAAGGCAGTACAACAAATCTTTCCATGATAAATACTTTAATAATAGTGTAAAAAATTATACAGAACACATATGTATTTATTATTACTCTAATATTATAATCAATACAATTGAATTAAATTAAATAATAGTATAATTTTCCAATGTAAAACAAAAATATATATAATTATAAATATAAAAATGTAAATCAATAACATTTTAAATATTGTTTTTGTCCTTTTGATTTTGAGGTGAAATATGACCCAAACATTTTTTGACAGAGTTGTCATGAGATTCCCTCAAACACTGTCAGAAGATGTAGTTTAGTGGATTTGTGCACAGTAGGAGAAAACAACGTGAGGTACAAAACAAGACAAACAAGGAACCAGAGAGTCTCAGATGTCTAGTGGCACCTCAGTAAATGTGTTTGATTGACATGTATGTACGTGTGTGTGTGTGTGTGTGTGTGTGGACGCATGTGTGAATGCAGGGGCAGCTGTGTACTGGCCAAGGACCGCCTGCACCCGAACGTCTCTTCATTTATGAAACTGAATTAGTAAAAGTCAAACCAACCATTAACAAAGTGCATAATATATCAAAACTGCAGCAGAAAATAGTAAAAACCCTCATGGAGGCTGAACAATTCAAACTCTAAACTGATGGAAAGTGATTTGTAAAGTAGATTAGTAAAGCCGATTGTAATTCTTCCTCTATGAGCTCACCGGAGGGCGTCGTGTAGGCTTTCATTTCTGCTTGAGAGATTCAAATGGCGGCTTCCCTGCTTTCTGTCTCTCATTCTTGTATTAGACGAGGTGACAGATTACTACTTACAGAGGAGAGAAAGAGAACTTTGGCTGCAAACGGGGAAGGAGAAGCTGGAACTGCGGCATTATGCAGTAAAAGTAAATCACTCAGCGCGATGGAGCTCTACAAAGCCATTTACACATATAGCACCTCTGCATGCAAATTCATAACGGCTCGCCGCACGACGGGCAGGTACGTGCACTGGTGGAACGGGTTTGACTGAGTATAACCTCTCCTTCTCTCCCTCCCTCGCTCCGTCTTCCGGATGTAAAAGTACACCCTGAACAGCCAAGCATCTGCTAAGAGTCTGTGCGATTGATGAAGCTGATGCGGCAGGGATCGAAACCGCTTATAAAGTCAATAGCGTTAGTTTGTTGTCAGAACACAGGCAAAGCATACACATCCTTTTTTTACATACAAATCAGAATAATTGCATACACTGGCGGTAGAGCTATAGAATCTTTTGTATATGATATGTGTGATTCCATGAAAATGTGTCGTGCTAATTAGCCTGTGCTAATAAGCTTTTTCCTTTGTGCTGTGAAACTGTACTTAAAGTAATTACACAGGAGGGGGAAAAATGAGTAATTAACCTTTACTATTATTTCAGAAATTTTAGCAGAAATATTTTTGTCACCTCGCAGGTCGATACCGAAAACATTTCTCGCTAATTCAGAGAGGAAAGACATGTTTTTTATATAAATCATTTCTGACCTGTTGTCCCCCAAACCACAGTCTAATTAAGCATATAAGGCCCTTCATCTCCAGCAATGATTCTGAGTTCTGGTTGGGTTTGATAACATAGACGCCATAGTTCTAATATCCCTCATTCTTACAGGACCTATTCGTCCATTCTTCCCATGGAACAGCTTAATGGATGGCTTGCCATCCTTGTCATTTAACATCATTAAGAAATTAGGTGCTCATTATCAAAAGCACATACACCTGTTCTCGTTCCGGTAGTGTTTTCTGCTACATGCCCGTCAAAAGTTACCGTAGGGGTTGCAAATCACACGTAGCTGGTCTAAACTACATGCAAACAACCATTATCTCTCCATAATGGTGGAGAGTTCAAAGTGCATCCTTGAGAAACTCACAAATCAATAGTGAAGGCTTTCATGGTGGGCTTTAATGAAGGCAAAGGGCCATGGGAAAGGGGATAAAGTGACCTTTTATGTACTCCATACATACATGCATCCATTACACTAACCACAAATTAGATGCATTGAGGATATGGGATGCATGTATCAATATCATTAACGTGCATTACTCAATGACGCCTCCATATAAAACACATAGAGTGGAAGATCCACAGTACAGGGAAATCTGAGTTTATTGGCATTCATGTTTATTATTGCATACAGAGTAAAATGTTCAGTTTGCATCTCAGAGTTGTGAGTCACCTGATCTCCGAGGACCAGAGCGATCAGAGCTCTCGCTAATCTGAAAATATGTTTGGGATATGTGTTCCCTCTGCACACTTCGCTACTCAGCCTTGCCTGAGCTATAAGCTCCAACACCGGCAGGAAATGGCATTCAGCCAGAACGGAGATAAAACATAATGCAAAAACGCCATTCTGCCTGGCCTTGTCATCCACCATGTTATCCTTCCCTTCCCTTCAGTCTGCCACTCTGTGTCTACCCCCACCCCCACCCCCACCCCCTGTTTCTCATTTCCTTTCAGGAACGAATGAACAGGACCCCCAAAATGAATAATGAAAGATTGGCATCAATGTTTTATGAAGTAGCCACCATATTATTTTGAAGGAAGGCAAGGATTAATGAAAATATCACTTATTTATTTGTGTCTAGAGGAGAGAAAAGAGTGAGTGAGTGAGGAGGGGAACCGCATTAGTGGATCCAGGGGAAGACTTTGGGCTATACGGTGACCACACACTCCTCTTTCAAACCCACTGAGATCTTCCACACATACCGCAGAACCCTAATGGGCACCGGTAAGCTTCATAAAAAAATCAACCCCAGGTCAACGAGAAGAATTCATTGAGGGGGAAGGAAACTCGAGTTTATTAAAAAAAGGACCCAAGTCGAATGAATTATTCTTGCTGATCCTAAAATGCGATCTAGAAACTGATTTACTCCCGTGTTAGGGAAACCTATGAGGTTTATTACAAAAAAATCAGAGGCAACACATCTACTATCATGAAGCCAGTCAAAAGCATCCATTCACCTCAAAAAAAAAAAAAAGAGACATTACACTTGCTTTAAAGAAAGTTAAATCTATTGTAGTGCCATTAAGATTTTCTGCATTGTGATATTCACGACAGTTAGACACCTTTAACCTGTGAATTCTTAGTGTAATGCAAACATTCTTAGTTCTCATTAAATTAATGTGAAAAAAGGTTTAATTTCAAGTGTAAAGTATAAATCGTAGTATATGCCTTTAATTATTGTTGATTTTTAAGCATTTTTTATTTAAAATTTTATCTCATTACTATTACAACAAAAGAACATAAATAAAGTATATACACAACGATGGATGGATGGATGGATAGATCCTGAGTAGGACTTAATCAAAAGTAAAAAAAAATCTACAATCTAAAAAAGGTTTATTTTTCTTTATGCAAAATATAATTTCTTTTCTTCTGATTTCAGGGTGAAACTGGGCATGTTTTGGTGTGTTTCACCAACACACAGAGAGAGAGAGCCCCAGGAGAGTTGTGCGTGTGTGTGGGGCTCCAGGCCTAAGATCAAACAGACGGAACATTCAAACAGAGCAGGTGCCTCTGCCACATTCACTCAGTGTAACACACATATCTGTAAAAGCCCACACCTGAGCTTGAAAAACACACGCTCAAACGAGTAAGCACACACACAATGATCACAGCTGAGCCTGCGCTGCCGTCCCGTCCCGCTCCCCAACAGAGAGATTACAGCACTGCCATTCTTCACTGTCTGCTTATGACTTCCTGCATGCACTGGATGACTTTCATTTAAACCCACTGAGGCTCCATGGCTCCACGCCCTCCATGCTCGGGCCCTATTGTTCATTCATGCGAGGGAGGGGCTTCGCTCCGTATTGAACTGAATGCTGGGATTGGTACCGCAGAGATATGGGCGAATTGTTACGGCAAGTTAGTGCTTACTCTGTAAGAAATAACAGTTCACAACTGGAAAATGGAGAGCGGAGAGTTCGTGACCACAATTTTTCTTTGCCGGTCGAAGCTAGACACACATAAACTGGAAAACGCTTTGGAGCATTCTCCCCCGCTCTCAAAACACACACATACACACAGCAGAATTTGTGTCCTGCAGTGGTTTTAATCTTCATTCTCTGGTTGTCAGAGCTTTCTCTGGGCCTGTGTCCCTGTGTTACCACTGAAGATTTATGTTGTGTGTGGATGTTCCACTAGTGTACAACATTCTGGATTTAAGAATTGGCTGCTTTCAAATTCATGGCTGTGTTCCAAATCTTATACTCTTTTGAGTAGATACTTATTTTAAATAAGTAAAAAAAACACACAAAAAAAACATGTTCTATATAGTATAATCCGGATGTGCTACATTCGCCATGTTGTCATTATCATGTGACCTACAGTACCAGCGTCAGTTACGTCACTTCACTGACATTCACAACTCCTCTCCAGTGGCCTCATGGGATAGTAAAGTGTCCATCGTATGCACACTCACGGGAAGCAGTAGGTCATCTGGGTACTTTTGCCTACTCTTTTATGAGTACTGTGAATTTGAACATATTTCTTTTGTCACATACTTTTTTTTCGCCTACTGTTTAGTAGGGAAGTATGTGCTTTCGAATGCAGCCCATGACTTAGAATTTGAAATGAATTGGCCACTCCTCAGAGGATGTTGAAACAGAATTCGAATGAGAATTACAGGAAAAGGGATTTACTGAATTGCATTCCAAAAAGGATCAAACAACAGGGGAATTTCATTAATTCAACGTGACAAAACACAAATAATTACACCACTAAATTTGATTAACTATGCTTTTTATCTTATAATGCATATATAGAATGCATTTTCAACTGATTAGACAGTAGAATTTCTCTAATATATAACATGTATAGTTGTATTTTTTTATAAGTTATCAAAGCTATTTGTATCAAATTTGTTTTAAATTTATAACAATTCACACAGCTATCAAAACATTTATCATGTAATCATGTAAATAAAACTACAACATTTTAATCTACACACAATTCTAAAAGTAAAATATTCTGGGAAATTAATTAAAGTGTGTGTTCTAAAATTAAAGTTGTCTATAGATCTAATGCTTCTGGAAATACCCCATATATTGTGTATATAATGACACCCTGATTATAATTCATACTGAAATTCTACTAATTTCAATTCGACTTCCTTAACTGAAATTCCTTAATTCAGATTCAGGAACTGAATTACATTCCTGGCATACATATATATGTGTGTACGGGCGACACTGATGCACTGACGTGTGACAGCTCTGGTCGTAAAGCTGTCGACAGGCTGATGGAGGAGATGGACTGGGTGAGGCTGCACACCTGTCTCACTTCCTCCACTCTTTCTCCTCCTCCAGCTGAACGGGATGATTTGTTTCTGTGGCCTTGAAAGTAAAGTTCTGAATCACAGAGTGTCAGGAACGTTCAGCGCTGAACCCGAGCACCCACAACAACTCAACTCTGACACAGTGACTGCATTGTACTGACCCAGCTCTCTCTCTCTCTCTCTCTCTCTCTCTCTCTCTCTCTATATATATATATATACACTGTATGTATGTATATATATATATATATATATATATATATATATGTGTGTGTGTGTGCGTGTGCGTGCGTGCGTGTGTGTGTGTGTGTGTGGGAACGGAGAATCTCTCAATTTTCCTGCGGGCATGTGAGATTTGCTGGATTCACTCCATTCACATTTCTCTTTGAGTTTTAGTCCCTCATCTTACACGTGCACACACACACACACACACACACACACACACACACACACACACACACACACACACACACACACACACACACACACACACACTCGACAGCAAGGAAGCAGTGTGCTGGCACTAGGAGGTCCTCTCCTTCTGGGCTCTACTCCATTTTACTTGAGATTTGAAGTGACCTTTGCAGTGCAGCTGCAGGTCTTATGATTTATGTACCCAAACAAAGAACAGTGCAGTGAATTCTAACCAGAACCACCATATGATACCAGAGAAAAAGAGAACAAGACAAAGAGATCATAAAAGTACACAGAAAGTGACGAGAAAGAAAGTCTTATGTGAAAGAAAATGTAGGGAAATGAAACTACACACAGAAGAAACTGCAACTGTATGCTTGTGTTTTAGGCACAGAAAGACAGGGCAAATTCAATGTAATGTATATTTAATTTATAATATACTTAACTGCCTGAAATTATACTGTAATTACAAAAGAAAATGAATACTTTCTTTCAGCAAAGATGCAAATCAAAAGTGACAGGAAGGACTTTTACATCGTTGCAAACATCCTTACAAACATTGCTACTAAATAAATCCAGTTCTTTTGGACTTTCTAATTCTGATGAACAAAATGTATCATGGTTTCCACAAAAATATTAAGCAGCACAACTTTTTTCAACATGGTTTCTTGATCACCATTTCTGAAGGATCATGTGACACAAAAGTAATGACTGGTGAAAATTAAGCTTTGCCATCACAGGAATAAATTACATTTTAAACCTTAAAACAAAAAAACAAAAATGTTAATTACGAGCTACAGGCAAAATACGTCAATTTTGGTAGATTTTAAGGTTCACAAATATGAGTTCATTAAGCCCTTGTCTAGCGATCCCAAAGCTCCAAATAGTAATTAAACATCTAAAATTATCTTTATTTACTTTTCCAGAGAGGAGTACCCTCCTAAATATTTCCTTTGTTTTAATAATCCATGAAAAATTGCTGTTTTTCTCTGCCCGCTTCTCAACGACTGGTGTTTCCCCTCAGCACAAGCTTGGTATTGTTGTAAAGCGCAGCATTACAACTTTGTGAATATTCATATAGAATTCTCGATGGCATGAGTCTGAATGAATGAAATGTGATTTTCAAACGCATGCTGATGTAAACAGAACAATCTGACACATCTGAAGCGTGCGCACAAAGACTCCTCTCAGACAGCGCGTGATCCCGATATACACAGCACTACAGTATTTCAAAATATCTGTCTTGGCGAGTATTCACGCAAACATTATTTGTTATGTCTTAAATCAACATTTGGTTAACTGTTGGGGAAAAACCTCTGATGAGTAACATTATATTAGATTTGTGCGGTACAGTAGGTCTTAATACACAGTAGACTTGTAGTCAAGACCGTCTAAACCGAGACCAAGACACTACCAAGACCAGAGGGTATCGAGACCAAGACAAGACCAAGACCAAGACCAAGACAGACCAAGTCGAGACCAAGACCGAGACCAAGTCGAGACCGGATAGTGATTTTTTTACTAATCTGCTGCACTAGGAGGGGGAAAAAACAGACTAGTTGAAGCTAAGCAATAACTTGTGAATTCAAGAACAGCAGCATAGGGTTCAGCCGCAGTTTACATTCAATACTAGATGGTATTACTTCAACTACACAGGCAGAACAATACAGAGACAGACCATGTCATGTGTGTGACTGTGAGCTCATTGTAAATGTTTTTTGCAGACTGGGTGAGATCAACTATGTGTAGCAATTGCATGACGGCTGTTACTGCACAATTAGAGGATTGAGACTCCCCTAACTTTTGTGTACTGTTGAGGACTGACATGACTGGTAGGCCTACTGACTGGTTCATCTGACAAAACATCAAACACCTCCAACACCATCTTGCTCCTCCAACAACTGTCTAAAGAATGAGAAATATGTAACCAATTGAAATTATACTTAATGTCTAGATTAAATTGTATAACATCAAATTAAAGATACACAATTATAAACTTGGATTAGGCCTAATGTTTAGTCAACACAACGGAGATATGCAGATGATATTTAAAAGACCATTTATTTAGTCTAACACCATCTTAAATCCAATACTGTAATCAAACAACAACAACACAACACACACACACACACAGAGAGATATCAAAGACACAAATTCATCCAAGCAAATGCCTGCCTATCTCTGCCGATTTCGGAGTCTCAGACTTCAAATTAACCCATTCTGCAACTTTTAAATACATAATTACATTTTTAAAAACGAAATTATAGGCGGGATCCGAAAGTTGGTCGTTTTGTCGCTATGGTTACACACACACACACACCGTTGGCGGTGCGCTCAAAGTCATCTGTCAGTTGTGTAACGTTAGTTGTGCAGTTAGCAGTTACCCAAAATGAATGACTCCTGAATGAAGTTAAAACCCATCATGTCACTGATATGTGTTTTTTAAACCAAGTGATCAAAGTGCTCGTTGCCGCTGCGATCAGTGGCGCGGATAAAATGTTTTCTCGTGTGGCTCGCGCACACTCCGCAATGTCAGCACTCGGACGCGCACTTCAATCCGTTCCGTTGCGGATAATAATTGCATTATCGAACGTTGTGTCGTCATGGATATTGTAGTATTGTATTGCTAAATCCCCCGACCACTATGTCGGTCTGAGACAGCGAGACCTAGACAAGACCGAGAGGTCCGAGACCAAGACCAAGAGGTCCGAGACCAAGACCAAAGACCGTCAAGGCCGTGACAAGACCGAGACCACGTAAAAGTGGTCTCGAGACCGGTCTCGAGACATACATCACTAATACACAGTATTAGTTGATGTTAATCAAACAATTGTGGTATCATGGGAAAAAAAAGTTTTATATACTGTATATTTTTCCTACATATATATATTATATATATATATATATATATATATATATATATATATATATATATATATATATATATATATGGGGTTTGACTTATTACCAGGGATTTTCAGGTATGGTTGATAGGTGATTTTCTTTTGGAACCTTCAGAAAACTTTAACTATAGATTTTTCTCAAAACTCACTTTATTGACTCTATCGACTTCAAACATTTTTGTCTGTTTTTTGTTCCAACAAATCATACATCATTTTGAAGGTTTAATAGAGAATGTAAAAATATATGTCTTTTTTAAATGTGCTCATTGTGACTCATTTTGCCAGCATGGCTCACAATAATATAATTTCTTTCTGCATTTCTGATCAAATAAATGCAGCCTTGGCGGGGAAAAGACAATTCTTTCTAAATGTTGTTAAATATTTTACCGACCCCAAACTTTTGAACAGTATAAATTCGACTCATAACTTGCTAACGCATAAAATAGTTTCAATCATGTGACCTTCATCAGGCATTTAAAAGGTAGTCTACATCGATAACAAAAAGAAGACATGACTGAGAAAACAAGTTACTCCCTTTCAAAAATTGTGATCATGTCCCCTCTGTCCTCCCTCCAAATCTGCGCCTATTGAGTCTCACGGTTGCCGATGGTGGAATCAGGCCATGTGCAAGACATCGATTAGTAGACAACTTTCTGAATTACATGCTTTACCATCTGTTGACAGTCACAGATTTGAAGCTGAAGCACATTTTGTGAGTCGCTCTGGATAAGAGCATCTGCTAAATGCTTTAATGCAAGTTCAAAGAGTTCAGGACTGGGACAGGCTGGCACTTAGCAGTCCAGTCGGTTGGGGTGTCAGTTGGGCCAGGCGATGCTCGTGTGGAGCTGGCCCTCAAGGCGGGTGCCTGAGAAGGTAGTGAGGAGATGTGAAGAGGGAGATGTATTAGTAATTAGGCAGTAAGGCAATTAATTAGTATGGGGCTGCAAGAGTGCAGCAGGGGATCTCTGGCAGACCAGGCTATGGCAGGCGTGCTAAAAGGGAGAGGCAGAGGGCGACCCATACGTAAAGGCTCTTGGAGACGATGGCAAGCCGCCATCCTGCCGTCAACAAACTCGAAGTGAGTTAGCAAGCGGGTCAAAAGCACAATTCTATCAGTTTAGTCCAGAGTTTCTCTAACTTTTTTTTAACTAAAAGCCTCTTGCATTACTCCAAACACCGCCATGACAACATATAATTAAGGGCCAATATCAAAGAGTGCAATACTAAAAAAATAACAACAAAAAACAACTGTTGATTTCCATGCAGAATATTACAGAATATGTCGTATACACACACACCCCCCCACACACACACACTTTTCTTTGTCTATAATGCAATATAAAGGTATTCATAATGTATGTTATATAGAAGTAAGCATACTGTATGCGTGACGTGACATGTCAGCCAACATGAATAACAAATAACCTGTGCCTTACTTAATGCAACCAAATCCTGCGTTTGGACCAGGCCCGGTTCAGGCTGCTTCTGAAATTAGTGGGGGTGCTCAAGCCTATTTCGACATTATACATTTTTGTCCTGTCCATTGCTATGGTTATCACCACTATATCAATCATTGCAATTTCAAGAGTGAATCACGCATTTACATTTAAGTGACAGTGACATGACGGTCAAGTATGGTAACCAATCCTCGGAATTTGCCCTCTGCATATAACCCATCAAAGTTAGTGCACACACATTTGGAACAGTGAGTACTGAAAACACACTGCAAACGGTGGACACACACACTCGGAGCAGTGGGCAGCCATGTTTGCTGCGGCGATTGGGGGTTATGTGCCTTGCTCAAGGGAACCTCGGTCATTTCCTGCCGGTATTGAGACAGTTATTTCAGAACCCGCAACCTTCAGGTTACCAGTCTGACTCTCTAACCATTAGGCCACAACTTATATGTCAATCCCAAAACTTTGCAATGTGGCCACTAGAGTGACAGTTTTTAGTGATTATAAAGGGAGTGCTCTTTGCACACTTTCTAGGCAATATATTAAAAATATATATCAAAGATTTGAATAAAACATCTTAGTTAATCGTGATCTCACAAAATTCCGTTATAATCAATGAAGCTGACTGCACACTTTGTTATTATGTGAGGATTTGCGAGCATGCAGAATCTGGCGTTTTGAGTGATGAGTGGATTCTATTCTAACTTATACTACAGGGCTGTTGAATGCTTGAATCTGATTGGTTGACAAACGTTCTAAGGTGTGCAATTATTTTCAGGGAAACGCACAAGTAGTTCCAAGCAGGTCTTGACCGCATCACAGTTCCATATCACTTCGCCAAATGATTTCAGTTATTTCAAAGGTCTTTACAGCCTACAGAACCAAAACCAACAACGACACTGACCGAGCAAACAAGTATTGTAAAAAATAGGATAAAAAAAAACGACAAATTATTTCCACGTTTTTTGCCACAAAATTATGTTTTATTATTATGCATTTATTAGTTATTATGGAAAAGCATATATCTCTTTCTCACGCTCTCTCCCACTCAAACGCACACACACATCAGTACGATTTTATCAGTAAAATAGTTTAGCAACTTTAAAGCTACATGACGTTTCTCACTAGCAAGGTGCAGATAAACGTAGTTTTGCTATTAGTAGACGCTGGTGCAGAACAATGTTGAGAGACGCACAGACTGAGGTAATTCACACACACGCTAAATCTCTCTCTCTATCTCTCTAACTGCATTAATTAACTGCATTAGACTGCTATCAGTGGCTCAAGACTCTGTTACTAGCTCTAAAATGATGTTTTGGAATTAGCAACGGAGGCTTGGGAAGAGATGCGTAATAAATTAGTCCCACACACAATAGTGTTTTAAGGACAAAAACCGGACAAACGTCTTGAAATACATCATCTGAACAGTGTTTTGAGGTGTGGTAACCGTAGTATAAGCGGAATAATTGACGACGGGCCATTGAATTATTCAATGGCCCGTCATCAATTATTCCTTACTTAAACACCTCTGATTGCAGCTGTGAAGCAATGTAGAAATCCAAGAAGCACAGACATGAGGCATACTTAACTTCATAGAGACTGTTCGAGTGAGCCTGCAGGCCTGAAAGCCTGATTAAACAACCCGTTTGAGCTCAGCCTGGAGATGTGTGCCATCAGAGACTCTCAGAAGAATGAATCCACAAAACACAACAGCTAAAAAAAGTAAATATTACAATTATACAAAAACATGCATACTTTGATACTACAGATCTAAAAGCTTTGTGCAACAAAAAAAAAAAAAAAAAAAGATAAGAAAAAAAGATAAGAAAACCAAGAATTTTTCTGGAGAAAGGTTTGGATTTACAGTATATGTATGTCAGGTTGAGAATGCTACTATATGTTAATCCACCACTTCATAAACATGGGTGATGCTTTTTTTTTTTATAAAGAAAATAATTTTAGGGTTGACCTTTTTTGTCTTTGAAAATCAATTGTCAGAAAACAAATAAAACCTCATTCTCACCAGCAACCAGGAGCCAAACAACAAATTTGAATACAATATTAAATTGTGGGGTGCTCATAAGAGAAAAATAAAATAAAATAAAATAAAATAAAATAAAATAAAATAAAATAAAATAAAATAAAATAAAATAAAATAAAATAAAATAAAATAAAATAAAATAAAATAAAATAAAATAATTACATCAGGCCACTTGATCATTACTATGGAAGTCGATGGCTACTGTCAACTCTCTGGTTACCAACATTTCTTAAAATGTCTTCTTTTTTGTCCAACAGAAGACAGAAACTCTTACAGGTTTGGAACAACATATGGGTGAGTAAATGATGACAACATTTTTCATTTTTGGGTGAACTATCCATTTAACTTTGCACATGACTTCCCTCTAAATCAAGACTGGAAGGGCCGGTCACGGCGGCGACGATACTGATATTGATTGGTAGTTCAGTATTCGGGTTTTGATGGTTCTCGTGATAATTTCTAATGGATTTTTTTCATTGATCACATGAACGAATATAAATGGAGTTAACATGTAACCGCACTGGCAGAGTTTACAGAAGCACGCTCATGAGTTCTGGCAGAGTCTTTGCAGTTTCTCGAAAAACCCCATGTGTTACCTCGGCAGCCCTTCTAATCTTAAATGGGAGAGTGCGCGAAGCAGGCAAACAAAATGAGCTCGAATTCAACTTCCTGCAACACATGAGCAGAAGAAACGACGTCGGATCCAACTCAAATATGACCCTCGCCGTAACGTGTCAGGATAAATGACACTCGCTCCCATATTGCGCTTTTAATCAAACCCTCTTATAATTAATGCCACACTCCATTGCCCAAACAAATATCTTTGTCAAGGTGCTAGTTGCCGTACAAGTTCTCCTCAATGACGTGATAACAGGGGGCATCCTAATTGCTTCGGTCGCGAAGACGCTGCCATCTACGGGTGCAGATTTATCCTGAAAACCTCTCCTGTCCAACAAGTCCATAAAATATTTTATCACTCTGGCGCTGGCTAACTTTAATAAAGCCAGTGACCTTGAGGGATTGCCCAGGGGAGAGATGAAGCCTCTCTCTCCGAGCAGCAGATGCGGTTCTTCCACGCAGGGGTCCTTATCACAGCCCTACTTAATTACCTGCTCTAATTTCAACAGTTTTTAAAATGACCTCCGCACCAGCACATGACAGGCTGCTTTAATTAAACAAATGAATTCGGTGCTTATCTAACAAGATCAAAGCACTCATTTGTCACAGTGATAGTTAAGAATGCTGATAATGTTATCTGGACCAGACTGAGTTTTGCCACACAGAAAGACTGGTGATCTCATCTTAAATGAATGTGATAATACGGCTGAGATTATGAATGCTTGTACCATCAGATTAGGAGAAAAAGACAAAAAGCTGTTTATGTGCTCGTGTCTAAGTTTAACTTATTCTTTTTTTTCTTTTCTTTTCTTTTCTTTTACTTTTTCACTGCTGGACTGATATCCAAAGTGAGAAAAACATCTCTGAACGTATGAAAAAGTTTTACAACATTTAAACATGTCAAATCTTCCATGCACTGTTTGTATAACGTCCGTGGCCACACACAAAATCTTTCAATCTATTTTTCGGTCAACATATCACTCCCTTAAGACTTGGAAAAATGCATTCTAAGGCATGCTTTAATAGAGATATATCCAAACATCGGTAATGTCTCTCTCTGTCTCTCTCTCACACACACACACACACACACACACACACACACACACTGATTCTGATGTTTCCAACAATGTCATGAATCATAAATGCTGCCAAACACAGTATGACCTTGCAAAATAAGAACTAGTGGTGAACAAATCATTGTCTTTCACTTCCATCCATTGACTCATTTCTCTTGTCTTACACTATGTCCTAACCAGGTGTGACATGGCAAAAACAAATATCTTAAAAGATACCACTTCCACGCTAAACCCAGTATATTAAAAATCAAACATGGAATGAGAAGAGAGTTGAAGCAGTGAAGCATTGGATATAATATGATAACCCCTCAATGACTCATAATACTAGAAAACATTAATAATGAAAAAATGTGAATTAATATAATGATTTAAAATTCATTATATTAATTATTTGTACAATATTTAAGATAAAAACTGCTAAAATTAATTCTACACACAGACAAAACCGCCTACTCATGTAATGATTTAAGCCACAGAAAAAGCCCCTGAACAAATCAGTGAATGATTCAGTAATCAACTCAACTCAAAAGTGATTCAGTAATCACTTTTTTGTAAACAGAATCAAATTATTCAAACTACTGGGTTATATTAACAATATATTAACCTATTATAATAACAGATCCAACATGTAACAGAAACACAGCCAACATGTAACAATAATATCACACCAAATTAATTCACAAATTACACTTTCATCTATCATGAAAATGTAGAAAATATTGTGCTTGTTTGAGAGAAAGTGCTAAGGATTCATCAAAGTATACTTGTATACTCTTAATGTAGGGAGCACAAGGGCTAGCATTAGCCAAAGAGTGAAAATGGAAGACCAATTTGAAAATATACAAATGAGTGTGACTTCAGCATCATACTGAAACAGAGTATTCTAGCAGACACAGCACGATGCAAACTAGCTGTGAATGAATTTCAAACTACCAGCACATTAGTGTGTTACTGTCTCTGTTATCTTCTGCAGCACACCCAACACAACTCAGCTCTACCATAACTGGATTGCCAATGGATTGCCGCCCAGAGACAGCACAACATCTGTGTGATTTTACCACTAAATAGAATTAGCATTCTGTCACATGATCTAGCTAAACATTAGCATAACTAGCACCGTGTTCTGACTCGATTATTTAAACTGGCTGCTGCATGTATAGAGCTGTTCCATTTTGTTGAAATATAACTATTACAAAAACCATGATACCATGACATTGCCTTAACACAGGGGTGGGCAAACTTTTTGGCTCAAGGGCCACACTGGGTTTTAAAATTTGACAGAGGGCCGGCCCAGTAGCAGATTATGAAACACGATCTCAAGAAAGTGCGTATATATACCACGAATTAAATTTCTCGTACCATTTATACGCCAAAAATATATATATTTTTGCGTGCATATGCTGCGCACTGTAAACCCATTAGTTAGGATTAGGGGTGCGGAGTGCAATTTTAAAAAAATATTTGAAATAATTTGAAAGATATTTTGAAAAATGTCAGTAACCAAACAGTTGATGGACCCCATTTACTTCCATAGTAGGAAAAAAATATAT
Organism: Rutilus rutilus; assembly: GCF_951802725.1. Lineage (NCBI taxonomy): Eukaryota > Metazoa > Chordata > Actinopteri > Cypriniformes > Leuciscidae > Rutilus > Rutilus rutilus. The sequence continues at coordinate 27,093,765 of NC_140232.1, read as the reverse complement.
ATATGGAAGTCAATGGGGTCCATCAACTGTTTGGTTACCGACATTTTTCAAAATATATTATTTTGTGTTCAGCAGAAAAAAGAAATTCATACAGGTTTGAAACAACTTGAGGGTGAGTAAATGATGACCGTATTTTAATTTTTGGGCGAACTATCCCTTTAAGTGCGTATCATATGCACGCGAAAACTGCGTTTCATAAGAACTACAAATACAATTCGTGGTATTCGCACTTTCATGAGATCGGGCTGAGCAAACACATTTACGTTGTGGCAACGTCTGCGCGAAATTCAACAACTGAGAGACGACATTCTGACAATACATTTTTTTTATGCTAGATATCCCCATTTAGCATATGTTATGTTTTGAGGTTAATTTTTAATTAGTCAGATGTTTGATAATTATAGCCTATACTTTTTAAATATTTTTTATCCTTATTATTATTTAATGGGCCTAACCGTAAATTAGAAACAAAACACCTAAGTGTACACTTAGAAGAGTAAAAATGACAGAAGGTTACGTTAATTCAACTTAACAAAACTGCATGGCAATCAATTTGCACTTCCAAAAGTCATACATTTGTGAAAGAAAAAAAAAACGAAATAAACGATTATACAAATTTATTTTAAGTATAATAAAATAAAACATAAAAAGCAAAGGCAGATCAGAACATTTAATGAACAAAACCGGGTTCTGTACATGGCAGACAGGGGAGCGTAACGTTAGTCGAAAGCCGGGCGATAAAGGAGGATACATCCACAAATCCAGAGTAGCAAAACTAAATAGCAGACAAATCAAAGGAAAAACTAAACATGTGTGCAAGCGGTTACCGAACATTTTTTCTCTGTGAGTTTTCAAAAAAAGAAATAAACATTAACGTGCACCAAGTCTATGTGCTTAAGTTGCTGTCTGTTTGGTTTCCATGGTGACGCGTCTAGCTTGTTACGTGACACACCGCAGCCACAACAGCGCTGAATGAATGATGATCTGCTTTTATGTCATTTTTCCTTTTTTACATTTGCTAGCTATGGCATGAAATATCTGATATTCCGATTGTCAAATATATGCAACGCAATATATATATATATATATATATATATATATATATATATATATATATATAACGCAAAGTATTGCAAGAAAAAGGCAAAATGAATGCGATCTTTAGACAATTTTTTAAATACTCGACGGGCCGGATTAAACAGCCTAACGGGCCGTATGTGGCCCGCGGGCCGTAGTTTGCCCACCCCTGCCTTAACATCATACCATGGTATTACCAGTGTTTTTCCATGCTTTTTTGGGAACTACCCTGGTGGTAATACCATGGTATTCTTTGAAATGCTCTGCAGGGATGTCAAACTGATAGTTCTGAAAAAATGGTGTTAACATGTAAAAAATAAAATAAAAAAATAAATCAAAACTATAAAATAAAGTAAATAAATAATACTGAAAATACTGAAAATAAATAAATCACCAAATCTGACTTTCATTCTGCATTTTTAAATAATGGTTCTAAAGACCATTATATAGAATCAAAATGTTAGTATATAATCTACAGAACAATAAAAAATAACATGAATTTCAGAATTACTTGCTTAAACTTGTTATTTAAAGCTGCAGTCCGTAACTTTTGGCGCTCTGGCGGTTAATAAACAGAACCGCATGCGTCTTGAGGAAGAACACTGATTCATGATGTACTCGCTCATTATATATATTTTGTACATTTTAAACACAAAAAAAGTTATGGGCAACAGCTTTAAAAAAACCTTCATTTTCAAGATTTTCAATGTTGACTTTTAAACCCCACTGTATGAATATGCTAATTAGCAGTACCACGATATAAATCAAAGCTCCATGGCATTACTATATGATGATATCAATAAATCAAGCAACTGCCACAGTACTTTTTTTTGTAAGGGTGTTATCATCATCATTATGATCCAAGTGTCTCAAACAAAGGACGGAGACACGTAATCTGTAGAACACCATGGCGTTATCATGTTAATAATCCACAACAGCAGCTGAGGACAGAAAAACAACAACAGCATGACAAATAATACCTGCTTGACAATGCACTCGAGACACTTTACTGCATGATCAAGAGTCTTAATGAGCTGGCCGAGGAGGTACCTGGTTGGCAAATAGACGGAGAGAGAAATGGAGAGAGAGAAAGAGTGCCAGTTTGACTGAAGACTCCCTCTCTTCTACTGCACGCCGGAGGGTAGAGCTGAAGTCTCTTCAGGAAGCAGCAGGCTGGATCTATGGAGGCACCTCTCTGAGACACAGACATCTGCAGGCCTGACAGCCTCTGACAAATGAGATCCAGTTAAAGCTAAACAGCTCACTCTCAGCACCCCTCATCCCAAATGAAAGAACCCCAACACACACACACACACGGGCAGGCTGAGGACCTGTCAAGCACGCAAGAAGACTGGATGGCCTCCGGCAACAATCTCACACATTCAGCGGCGGAGGTAGCTAGGGGGCTACACCCCAACGCAGCATCCATTCGTATGACCGATCAGAGACAGCGAGATGGGAGAGAGGAACTCTGTGCTAAAGACTGATTTCTACACATTTTTGTTGGTGGCTAAGGTGTGAGAAAAGCTGTCAAAACAGAGCAGTGCAGGCTCTGTCTGTCGCTGAGCTGTCCTTGAACTTGTGAAAGTGCAGTTCCACACTGGCGAGAAACATGACGTAGCATAAGCCCTACATGCCATGAACGTCACATCACTGTCGCTTTGTAGTGCCACTGAACTACTCAGGGGTGTGTGATGTCATGCTAGTTGGTCTCTAGGGGTCAGGGTTCAGCTGGTTAGCCTTGCAGTTTATCCCTGCTGGTAGATGCCGGAACTACACTGTGTGGGCAAAAAAAAAGCTTATTTTTTCAGTAGCTGTATTTACATGCACCCAAATAATCCGTTAGTAATCAGATTAATGGCCTTAATCGATTCGATTGAGCCAGATCCAAATGAAACATCGACGTAGACCTGAAATAATCTGATTTAATATAACTGTCTCCTCAATCAGATTCAAAAATACCTGGCATACATGCACAGTGCCTAAGTTTACCAAAGCCCTTTTATAATAAGATCTCTGTTTACACACGTTTTACTTTTTACAAATGTGCATGTTTTATTTACGTCTTATGAACTGGTCAGTGAAGGACACTCAATATTTACTAAATATTTGCTTTAAAAAAATCTATTATTTTAAACTTTCTATTAATCAAAGAACCCTGAAAAAAATATATATTCTATCACAGTTTATACAAAAATATTAAGCAGCATAACTATTTTCAACATTGACAATAATAAGAAATGTTTCTTGAGCATTAAATAAGAATATTAGAAAGACGGGAATAATGGCTGCAGAAAATTCAGCTTTGCCACCATATAGTTACATTACATTTCACAATACATTAAAATAGAAAAGTTATTTTAAATCATAATATTTTTCACAATATTAGTTTTTAATGTATTTTATGTTCAAATAAATGCAGAACATAAGAGAGTTCTTACCCACTCCAACCTTTTAAACATCAGTGTATATAGTGGCCCCAAAAAGCATTTTAAAGATTAAACCATAATTAAAACATTTAATTTATGTGCATTAGTGGCATTAATTCTGAAGAGATATATAACAAACTTTTAAATTTCATAAAATTTAGGTATCAAAATATTATATATATTGTTCAAGAGAAAGACAACACTCTGATTATCAAACTTCAAATACATTTTAAACACTTTTAAATGTGTCTTCAAGACTTTAAATATGCCTAAAAGAATCCGAATACTTATTGGGGCCACTGCAGGCTTTTAAAACGGGCCCAAATCTGAGAAGTTGATCCTGATTACAGACATTAGCGAGAGGACACAGAGCATTTGTAAACCCATTTAAAGTCTGAAGCTTTTTATCCCACCTTGATGGCACATATATCCATGTATACAGATGCATTCACCCATTCAACACAAGAGGATAGAGATCCAATGTTCATTCAAGACTCATGCTTTAACAGGGGGATTAGAGGGGGATTAGATTTGTCACCTCATCAAGCCATGGGAGGACATGGGAGGAGTCTCCTCAATGAACTTTACCCTCTCCTTCTCCTCTTCTTTTTGCTCATGCAAGCTGCTAATACAGTAATTCCCAATATCTGATTCTCACCTATACCCTTTCCCCCATCTCTTCTCTCTTGCTTACTTTCTCTCTCTCTGGCCACTAACTGATGGAAAATGGCCTGTGTAATGGCCAGTGGCCTCAACTCCAGTGTGGATGGTTGATTACAGGTAAATGGAGTTTGCGAAAGCAAAGGGAAGACACATGTACCCATTAGAACTAAAGATTACAAATTCAGCATATCCTTGATGACTTTATCATAATAAAATCTAAAAGGCGGTGTGGTGTAGTGGTAAACGTTCAGGCCTGGTAGCCAAAGGTTGCTGATTCTTTTTTTCTTACAGTAATTACAACATTTCCTTACATTTGGATGGTACCTGAAAACTTAGAAAAGACATTCAACAATTGGTTATATTGGCAAAAAAAAAAAAAGAAAACAGCAGAATAGATTTTGTGAAACAGATATTACAGTATCAAATATTACAATAATAATAAATAAATAAATTACTCTACCAGTAGTTTGGGTACCTGATCCAATCAGTTTTTTTTTCTTTTTTTATAACTGTATACAAAAGAAAAACTTGAGGATGCTACATTTTACTCCAGAAGTACTCTCATTCCCAATGTGGTTTTTTGATTTATTTATGTGATTTATTTTATTTTTATTCCAACCATTCAAAGGTTGCTGATTCAATGGCCGTGAGTCAACACCATTGTGCAGTTAACCATGGGTTGCTCCAGTGGAATTATCCCTCAAATACATCCATAGTGCTGTTTTATGGCTATATTACACTCTTTTATGTCAGTTGAATTCATAGCAACAAATTCAACTGGCATGATCGTGCACTGTCAAAGCAAGTATATATATATATATATTTATTACAATTCAAAAGTTTAAGGGCAGTAAGATTTTTTTTATATATGTTTTTGAAAGAAGTCTCTAATGCTCACCAAGGGTACATCTATTTGTAAAATAAAGAAAAAAAGAGTAATAGTGTGAAATATTGTTACAATTAAAAAAAAAAAACTGTTATTTTAATATATTTTAGAATATAATTTATTCCTGTGATGGCAAAACTGAATTTCCAGCAGCAATTTTTCTAGTCTTCAGTGTCACATGATCCCTCAGAAATCAATAAAATATAAATTATATACAATAAAAGCACGCTGGAGTCGACAACAAACTGTCAGCTTGTGGGAAAGTGCTGTTTTAATGCAAAGAGGATGTTTAGTCGACATTTACTATATTACTTGGTGGAAATAAACAATTCTGCCAACTAATATAGATCATTAGACTAACTGTAGGCAGTGTACGGTTACCAAGCAACACAGCAACTTGGTGCATTAATATAGAATTCAGCTGATGTGAAATGATGCATGTATTGGAAAATTTTACAAGGATTTCTAATGAGGGTCCTCTAATCAGAAGTGTAAGAATTGAGAAATTAGAAAATGCCGGACAGTCTGGTTAAGGAGCGACCAGACCCTGAGAAGAAAGGATCTTACTGGAAATTTCCATTTGAGACAAAAGTCTCACCTCAGAATACATCTCTTTCCCTCATCCCCCACTCCTTCTCCCCCATGCGAAGATCACCAAAAACTCACCCAAGAATCTAAATGGTTTAATGTGATTGATTATCATCGAGTATTATACATATTTAGTATCATTTGAAATGTCTCAGTGCGACTGGTACAAATGTCTAATTTCCAAATAAGTAAAACAAAAGGTAATAAGGTTTTTAAGAGTTTAGGGATAACTGGCACACAAAGGAAGGTGGTCTCCTGGCAAATGGTCTCATACCCCCAAAAGGTGTAACCTCTGAATGCAAATTTCCATTGTTAGCACATGTTTCCATGTGAAAGAGGTTCTGTCTATATAATGGAATGGAGCAAAGGGCTCTGGGCCCATGATGCTAAGAGTGACTCTTACTTAGCATCATGTATTTCTTAATGTTGGGTTTGCATCTCTTCTCTTTATTCCAGAGCATTTGATGTTTTGTATCCATTATCTTTGAACTGATTATGAAATTGGCATGATACATTTACTTGACATAATAAATTGTTACATTTGATTATTCTAACTGACTTTGACATCATTTTCATCAAAGAGTTAAAAAGAATAGTCAAACATTCGCTCACATTTAATGATGCACAAGATCATTAAAACCTTTTCATTTATGGAGTCAGATGAAATAACAAGAGAATACATATTCAAATGTATTGCATTTAATCAAAAAATACTTTGCCTCGAGAAAAGACAGTAACACAAAGACCTTCCGCGCTGGTCGGATGCCGGACTTTGGGCCGATCGAGCACGAGCTTACAGAAGTATGAATTTTTCTAAAAAAACAACTCTAACGTATTGAAAATACTTATTTTAATTCACTGAAACAGAGGCTGATTCACAATTTAACAGCGCACACAAAACAACTATGGGTCTGTTACCACAGGCATATTATTTTTCCAAAACTTAAAACAAGAGTTTGAATTCATTTAGGGCATCAGCTCCATAACATAACAGGCCATTTGGGAAGATAAAAGACAAGTGTCTTTCATGGTAAATTTCAAAGAGAATTACTGTGCAATGTGTTTCACTAATCACTCTCTCAGCCAGTTATCAACTCGCTTAAATATTATAACCGCACTGCAAAGAGCGACTTATCACCCATCATTAAACATTACAGAAACAGTGAGAGAGACAGAGACAGTGAGAGAGACAGAGACAGTAGAATTCAAAGTGCCTGGATTTGCAGGGCGAATTCACAGCCGTGCCAGTTTTGCACAAACACCGGCATCTTATTCACTAGCCACACACAAAGTCACGTTGCAATCGTGCCACAAGTAGTTAAAGTGGTTACACTTTATTTCTATATTCCACTTTAGACATTCTACTAACTTTTAGGGTTAGGGTTAGGAGAATAAGTTGACATGTACTTGCAAAGTTAATAGTCAGTAGAATGTCTGATGGGGGACCATCAAAATAAAGAAAATATTAAGCAGACAGTCTACTAATACTCTAATGGATGGTAGTTAATATGAAGTTGCAAAGTTACTTTAAGTTAGCAGAATGTTTAAAGAGGACTATTGAAATAGTGTTACCTTTAAATTAGGTTTCAGTACAAACACGCCTCTTTCTATGTAAATTAGGCTCATTATAAATTACGCTTTATTAAAAAAAAACCCACTGAACTCACAGAAAAGCGTTTAGAATACAAATGCAGACAGTGCATTGCAACAGGTACAATTCATGTTTAGTAAATCCCTCCCTATACTAGTAACTTCACTATGTATGAGAATATTTCAGTGCATTTATTATTATACAAGTGCAATAACTGGAATATGCATCATACTGCGTTTTACGTACAGTGAGAGACAAGTCATTATGAAAGACATTAAGGAAAACAGGGTGCAAGCAGCATGAGATGTTCATACACACGCACACACACACACACACACACACACACACACACACACAACACACACACCCCTAACATGCCACCACTGTAATGGGTTAATCTGCGGGCCTCTGATGGAGTGCTCTCTCACACACTCAATGGCCCAATGATCATTTTAATGGACTCCAGTCACTCTCTGTGTCCTCTAGCAAAGACATCACACAGAGCTATCTGTTCATATGGCGGCATGGAGCAGCGACGGAAATAGAGGAATTTTTTTCCCTTCATTTTTTCACCCCTAATCACGGCCCTAACACTTCCAAAGTAATATCTCAGAGTTTTAGAATCTGTGCCTACGTGACCGCAGCTCAGATGAGGAGGGGGTTCTGGGAGGCGTTGAACCCGGTCTAATACTCTTTGCTGGATTGGTGAATCCATCTTAATCAGCGTGGCTCTATACCTTTTGCCAGAGCAAACGATGGAGCTATTTCAGAGCCGGCGCTTAATACCGCACAATATAATGAAATATTATCAGCTCGCAAACAAGACCAGACATTCAGCATTGACATTCAGATTTTGTATTATTATTATTTTTTTAACAAATAGAGATCCTTAAAAAGAAAAGAAAAGAACTGGCTTTTAGTCACTGAGTTATTTGTTGTTGTAAAGCACTGGTTTTCTTGAAGCAGATGTGATTACAAGAACATTTCATCTAGTAATTTTTATATAACAGAGTAAAATTTGGCTGTATTGGGAGGGAGTCATAATCCTTTCCGCCTCTTTAATTACTTACAAAATTCCCTTATAATTATTTAAACACAGGTTCACAAGAAACAGCCTCCTCATTCTCCTAAACTGACTGCTATCAACAGTTTTGACATTTTATCCCGGTAAATTAAATATGCTTCGATAAAAACTGAAGCTCAAGGTAACCCATCTATCAGCTAACCTACTGTATGTGCAAACATGAATAAAAATAAAGAAATAAAAAGGCCCACATATACTAGGGCCATATGATTTCCGTGATGCGGAAAACGCGGACGGAATCACGGAATTTACACATGAAAACGGAATTCTCTTATATGCACGGAATCGCACGGAATGTGCATATATTTTGTTTACATATTAAATAAACGATTTTTTTTTTTACTTCCTTCTCATTTTTTCAGTTTAAAGGTCTCTACCTAAACCCAGAGCCATATAGAGAGACATCTGTCAATACAGTTAATACACAGGGATGCAAACAGCGCGCTTTTCAGTATGCGCGCAAGCGTGAACCACTAATGTTAGTGTTTCTTCTTGCTGCGTATCTTTTACTGTCTATGGCTGGGGTCTCCGTGGCCTGATTGGAGGTAACTAGCTCGTCAAGGGGCCGTTCACATGTCGTGTCTTTTACGCGCTCAAGTTCGTCAGTTCAAATGTAGGCGCGCGGCAAGCGCGCTCATAATTGAAGCGACGCGCTCATTTTTTCCAGGCGCAGCGAGATGAAAACACCTCAACTTTTCAGAATGCCGCAAGCGCACCGCAGTTCATGTGACAACTTCACCCTTTCCATAACAACATTGAAAGCTCAGTCAACATAAAGGATGGGGGTGCACCACAACCACTACAGGTGTTTTTCTCTTCTCCGTAAATAAATCTTGTGGCAGAGCTACAGCAAGCGTTTTTCGGTGGTGGAAATCTAGCTACTAAAACTTCTTTGTGGTTGTGGAGAGCGCAGAGCATGGTTGCATAGCAACGACAAACGCCACGGGAAAATCGGACCGAATTTTACTATTAATAATAAAAGATAAGCTAATATTCATAGTAGCCTATTTCTAAATGTCAGTAATTTATCTTTTTTGACTCATTCTTTTTATAAAAATGTTTTAAAGGCTTAAATATGTGAGATCTATCTTTTTATAAAACATTCTTTGTGAAAAATGATTTAAAGGCTAATTTAATCTTCAATTTAATCTTCATCAATCCTACCTTGTAACGGTTACCTTCATGTTACTGTTATTTTTGGCCAGAGATTTGTTGAAGGTTTGGCTGAATTTTGGAGAATTTTGAATGTGCTTTGCTGAATATATTAACAGTTTAAATAAAAAAGCTGAATTGTGAGTTTGTGTAACTGAATTTTTAAAGGTCAATACTGCTTAGAAGTGAAAAGAAAACTAGCAAATCCGAAAAATCCGAAAGGGCTCAAAATAAATCCCAAAAAACAGAATTTGAAAAAAAAAAAAAACGGAATTTGAGAAAAAATAAAACGGATTTCATAGGGCCCTAATATACTCACGTGTTCTTAAGAAGTTTGAAATACCTTTGCAGCAATATACTATTAGAGAGCAGCAGTGAGAAAACTGCAGTTAAGAAAGCATCTGGTAATAGCAATGTGGATATTTGCACGAGCTCTGCAATTCAACACTCCAGTCAAGTAAAGTCACATCACATTTATTTATATAGCACTTTATGCAATATAATGCTTTAAACCAAACAGCTTTAAAGAATTAAACATGAAAAGAAAAAAAAAAAGAAAAAACAGTGTCAGTGTTGCTTTCAACTAGTATTACACCTCAATTTCTAATATAAAGCAGCTCTACAGTGTTTATGTTAACTCACAGACTCAACAGAGGAAATTAACCAGAGAAGATTTCCACGTCAAAGAAGGCGAGCCCAAGAGCGCACATACCCATTATGTAATCGCCACGTAAAAAATGGTAGTTCGAAGGTGTTGACTAGCCGGAGCGAACTTTTCCAGAAGTTTGTTTTAGTAAGCTGTTTCGAACTCTTGAAACGAACTCCAAATGAACTTTGTTTTGGTCTGATTTTGTTTGAAACATATATATTTTGATATATGAGGATATATATAAAATATAGGAACAGACTAGGGTCAGACTAGGTAATGTCATAATATAAGGCGTGCTACACACACTTCATATGAAAAATGTATATCTAAACTGAGTCTGCATTATTGCATTCTTTTCTGTTGTTTTGTAATTTCAAAACCAGAAAAAAAAGCTACATTCTGTCCCTCCCAATCACGGCTACATTTTTCACCGGGAAAAGGCGAAGAGACGGCAATAAAAAGCAAAAAGAATTGTTCCCCCCCCCCCCCCCCCCATTCCTTTTTCATTTCCAAGGGGAAATGTAGTGAAAGACAGAAGTGCAGTACTGTAATATGTTTAAGTGGGTCTGTAGCTTTGGGCTGGCTGTGCGATCCAGCCACTGACTGAGGGTCAAGCCATTCATTCGGTGGAGAGGCAGAGGATGTGCTGTGCTTATATGTTTGTTTTGGGCTAGCCAACCACATTCTCTCTCATATCAGCTTAGCTGTGGGTCCAGTGTGAAACAACACCTCACAGATATTTACCAAAGTAACTTTTTTTAAATGGATGGATGGATGGATGCTTAAGACTCATTACCTGGGTGTTAGCTTCTGATCCACTAGTGAGACCCTCTAGTTGTGTAAAGTAACAGTTCTCCATCGAATCAGCAAGTCTAAAATACATATGACCCACCTGCTGCTCTTGACCTGACAATCTCTCAATCTGTCTCTTTCCCTTTGTCTCTTTCTCACACCCAGGACTTTTGTTTCATTAGAGCACACAGATGCACTGATGCTTACTGAATTACAGATGAGTGTTGCCAACCCAAACCAGATGGGACCAATCTATATTCAGATTAGCTATTTCTCTTCATTCATAATAATCCACACTGTTATCCTTCGGTTCATGACAGTTGGATCACATCAATTGCCTGACACTCCCTTCACCTCGTGTCCAGCCACAATGACACAAAATAGACAAACTACTGTATTATAACGCAATGCTCCGATTAAACTCATCTGGGCTAACATATTTAGACATTGCTGAGCTTCATCATAATCTAAAATGTGATTGGTTGACAGTAAGGTTACATCCTAATTTATATACTTCTGATATACACAAATCCGGCGAAACACGGAAGTAAAGCAGCGCCGCCATTACTGCGTGCCTTGCTGCTAAGGAAGTAGCGTGTTGGTCCCGTAGGCGGCTGTAGCAGATGTTAGCTGTACGATCCATCAATTTTTTTTAGTACGTATGCTGTCCAGTGATGCCGGGAAGAGCGTGTTGTGTGGTTGGCTGTTTTAACAACAGCACAAAACTACAGGCCTGGAATAAAACCATTTGTGAAATTCACGAACCTTTGTTGCACATTGACTGCCCATGTTTACGGCCATACGGATTACACAGAGTTCCTGGTCGAGCGGAGGACCAAGATGTGCGTCAAAAGTGGATGAAACACATAAACCGAGATGGCTTCAAGCCAAACAAGAATACTGTGATAAGTTTTGCTCTGACTGTTCAATCTGTTAATGCCACAGATTGCATGCAGTGGGTGTAACATACAGTGAAACAGCGCTAGCTAAGTTTGCTAGCAATATCGTGTTGCTGTGTAACTGGAATGACGAAGTATGTTTTTATGTTTCGACTGTTCGATCGCGCCCGCGCCTCTCTCTCTCACACGCAAGCACGCAAGCACACGACATATTCCAGCATTGCAATCTTGACATCGCATTCGCAGCCTTAATGTGATGAGCTCATCTGAGATGGTATGCAGTATCTGGCCAATCCATCCGGAGCTCATGTAATTCTGACCTTCAATCAATGCCCTGTAGTTTAGGTTCTGAAGCTCATCGCACGCCAGATGATTAATAAAATAATCTTGAATACCTGTAAGAACATGTATTTTATGGCTACAACTGGTCGTGGCTAATAGTTATTTGCAACTTGTGAAGCTTGTGAACATATTAGCAACACAGCTAGTAATGACAGCGTTCGGTTTTATTGTTGTCATCAATTAATACACGTCTTAATTACATTACATTACATTTGGCTGACGCAATTTTACATTAATACATTATGTTGTCAATAAATTACCTTTATCGGTAAGTTTTGGCCACTGCCTGACATCATCTACCCAATGTTCCCTTTCATCAGACATTTTCTTTCATGAGCAGGATCCGCTTTCATTGAAATGTCATTAGAGGGCACCGGCAAGTGTCACACCGTCACACTTCGCAGGCACGCAGTAATGGCGGCAGGCAAGATGGCGGCGCCCATAGAGTTCGCGGCGGATTTGTGTATATATTATGTGAAAATATGTTGAGCAGCTTTGGAAAATAATTTTCATTATTACAATCTTAATTTTGCACATGAGGAGAGTGAGATAAGACATCAAACTGTGACCATATATTTATAAAGGGCCAATCTTTTTTAGCTTTCTGTATATGATTATTTTAGCTTAGTTAAGCATCTGTGAGGTAAAGAGTATTATGCTTAGGCCTAATATGCATGAGCAAATGTACAGTAGATACTATAGTTAAAAATATAAAAAACTTGCCTAAAGGACATTTTAAGTAAAACGTGGCACAGTTTAGCCCACTTTCCCTAGCTATTTGCAATGTAATATGATTTGGGCTCTATTCATAAACTAGAATACTATTAAGGATGCACAAAACATGCAAACTAGGATGCCGATCATGCAGCCTTTATGTATTCTCCTGGTCAGCAGCTGTCCATGATAAATTAGGCACAGAGACAAACTGAACAGATAATGTGAACTGGATGGCAGCCATTGCTTCCTCAGACATTCTGATTCCATGTAATTTGATTGGTTACCCGCATTAATTCAGTCAGGCTGGAGATTTTTAAGATACTCAGTCCCGCTCAGCTTCAGAATGCATTTACTGCACTTCTCTCTCAAACACGTGCAGCCGAGCATGACGGCATATCATTCTCTGAGACACAAACCCCAAAACAACATTCGACTAAAGAAAAAGGCACAATCACAGGGAGATAAATGTTACTTCTGTTGCATATTGTATGTGATTTCAAGTTTCATTTAATTTGATGTTTAACTACAAAAACAGTTTTGAATCAAATTATTTTGTTGCATTTCATTTGACTGACATACAATGAAGTTCTATGAAGCATTTGAAGTTTAACTATGGCAGACACATTTAATTGCTTGTTTGCTGTTATCACGAGATGTTTGGCTAAAATGGAATTTGAAACTGTCAAAATCATAACAAAAATGTTTTGTTCACTACTTTTACAGCCAGGGAGGTTAAGGGAGGTTCTCCATGCCAAGCATCAAAACCTCATGAAATTAAATATCAATTATCATCGATTCATTGTTGAAGTCCAATATAGATTACATGCTCATGAGTTTTAGAAGTCAGATCAAATGCATTCTTATCCCCTGAAGCGGCAGAACTGGCAGATAATGAGAAAAGAGTGTGAAAACCAGTTCGCAAAGGCTTGTGGTCTGAGAGAAGGCTACTCTCGTTGGAGAGCAGGAAGAGAGGAGGGGTAAGGGGAAGAGTGAGAGGAGAAGAGGCGGGAGATGAGAAGAAAGAGGGAGAATGAAGGGATTGGGCATCAGCCGATGGATGCAATTAAGGGCGAGTAGCATTTCTTTAGGATTCATCTTCAAAAGCGTGTGGAAATGCTTGGAGAGGTCTGCTTTCTGCAGATACAGGCCGTAGCTTTACTCTGCGTCCCACCAGTCAGCTTGTTGACATAACAGTCTTTCTTTGCTTTTTTTAATTTGCTATGCTCTCTGTCTGTCTCTTCCGAGAAATTATCCACTCTTCGCCCGGCTTTTCCCCATCTCATCTGCCTCTGACAGCAGTGCTTTGTGGAATGGCTGCGATACTCACAATCCTCCAGCTGGGGTCAGAGGTCACCTCACAAGCACAAGCGTTCCGTCTCCTCTCAAACTTCAACGCCAGTCAACCTTGAGAATGCGATATCCACGATGCTAGAACGCACAGCCTCTCCTCATCGCTCGCCCCCTGTGGTTTATTATATTGGAGTGGGAGGGAAGAATAAAGCAGGCAAAGAGGCAGGTACGGCTGGAGCTAATGGTGAAAGCAGCATACAGTAATCATCAGACTGTTGGCCGCAGAGACGCAACACTCAAATAGTTCATTATAAGATGACACAACCAATTTGTAGCAGGGGCGGCAGCAATCTCAAAAACCTCCCCTGACAAAAGCATTTAGATTAGACTGCTTTTCAACCAGGAGAGCACTGACACGAATCGCTACGCTCAACTGGGGGAATGGAATCTGTTTTAATTCTCCTCCAGGCAAACATAAAACTGTCCAGGTAAGTCATTTACGGAGAGGAAGAGGGACTGTTTCACCCAAAAAAGATCTCTTTGTCTCGCACACGCGCTATGCTAAGACTATTCATCTATTTGTTACATTTCCTTCTATTATTTCTGTTATAATCTTCCTTTACTGGCTCGTCTCATGAATGCTAATAGCTCTCTTGGAACAACATCGCCGTGTAGATTATTTCCGATCGGAGAGCGACTTGCTCCTTTTTTTCCCCAGCGATTGTATTACACATGTGAATGAATCCTTCTAGATGAAGCTGGTGGGTGAGAATTGAGTGAGGTGCTATTACATCTAATAAATATAATTTTGTAATTACATTCTGAAAGAAGTGCTTAGACCCCGCTGGCTCTAAAGAATCTCCCAGAGTGCAAGACCACCGCTAACATCTCAGCCAGACCTAATGAACTCCAATACTGCGCCATCAAATAGATTCTTTATACTCCCTTTTACATTTTACAGTTACTCTATTCCAACTCCGACACAAAATGCAAAGCAGATGCTCTGTTCCTCAGAATAAGGGCTTAGGCCTTCGTGTCTTATCACGCTACATGCAGAAGCCCCACTCTGATTCCTACAGCTCATGTTAGGAGAGCCAAACTCTACAAAGCAGCATGAAGACAAATTCAGGAAGGGCCAGGGGGAAAGGAAACATCTAATCCTGGAACACAAACATCGGAAACAGAGAAAAGACATGTTGGTAATGTTTGGCGGGGACTGGGGAAATTCA
This sequence comes from Rutilus rutilus, assembly GCF_951802725.1. Lineage (NCBI taxonomy): Eukaryota > Metazoa > Chordata > Actinopteri > Cypriniformes > Leuciscidae > Rutilus > Rutilus rutilus. The sequence continues at coordinate 27,078,377 of NC_140232.1, read as the reverse complement.
GCAACAAAAGAAAGAGGTGTTAGTTTGCTAAAAGCCCTTTAAGTGTCAGTGTAAATATTTGTATATTTCCGCACACAGAGCGCTGGTCAAGTGTCCAAATGTGATATGCTAAATAAATGTGCTTCTCCCAGCAGAACTCAAGTATCAGCCCTTAAATGCAGGTCACCGGGGACCTGATGCTACAGGCTCCGCTCGAATGGCTGTTTCCAAGAAAACCGTATCTAAGGGACTATTTCTTTATTCCATCAAGGCTAAAAGAAATCCTCGTAATACAAGCTTGCTGTATGTGACTGGGTGTTAAAATAATTTGTGTTTGAATTTTCGTGTGTATGTGTGAACAGCAGGCCCGGTTCCAGAATCAAATCACTGAGGGTGCTTCTGAAATGACTGAGGATGCTCTAGTAAAGTACAGATGTAAGCAAAGCAACGGCTCCACCATAGCAGTGTACAGTTAGACATTTAAGATTACTTACAAGTCATCACTTTTACCAATAATTGGAATAGATTATATTTTAACATCATATTTCTGTCTTGTGCAGAGTGAATCCAGCATTTATATGTAGATGTCACTTTTGAAACTTTGCAGCATGCAATTGGCCATCTGTCCTCTTAGAAGCATGAAAAACAATAGTTGTATTCAATTAATTATATAGGCTGTAGCCTCGAAAGCAAGCAATACTGCTCCTTTTACAATCACTAAAACGCTGTCGCTTTGTCAGTTCATCGCGATCTCAAAAAGTTCTGTTATAATCAATGAAGCTGTTAACAATGCACGATAAATCTGGTACTTGCATTGTGTCTACACTTTGTTTGTTAATGAGAGGTTTCGCGAGCCTGCATAACTCAGCACTGAATAAAAACTCTGGTGTCTTGAGTGGTAAGTGGATTCTGACTAACTTAAACACCTCTGATTGGATACACTGCTCACCGCTGCAAAAACACATTGTAAATACTAGACACATTTGATATTCTCCAGAGAGCAAACACAAACATGCACTGGAGCGTTTGCCAAATCTGTTACGCCAAAATATTATGAGGTGCTCTTGCTTGCGTTTGAGTAGAACCCGTAGAACCAGGTCTGGTGTAAAGTACTGTACGTGCAAATATAGACTTTTAACCAAAAAACTAGAGTGGTGCGTGATGTGGGTGGTCAATAGCAGTGTTCTACGTTGTTTAGAATTAAATGTAGAATACCTTTTAAATTTCACTGCAATTCTTGGATTTGATGTTTGATGAAAACAGCAAAGTTGGTATAGACAAACTTTAAATGTTGGCATAACAAAACCTTGTTTGAAACAGACAGACGGACGGATAGATGTGTTTTGTGTGATATGTCTATGTTTGTTAACAGCAGCATGGTGGACAGAGATGCTCTCGGATCATGTGTGACACTGATTACGTTTATTAAGAGTTTAGATCAGACAGATTCGGGGGCTCGATTTGTTTGGAAACGATTCCTTGGGCTCGGTATTATTGCTCAAATTAGCCGAGCCGGTCCTTGTCCTGTATGCCCTTAATTAACAAGCCTGCAATTCCCCTATTAATTAGTACAAGCTATTAGCTATTTTACATCACTCTTCATTTGTCGACAATTAAAAGGCCAATTATTAAAAGCATGCCACACGATTAATTGTGCGAGGGGATGGGCAGCCACATTGGTGTGAAGATGGTGGAGACCTGGGAGAATCAGAGCGGAAGATTTCTCTAAGTTTTCCTGATTGATTGAATGAGAAAGTTCTGTTACTTCCTGATGTTGCATAGAAGACAGTGTAAATGATTAGGCAAAGGATAATGTACAGTCAGACCCTGTTAAGGTTTATTTTGCAATAATAACTGGCTGACTGTACATTGCAAAAGAGTATAACTGTACTTACACATTAACATTGATTACCGTCAAAGGGGAGCTGAGGTAAAGGAATAGTTAACCTTAAATATACAAAAAATATAAAATATAGAGCCTAAATATGTTGACATTTTATGCAAGAAATCTGAATGCAATAAAACCAATTTTATTGTCAGAAATCACAATAAATAATTAGAGGTACTGGTAGAGCACTGATAATGGCCTTGATAGTACTTGATATCGAAAAGAAAGCATTATCACCCATCCCTATATATATTTTCAGGGGACGGGTATAAGGTCTCAAGTTTTTACCTGACATAAATGTCACCATCTTGCACAAGGCCATAGGACAAAAAGATCCACAGGAAAAAAGTCTATATTTTTTAGAAACAGTTCTCTTAGGTTTGAGATCACTAAAGCAGATATACACATACTTTCAAAAACATAAGTGCTAAGCAATGGCAAAAATAAGATTAATCAATCTAATGCACTGCACTGCAGCACAAATGCATTTCCATTTAGAAGCGGACCCCCTCTTGGCTACTATAATCAAAGAGCAATGCAAGCCATTACGAAATTACTTCCATCATAGTTTCCGTGCCAAGCTCCTCCATCTCACATTGGCATTCATTGTGTCAGATGTTTGGAGCGACCCTCAAAACTTTGAGCCATAAACCACGCAGACACAGAGTTCCAGCGTCAGAGCCTCTTGGAAGGGACAGAATGGGGACACAAAACAAAATGGCCTTTCAGTCTAATGGCAAATATAAAAAAAGAAACTCAACGAACCCAACACTGTCCTTCTATCGCCCACTTCATGATGTTGTAAAGATTGTTTGTTTCATATTTGGTTTGTGTGGTGAGTGTGAGATGCTCCAAAAGTGAAATAAACTTCTATTTTGCATTTTAAAATTCCAAATTACATTATCAGCAAAACAATTCAAAATGGGAAACATTACAACTATTTAATGTTAAAAAAAAAAGAAAAAAAAAGGTATTTTATGCTCACCAAGGCTGCATTCAATTAATCAAAAATACAGTAAAAACAGTATTAGTGTGAAATATTATTACAATATAAAATACTTGTTTTGTATTTGTATAAATTTAAAAACATAATTTATTCCTGTGATGGCAAAGCTGAATTTCAGCATCATTACTCCAGTCTTTAGAGTCACATGATCCTTCAGAAATCATTATAATATGCTGATTCGTTGCTCAGGCAACATTTATTATTATTATTATTATCAATGGTGATTTTTTTGGTGATACTTTTATTTGTCAAGGATGCATTAAATTGATTAAAAGTGACAGTGATGACATTTATAATGTTACAAAAGATGTCTATTTAATACATGCTTCAGTAAATACTGTTAATTGAACTTTCTATTCATCAAAAAAGTATCACCATTTCCACAAAAATGCTAAGCAGCACAACTGTTTTCCATGCCACTTTACTTTTTTTGTTTTGTTTTAACAGTACACCGGCCTTGTAAGCAGCGAAGACTCCCAGGGCAACCAGAGGCCCATGGGGCCTGAAGAGAAAGAGAGTGAAAAAGATGGATAAAGAAGGAGAGCGAGGAAAGAGTTTCCTCTCCTATAAGGTGAGCTTCCCCTACCCACAGCTTAACCAATCAGACTCAACAGCAGGAGCCCAGTGATTGACAGAGCAATTACCGCTAGCAGCCTCTCTGGTGGATCCGGAGACATCTCCAAATACAATTTCACTATTTTGTTACATCAGTCGTTCACAGGAAGGATTTAGTACAAAAGCAAAATTGCCAGGCGGACTCATGGTGGAGCAGTCCTGCTGGTGGAAAACTTCCTTACCGTGTGAGTGTGTGCGTGTTTTCATTCCACACTTTTTTCATAAAAATACACCCTTAGCCAAGGTTATTTCCCACTAACCCCTGTGCTATTTTTGAAAGTATTTTTCTCAATAATAGTTTTTCTCTTTGAGCAATGATAGAAGAGGTCTTTGCAGCTGGTGAGAGGAGAGACACACACCATTAAAAGTATCTCTTTAAATATATAAACGTAAGGACAGCAGTAAGCTACTTATTATGGTAATAAGAATTACCTTTTACAGTGATACACTGAGTCCTTCATAGACTGTATGATAGGGAGTGGGGTAAGCTGTGCCACATTACTGAAGTTGTCCTCCAGGCAAGGAGAAATGCTTAAATGAGTAAACCTAATTGTATTTTAGAATGCAATAGAAGAAAGTCTAAATTCAAAGAGAAATATAATCATAAATTATATGAGATATTTTAATATAAAGTCATGTGACAAACATTAAACCCAGTTTGCTAGATTAAGGTTGTGACGCATCTTACCCCACTCTCCCTTATGAAAATCCGTAAGTTTGCCTTGCAGTTCTCCTGCAGGCGTTTGAATCTACATTAATTCACAAGTGACAGCTCTGTAGCTTTGTGCAAGGAGATGAAAAGCTCTGTTGCAATCACAGCTGCAATCCCTCACTGTTCTTTGAAATGACATCCAGCGCAGGTCTGATCGCTGCAAAAGTTTCTTGTTTTTCGGTACGGATGGCACCCGCTCTTCTCTGCCTCCACTGCATGCTGGGAGTTCCCAGCAGCATCTGCTGAGAGTGCTACAGAGCTCTCCATATTCACAGAACCCAGAATGCCAGAAGCTCAGTGACACTCCACTCGCTGCGCTTGCCGTTTTTGCCGGCAGAAAGAAGCTGCTTGCTAATTCTTCGCTCTATCAGGCTAACAAATAAGCCCACACTGCGGGGGGTGGGAAGGGAACCGTCTCCCCTCTCCAAGTTGAGAAGGTTGTCACCTTGGAGTGTGAATGAAGGGAGGGGGGGGAAAGCTTTCCATAAAAAGAGATGAGAAAAAAAAAGAGAGAAGGGAAGATACACAGAGACACTTCTGCGGAGAGAGACAACACATTCTGCATATTATTCTAAACTAAACTCACTTTAGTGTATGCTAAAAACCTGCTAGAAGTGGCTAAACTCAAATTGTTCTAGAAAAAGTAAAGAAAGATATGTGTTTGCCTTCAAACTTGTGCCACTGACATAGAAAATATGTGGCATGCAAAAAAAAGTACATTGTCAGAACACATGGTTACTTCTGAATTGCTAGGTCAGGAGAGTTGTTGTATCCCAGTCGATCAAGAAGTTCAGGATCAAGACAGGTTGTATTGTTATTTCGCTGGGAATTAGAAAACTGCCATCTACAGCCTGCCAGGTTCTGTCACTTTTCATTATCGGGGCGCACCACAATCGACCGAATGATTACGTGGTCAAAATTCCAGTCTTTTTACACTATTGTAAATAGAGTTAAAAAATTCATTGCATTATGCACCTGACCTGCCGGCTGATGATGTATTTATTACATCAAGAAAACACGAACACAACACACTGCACTTGGATGTATACATTTATTAGCTTTATTTAATAATATTACCAGTTCCACATTATCTTTATTAAAGAAATAAGACAATAAATTATTATATTTTTTATAAATTCTTGTCAATTTCTAAATGTTTACTTTTTGATTTATGAATTATAACAGACTGATGAAAAAAAAACATTATTTTGCTGTTGCTTTTTAAAAATTGTTTTTATTATTATTCAACAATTTCTTGCTTTTTGTTAGTTTTTATTAGTTATAATTTTTATATAAACAACTTTTAAAATAAAGATTTTACAACAACATCACCTTCTGTTATATGTGGGCCTCCATGCTCATCTATTGTACAGTATATGATATTGGTGGAGGGTGGTCTAGGCCCACATCAATATTTTTTTCAGGGGGCCCCGAATCCTCTAGCTATGGCCCTGCTGTCAATAGAGAAGGATACTTTTTGTCGCCATAGTGTAGTGTAGTTCCAGTATCTACCAGCAGGTGCTAATGTGGCCACGCCACATTGAGCTAAAACAAAATTGAGATAAACTCGTTATATTTTAGCTTCCTTTGTTATGTTAGGGCATTAAATATAGCCTCAGTAACCTCTTTCACACCAGGGGACAGTTCGAAAATGCATTCACAGTAAAGAGCAACAAGTTAAGCACATTTAAGACCAACAAAACAGGGTGTAAGACTGAAATTGTCAAATATACAGGAAACAACTACAGGAAACAACTAAATTACCTAAATCAACTGCAAAATCACCTACTGCACCTGAGTGGACAAACACACACACACACACACATTGGGTTTCCATGGGGACTGTCCAAAGACAATGATTTTTATACTGAAAAAACTCTATCCCCTAACCTCTAAACACAACACTCACATAAAAAAACAAACAAAAAACATAACTTAGTGTGATTTATAAGCTGTCATGGGGGCCAAAAATGACATTTTATCCCCACAACGAAGGGACCACCTGAATACCGCCCGCCCCCCTTTCTTTATTTCAATTTTTACATGTTTACTTCCATGAAAAACTACTTAATTTGCATCTTTGCTCGGTTTATATTTGTCCTTTTGCTTGCGATTTGTTTCTTTGTTAATTCTTTTTTACTACAGACTATTAATTTGAATAATGATTTGAAAACCTTGCATTTAATTAGTACTTAATCAGAACTTGGGGAATAATTCTCAAGGCCACTGTTTTAATTAGTTAACATTTATATTGATATTTAACTGTTAAAATATATTTTTTTCTCTTGTATCACAATTGGTATTAAGAATTATGAAATTTTACTGGTATTGACAACTGAATTTCTGGTATTGTTGTGAAAACCCTAATATGGTTATATAAACATCCATATATAGTTTCATCTAACTTTGCCAGCAAAACTCTCCTAAAAAGAAATACAAAGGTCTGGTTGACAGACCTATGAAACAAGCAGCAAAATCACTTTTGAGAAAGGAGAGAGAGAGAGTAACTAAAAGCTGAGAGAGCCAATGATGCAGAAGAAAAAGAGGTACAGTCTATCCTACAATAAGCACCCAGAATCTCAATATGGCCATAGAATGGATCTAATGTGTCAGGAGGATCAACAGTCAAAGGTCTCTCTCTCTTTCGCTGAATGCTAAACAGCTCTCAGTCCTGTGAAGAGCTCACAACCACTTCATCCTCCCACTTAAAAGCAATAAGCCCAATACATCAGTCCTCCTCACTGCTGCCAGCCTGCTAAAACACAACCACATGAACCACAGCGCAAGAGATACCTATAACGATTCCAAAACCACCATTAAGCTAACAACAGTCCCAGCCACATTCCCAGACCACTCGCGGTCTCTCTGATGCTTACTGAACACAAATATGGCAAGCTCCAACCTGATTGGCTGGCTATGAGTCAAGGTACACAGGCTTTAACCAAGGAAACAAAGTTGTTTTTAAAAGTTTGCTGGATTAGCTAAAAATTGTTCATGGCACTGAATCTTTTAAATATATTTAAGAGATTTGTTTGAGCTATAGATCTGCATTCTTGCAGAATACCCATGAGACCTGGTTAAATTTGTTGAGACATGGGACTAAATTTCTTGTTGTAGGCGGGTGCAGGCGGTTCTGCTAAGAGTGTGCAGATTGAATGTAGCCTATATATATATTGGGAGTTTGCAAAGTAAAAAATAAATAAAAATAAATAAATAAATATATATATATATATATATATATATATATATATATATGTATGTATTAATGCACATGAAATACAATTCACATTCAGTTCTTTTTGTTTCATTGAGACGCTTCAAAACTGAATGAAAAAAGTTGGAAGCGGGTGAAGACGAACTGGTTTGGGACACTTGAGCACACTCATATTTTATATTTATATTTACATTCTGCACAAAGAATTTCCATGAGAATTCCATGAGATCCAATTTCTGATTCCGATTCAAATTAGGTAATGCATCATTAACATCAATTTGTGTTGACCAATCACAAATTGGTTGTGCAAGCAAGTTTTACACAATAGCAATTTCTTGGAGATTAAATATTTTATAGCTCAGAATAACTAGAAAAATTTAACAAATGTTGCCTTTTGAGCATTAAAAAAAGGTCTGTGTGGCAAGCAGGGCAGAGCCAAGAACTGTGGAAACTGAGCGAGTATCGAGTCCCATGGAGGAGCTCCGGAAGGATTAAAAGAGGAGAGACAACAGACTTTATGTTTTGTTTTGTTTTAGTTTACATTCCTTTTGTTGTTTATGTTTATTTTGTGAAGTTTTACGTTAAATGTTCGCTGGTTCCCGCCTCCTTCTCTGAACTTGAACATTGCTACAATGGTGTCGAAACCCAGGAGGAAGGAGGAACGCACTGTCAAAGAGCCCTCACCGCTGTGGGAAACTTGTGGTCCCAACGAGCAGGGCTGAGCAGAGTCTGCCGCCATGGACACTCGAGGCGGGGGGCTGGAGTGCTCGGCTGGAGTGCTCTGCTGGAGTGCTCTATTTTTTCCTCTCTCACCCTTATCCTCCCCTCATCCTTCTATCTCCTTTCCTTTGGCCTCGTCTATACTTACCCCCAGATGCTGCGCCGCCGTGACGCTGCGAAGGACAATGGGGGTATGCGGCAAGCAGGGCGGGGCCAAGAACCGTAGGAACAGAGCGAGGTTACCTGCGCACCACACTCAAGACACCACACCTGCATATCTACTCAAGTCTCATGGAGGAGCTCCAGAAGAATAAAAGGAGGAGTGACGAGAGTAAAGGACGATAGAGGACCAGGCCTGGAATTTATGTTGTTGTTTTGTTTTAGTTTATGCAGCAGTGGTCCATGAGGGGCTGCTGCTTTACTTTTATTTTGTTGTATGTTTATTTTGTGCTTACGTTGAACGTCCGCCGGTTCCAGCCTCCTTCTTCCCTGAACTTAAACATTGTTACAGTCTGCAAAGTTACAAAGCAAAAAGATTACTCCAAAGGGAGATATTGTCTATATCAGTAAGCACTATTTGGTTGCTCATTGGCCATTTCCTGTCCTGTCCTATTGCTGAACTGTAGGGCGCATAAACACACGCATATATCCAGAAACAAACATGCACGCATCCAAGTTCCAGTCTGATGCCTGTCTGTCTATCATGGGCCAAGAACAGATGAGCCCCAGGCGGCGTGCACACACACACACACACACACACACACACACACACACACTCGCGTGTGCACACACAGAGCTCCAGCATCAGCCAGCCTTAAGGAAGAACGGTCTCTGCAGATAGAGATAAAGGTTTCAACTTTCAGGTTAAAAGTGACTTTTTCCACAGATAAAGGCAGCAATGGCAATCTGTTCTCTTCTTTTTTCTTAAACTGTCTCTCTCTCTCTCTCTCTCTCTCTCTTCCCCATTTCTCACTCTCTTTCTCTCTCCCACGCTCAATCTTTTTTTTTCTTGACTTTATCCAATGCTGCATACAAGGATGGATCAGACAGTTAACGCTGCTCTTTGCTTTATTTCATATCTACTTGTCAAAGAGAGATTAGCAGTTTTTGAGCTGTTCCACTTTGCTGTCATGATGGAAAATGAATAAAAAGGAGAATGTGAAAGAAATTCACAGGCAACAACAATACAAACCAAAAGCTCAAGAGAAATGAAAGACAGCTGTTTGGGGTTTTTGAAGCTCAAAACATTGAGATTGAATAAATGTCTTCTGAAATTGCCCCTCAGGAACTAGGAATCACAGAAGAATACTCACATATTTTGTTGAAACCATATGTTTGGGCGGGACATTCTGTACTGAAGGGCTCATCCCCTTTCTTTTTAGATAGCCAATAGTCTTTAGTTTATGTCACAGCCTGTCACAACCACAAGCAACGCCCAATGACTATAAAAGCAAGGATGACACAAAAGAATAAACTAGCTACTTCCTTCACAAACACAACCAAAGACTTTGGTTTCACACAATGCTACATATAAAACGCTTTGCACATATAGCCATTATCACATGTGCCTGAGTGTGTTGTGAAGAAGGGAGCATGTGTACCTGCATGTAAAAGTGTGTGTGTAAGGCCTCCCTTTGCGTCGCAGCATGTTGTTTTCACATCTCTATAATTGGATGAGAATTACGTGGTCTTTCCTCGCTTTATTGAAGTCCTAATGCCCGATTCTGCGCCACAGCAGCATGCGGTATGATCAGCTCACCCTGATCCAGCCATCTGATGACTATCACTGTGGCATTTGTACACAGAGGTTCTCGGTCGCTTTCGCTTGAGTATTCAGAGTCTCTAAATGCTACAGGCTTATTTTCACACCACATGCCGCAGACAAACACAAACGGTGGTCCTTTGAGCTCCAGATTGGTATTAAAAAAAACGCATGATTCAGACAATGACTTTGATGCCGCTGGAAATAAAAGAAATGTCGTCAAATGTCAATCTGCCTCCTCCCTGCTATGAAAATGTTAGAAAGTTAGCAAAAACTGCTCAATTTCCAGTTAGCAAAAAAGTTTTTAAAAAATGTGATAATAGAAGGGCGACTTTGTGATGCAATAAATTACTGTGCGAGGTCTGTCACAGAGAATAGAAATAAGATGGTTGAAGCTGTGACACAGGGATTATACTGAGAGTAGGGCTGGGTACCGAGTTCGATACTTTTTAGGTACCGACCGAATTGCCTCGATACTATCGAGTATCGAAAAATGACTTGTTTTTCGGTACCAGATTTCGATACCTAAGGGGTTAACTCGTCAACGTCAGTGCTCAAACAAATACATATGAAATGCACAACGACACGCCTAAATTCGCTCACGCACATACACGCAAACTCTATACACACGAGACGCGCGGAACTCTCCGCACATACTCTTATGAGACGCGCGCGCGCACACAAACTGTCCACGCACATTCTCATGAGACGCGAGCCTATGGACGCGAGCACACATACACACAAACTCGCGCACATACTCAATGACACGCAAGCACACACACTCACAATACCCTAAAGATGTGGAAAAGTCGATCAAAAGTGTGGCTACATTTCTCCAGGCTCGATGCCAACAGCGCGCGATGCAGTATTTGTGGTAAAATAATGGCTGCAAAGACGGTACCGCGACAGATCTGATGAAGCCCTTGACAGTGCACGGAGTAAACATAAGAGCAGAAAGTTGCTGCGTCTTCGACTGGTAAATGAAGAGATACCTTGTTGATCACTCTGACTGTGTTTATATTGCAATAATGACCTACTGAATGAATGTACACTGCCGTTCAAAAACGTGTTGGTCAGAATTTTTTTTCAGTAAGCATGCATTAAAGTGATCAAAAATGACCTTCCAAAAACTGTTTTCATATTTCAGCTTTGACAACACAGGAATAAATTACATTTTGAAATATATTCAAATAAGATTTTAAATTGTAATACTATTCCACAATATTACAAGTTTTACTGTATTTTTGATGAAATAAATTCAGCTTTGGTGAGCATGAGCTCTTTATAAAAAAAAATATTTTGTACCTTATGTATATGTATAAGGAATATTTTGTTCCTTTGTGCACTGACTAAGGAGCATGAGTCAAACTGAAAAAATAAAACCAAAGTTTTTCTGAGGTAATGTGTTATGTAATCTTGTTAAAATGGATTTCATAAAATTGGTATCGAAAAAAGTATCGATCAGGAACCGGTATCGAAATCAAGGTATCGGTATCGGTATTGGTATCGAAATTTTTTAAACGATACCCAGCCCTAACTGAGAGTTTCTTGTGCTTTTTGGCGACCTGGGTTCGAGTTCACCCTGGGTCATGTAGCAGTCTTGTTCCCTCTCTGCAGCTATATCTAAAAAAAAGAAGAAGAAAAAAAAAGTTCTTCTTTTAAACCCTAATTGAGCTTGACTGTGATATACTGTAGGGCTGCACAATGAATCAAATACATGGTTGCGAACAGGATTACAGCTAATCATGTCAATTATTTAGGTCTACTCCTGTTTTCTATTCATATTGTTTATTTTTGTAGCGGTTATTAATGTTTAAAAATCATATATAGTGTTATTAATATAGTATTTCTTCAATTACGGACACAATTATGTCCCAGGGGTTCATTTTTACTAAAACTAACGAAAACAGATTAAACTAACTTGTTTCTTTTTGGTTATATTAAGGTCACATTAAAAACTTCTACCAAGCCTCCGTCCTTTATTTTTGCAATTTTTTTTAATGATTTGTAGTGTTTTTACCTTGTACCTGACCTGTATGTAGATCTTAAAATCACTAAATTATAAATTGTTGCATGCCTTAAAACTATGATAACCTGAACAAAAAGTGAAAATCAATGTAAATATAATTTGTGAGCATACTATTTTTAATCTGAATCATTTCCAGTAAAGCTGCAATATTGTCAAATTATGCACAGATATGAAATATAATGTAATTGTGTGTATTTATAAACAGTTATTCTTTATCATAATTGTGCTACCTTATAGCAATTCATTTTCTAAAGAGATGTTTGAGGGGCGCAGGCCTATAAAAACTGAGATATGACTTGCTACAAACTCTTAAATACCCCCAGCACTCTCCTGAGGGAAATGTTTAACATGGGCACGTAGGAGACGTCAGCTTGACTGTGAAATGTTTTGCAGTCCATTGTTTTCCGGCAGCATCTCCATCTAATTGTCTTGTCCCATTAGGCCGTGACCAGGGTTTGGCAGAGGAAGACAGGCTCCCTTGGCAGATGCCTGCCATTTGTCTGAATGCCCTTGATCGACTCGTGACAGATGTCAAGGCTTCCGTTGAGCGGGTATTTTCTGTCACATGACCTCTGTTCGGCGCGTCAGGATAACGTGGCGTAGTGGCTCTCGTACGCACCCGTATGGATGCACACACACTTCTGCATCCATCAGTTCCCTGCTATTACCTCTGACAGGCCTCACCTGCCCAGACGGCATGACCCATGAAAATTCAACCTGGCAGATGAGTGTTTGAATGGTAATGCACCACTCTGATTGATACTGATAGGAGGCGTGGATGTATCGGTGTGTGTGTGTGTGTGGGTGGGTACGTGTTTAGTAATTAGGGATTTGCAAACTTAACTTTTTCCAAAGTTGTTGGAAAGTGCTCAAAGTACACTGGCACACTATAAAAGCAGTCGTACACTATAAGACTGAAATGTGTTGCTGCAATAAGTGCAAAAAAAAAAAAAAAATACATTATAGTGTGCAGAAATATAATTTCATTTTTTATCAAATAAATGCAGTCTTGGTGGGCACAATAGTCTTTTTCAAAATCATTAAACATTAAACCACTGTTTTCACTAATAAATATAATTCATATAATAAAGTATAGTATAATATAATATATATTTTTAATTCCTCCAATTTTCATGAATTTACAGTATAAACCATATAAGGTAAGGCAATTTATTCTGTAATAATTTACATTATAAAATAATAATACATTTATAAAAGCAAATTTATGTGAAAAACAAATTGCAGGATCATAAATCATAAATAATCAGAGACATGTTGTAACACACCTAGACTGTGATTAGTAAAGTACACAACAACTAGACAAAAAACAAGAAACTGAGTCTTTAAATGTGTATATGGAGATTAGCTTCAGTAGTTCAGCATTTGGCATAATCATAGACAAGAGATCAAATAAGCCATATGTGAAGAATAGCAGATCTCACATAGAGCAGGAAGGATTTGATCTTATCTTTACGTTGATGCAATACATGTAGCCATTTAACACACATCCAAAAATAAACACAGCTAGGGGACTGCATTTGTCTTTCACGCATCTCCTCCTCCATGAAGGCAGATGTGTGTCTAATAAAACCATCCCTACCGCTGACAGAGCGCAAAGAGACAAGCTGATTAAAAGACACACAAAACACGTTTAGAGAAAATGGCGCCTATGATGAGTTTGTCCAGCCTGAAGCTCACTTCCTTCTCTGGCATTTCTCACAATTTCTCTATCAACAGCCCTGTTACTGTCCCTTTTTCTACCCAGATGGCGTCACCATGGAGACCAAACATCCCCAGCAACACAACCTCTCATCTGGAACATCAAACACACCATTGTCAACTTGGAGAAGTTAGAGAAAGTGAGAAAGTGTTGAATGCTTCCTTTAAGGAACACTGGCAGTGTGAAAACTCAAAAGAGGTGGTAACGAAAAATCCTGTTGTTTGTGGAAGAGAGATAAGGCAGATATTGTGAGTCAGATATGACGACAGTGTACACAGTCAAGTCTTATTCGCCGTGTCTGCAGGGCATGTGTGGAACCCATGCTTGGGCCAGCATTACACACATGGAAACTACGTGGATTTGTTATTTGGAATTAAAGCGTGGAAAGCGCAGTGGTGAACAGTGTGTAGGTGGAGATGTGATATTTGCAGAGGGTATGAATACCATTTAGGCCGGCTGGTCGACTTCACCACGGGGGACATCCCATCTCTGTACAGGCTCTTGGTCTTGCTGAAGTTCACGATGTTGAAAATCACCCTCTGAAACAATAGAAACAGATATTTTTGTGAGATGGAACCATGGTTATTTTATTATATATGAAAATGCACACAGCAGTGGAAAAAAGACCCCTACAAAAATGAGAGTTGACATTTTTGTAACTGAAAAACTATAAATGTGCACTACAAAACAAAATTAAAATGGACTTACAGTAATAGAAATTGAGTTTAGTTTTTGTTGTATATGACATTTAGGGACAGTTAAATCAGAAATCGTTTAGATCACTATAAAGAAACAATAAATAAATACATGTTAAAATAAATACATAAATAAAGTGGCTTACAGCAAATAAAAAAGCATGAAATTGATTCTCACCGAGTTGCCAATGCGAACAATCTCAAACAAAACCTTGATTATATTTATTACATTCATAACATCCATGAACTTCACAATCTTTTTGGTAAATCCAACTTCAACTCCATTCTCCAGTGAAGGGCTTTGATCCAGTCCATTCTGCTGAATCATAAATGCCCCAGAGATGCCATAGTGACGGTAGTTACAATTTTGTAGTAATCATAGCAGCAGTCTGACCTTTATAGCACATTAAATTGTCTGCAAATACTGTAGTATGCGTGTTGTTATGAATTTGGTAAAACATTGAACTTTAACTTTGATGGCACTGAGTATTTTGCAGCTTCTGATAAATTGTTGTGTGTCATCATAGGCAGATGGAACAATTTGTGGTGCTTTGTAATCAATAATATTCACAATATACAAACAAAATAAAAACTTTATGAACCATTTAAACTAACAGCAAAGATCTGAAATGCTCAATCGGGCTGCTCTTCACAAAACCTCACAGTGAGTTTCAAAATTAGCAGTGCAAATGTGAAGTGCTGTACGAGACACCAAACGTGTTAAAAGAATCTTGCAGGATCTCGCTGACTACGTAATGCGAAGATTGTGTGAACTTATAATACACGTGAGATAATAGAGGCAAAACTGTAGAAGGATGTGAGTTTCTTATCATTTCCACCAACATATGGAACTACACAAATCACAAAACAAACACTGTCTGCAACTGTAGTTTAGAAAGAAACACAACACTGCAGGAAGTGAAGGTCAGGCTGTGTAGAGGTGAAGAGACGCAGGGTTTGGTGGACCTAGAGAACACCTGAGTTGCATTCCAGCTTGTATGCTATCCATACTGTATACAGGTATTGAGGTATGTCCCAAATCATAGTATGTTCGAAAATTAGTATTCCAAAAGGGGAATATTTTCAGTGGGTACTTGGGCTAATATTACCCACAACCCCTTTGCACTATGAGAGGAAGAGTTTGTGACAGTTTGCTTCAATATTTTTATGCACTGAAAATGAATAGGAATGGGAGACCAAAGCTAAGAATTTTTTTTTTTTTTTTTTTTTATGCACAAACTTAATGTTATTAAGTAACAATATTTATTTTGGATCATGCTAATGTAGTTGTAGTTATGAACAAAATAATTCATACTATTAACAATAACAATTAAAGCACAATTATGACCAATACCAATTTGCTTAAGCCATGATTCTATAATTGACACAACCTCAAATCAAAAATGAATTCCAAGTTTCCCCACTGGCAGTGGTACATTTTTTTTTTTTTTATCATACATCATACATTACTTCTACTGTGTAGTAGAAGCAAATGAATTGGGATGCAGCCTGGTGCCTGGTGTAAGGCCTATTACCTACAGTTAGCGGTGCTCTATTGTCACATCCCTCTTTTTACCCACTTGACGTGAGTGTAGACCTGGGGTCACTGCAGCATGTCTGGGGCAATTTGAGGGCAGGTGGATTCTTCTTCGAACCCTTTTTTCTAACATATAATGGGAGAATGAAGTTTATGAAATATGAAGTGTATAAACAGTACAGACAATGCTAATAATGACATGTCCAAACTGTAAATGACTCCTTGTGATAAATCATATCAAATTCCCAATTAAGCCCAGGTGATGGAAGTCAACAGTGTGCAAACGAAATCCAATTACAACCATTCTCTCTTTTTCTCAGTGCCCGCTTTCTCCACCAACCCCCCCATCTATCCATCCCGCTGTTCCCCTCCCATCAGTGGCTGCAGTCACAGAAGATGGGGGATTGTGGTCGGCCTGAATCAGCCAGGGCTAAAATGACATTTAACTGATGTTCAGACGCGAGGTAGCTGCTGGAACGGGTAGATAAGACCATTGCTGCTGGCATTTCAATTACACTTTTACTGCCCTACACATCTGTTGCCAGCCTACTTTCAGTCTTTTTTTTCCCACAGGCAAATACATCCTCATTCCACTACCTTTACATCACGCCACTCTTTCTTCTTTTTTTTCACCACAAAATTCAGATTGTCTGCTTTGGCAGATGGTTTCTGGGTCTAGACTGGAATGTATTGCTGGGGTTTGTCTGACTTGAGGGTGGGACAAGGTAGGGTCAGTTCTCTCTCCATCCAGTGGTTCTCTGGGTCATACGACAGCAGGGAAAAAAACAATGCTAAATGCAGCTAACAAAATAAATAGGCGTATCAAATTTTAATTTTAAACATGCCAGACTCAAACACACTTTGGGCCCTATTTTAACGATCTAAGCGCATGGTCTAAAGCACACGGCGCAAGGGTGTGTCCAAATCCACTTTTGCTAGTTTAACGACGGGAAAAAATGGTCGGCGCGCGCAGCGCATGGTTTCAAAATGTTGACGAGTAATGGGTGTGTTTTGGGTGTAATGTGAAATAAACCAGCCAGAGTCTCATCTCCCATTCCCTTTAAAAGTCAGTTACGCTCACGCCATGGCGGATTCGCTATTTACATGGCGGAATTTGCAAGCAGAAAGACTGAACGCGTCTCCAGAGCGCAAACGGAACTGCTCGTGCGCGAGGTAAAAGTCCGCAAGCAGACCATCTATGGGACAAGCCGGATTCCACCATATCTTTATGTACACAATAATAATCTTTTACATTGTAATCCTTTTATTTTTAATATTTGGCATGTTTGTGTGCTGCTGCAAGTCCCTGTGTGTGTAATAAGCAGAATGTACGTGCGTTGTGAACCCGCCTATAGGCGCACATTACTAACACGCTCATTAAATAACAAAAAAAATACTGCGCCATTGACTTTAGACCAGGTTTCAGTTGGTCAATGGCGCAGTCTATTTCAGTTGCCTCAAAATAGCAATGTGCCTGAACACACCTCGGTTTCAGACCAGCAAGAAAATGGGCACAACGTGGCCCAGGACGTGAAAATGATAACTGCGTCGGGCTGAAACTAGCAAAAGACACTTGGCGATGCATTGCTCCGGGTGTATGATAGGGCCCATAATCTTTATGTGCACCACCAACTCAACCCAACAAATTACCACATAAATAAATACATGTACATCAAAATTATTGTCTTGTAGATTATCTTAAGTTTCTGCTATGAAAAACAGTCCATTACAACATTTGAAAACAATTTGGCCAAGAAAATATTCTACAATAATATTGCAATAATTTTTACGAAAAAATAATCGTTATTAATCTGCATAAGTCAATGTTTCTCAAGGGTTGCTTTTGTTCTTTTAAGCAATGTTTTCATTTTCTTGCTTTAACTGGACCCCTGAACTTCTAGACTTCTAGAAAAGATTTAATGCTCAACATATATATTAAATTTAATATTAATAAGTCTTTTAAAGCTATTTTACTACAGTCAGTATGTGGCAATTTCCTTGGAATATAAAATGAGAGACTGTAGAGTGAAATGAGAGACATGAAAGTACCGGTATGATGCCATGAACCACATTTTAGCAGGTATTACACAAACATATTTAACTATTGAATGCCATGACTGACCAAACATAATCAAATATTATAAGCTGTATAATAAGTGTCATGACAAGCCGGATAAGTATAACAAATTTCATTCAAACCAAACATACGCAGTCTAACATTAAATTAAATAACATTTTGAGGATGTTTTCCCATGAGGCTCATGCAAAGAGGGCAGCCATTTTCAGACAAGCCCAGCACAACAAAGCTGAGTGCTGCTGTGAAGTTTAAAGTTGATTCCTTTAGTTGACTAGTTGACATTGTCAGAATTGATTTATATCATTCTTACCTCTTCACCACTTGTATTCACAGTACCATGAGAAGCTTCCCTCTTTATGTCATTATTTCCTACGGCATCATCACAGTCAACAGGGGAGTTACTCAGAAGAAGGGAGGGGTGTGGGTTAAATTGGACACACATCTCATCTCAGGCTCATTAAGAGCTTTATGTAAGGAAAGAGAAAAAATGCACACATACATACTGAAAGTCACTGGTGGGCTCCCTTGCGTTAGTTAAGCCAATGTATCTACATTGAGGAGTAATTTGGAGTTGGTTCCCAAAGCAGCACAGCTCAGTGCAGAGCTGGTCATGGAGGAACTGTGAGAACGGTACATTTAATTACTGATAGAGAGACAGGAACACATTACCATCCAGCCTGCCTGAGATGTCATTTCCATCAGGCATGTCAAGTTCTTTCAGTGCTTTTTACACTGACACATATTCAGAATTCAGACTGAAGTCTTGTGTCACAGAGCCTGACTTTTGACTTAAAATGTGGTCCACTCTGAAGGTTATTCTGGCAATCTGACTGGAAGAAACCACTTCATCAACATATAAATGTTGGTCACTAAGAACAGAAAACTAGTTAAAAAAAAGTAACTACATAAATGTTGTGTAACAGGCAACTCTTTTTATTTTATTATTTTATATTGATATCACAAATATATAGTTATATTACAAATAAATTACTATTCACATAATAAATACATATTTAATACTAATTTAGTTAAATTATTTAAACATCTACATACAAATTATTGCTTAAAATTTAGGGGTCAGTAATTGTTTTTATTATAAAAAAAAACTTTTATTTACCAAGGATGCATTTAATTGATCAAAAGAGAAAGTAAAAGACTTTTACAGTGTTACAAAAGATTACAAAATAGTCTACTTTAAATAAAAGCTGCTGTTTTGAATTTTCTATTAAAAGAATCCTGAAAAAAAAAAGGATCAAAGTTTCCAGAAAAATATTAAGCAGCACATCAATTTTCAACACTAATAACTATAAGAAAAGTTTCTTGAGCACCAAATCAACATATTAAAATGACTTATGACAGAACATGTGACACTGAATACTGAAGTAATGCCTGCTGTTGCACCACATGTAGAAGAAGAAAGAAAAGTTAGAGGAATACATAATATACATCTTAAGTAAAGATCTCATTAAAAACTGATTCTGGGATTAAAGAAGAATCCTCTTATTTCCATGAGTCTCTCTCACTCACACACACACACACACACACACGCGCGCTCTAGAGGTGAAGTTCTCCTACAACTCAACAACAAGCTGCTCTGTGTTGCACAGGTGAACTAATGATTTACACCGTTAAGAGACAGAGAAAAAGAATCTAAAAGAAAAGCGAATGAGGAAAAAGGCTGCCAAGAATCACTGACCTACACAGTGCTCCTGACCAGAAATAGCTGGATGTCAAACAGTGTTTGGGGGCAAACGGTGTCTTTTGATACTGATCGATCTGCAGAGCCCTGCTCTGGGGAAAACACTGCTGAAATATTTAAGAGAATTGTCTAAATGGAGGGAGACATAAATAATGTACTTTGCCCTCTGTAAGTCATGTTCTTACTAAGAAAGTTCAATGTAGATATATTAGCTTAATAACACTGAATAATACAGCATGCAGTGGGTCATATAAAAGTACATATAGGGCCCTATTTTAACGATCTGAAACGCAAGTGTCAAAGCGCAAAGCGCAAGTAACTTTGTGGGCGGGTCTCGGCGCTGTTGCTATTTTCCCGGCGGGATAAATGACTCCTGCGCCCGACGCAAATCTAAAAGGGGTTGGTCTGAAGTAGCTTCATTATTCATAGGTGTGGTTTGGGCGTAACGTGAAATAAACCAATCAGAGCGACATCTCACATTCCCTTTAAGAGCAGGCGCGCTTTTTCTAAGCGGATTCCTATTATAACGGCGGATTTGCCAGGCGCGCGCCAGGAGCGGTTCACAGCCGAGGAGACCGACGTCCTTGTCACGGCCGTAAAACACAGAGAAGTGACATTGGGGATGGAGAAACAAACACACCCAAATTAGCTTCGGTTAAACAGGCGTATGATAATTTGGGCGTATGATTAAATGTGTAAGCTAGATTTATGCCTATTTTATTTTCACATCTTCATGGACACAACAATGATTTCCCTCGTGTATTAATATGAATAAATGAATGAAATCTTTATTTCGAACAATTAAAAAATAAATTAAACCAAAGACAGCAACACATTAAATATCCATCAATAAAAATAAAACAAAATCAAGAAAAACAAAACCTTTTTTTTTTTTTTTGGCATAATAATCACACTGTTCGAAAAGGGATACGTAGAAGCCCCTAGGCTTATCAAGACCTACAAGACCTAATATTTTTCCTAGTAATAATGTATGATTTGCAAAAATGAAAACGGCTGCTTCTGTGTAGATGAGAGCATCAAATTGTAATGCGTGTTGTGCACATGCTACATTGATTATGGCCAAGCATGCGCCCTTAAAATAGCATGAATAACATGCGCAACGCGCCACTGACTTTAGACTAGGTTTTTCCTGGTCAGTGGCGGAATTGTTTTCTAAACCTGCAAAATAGCATGAGGGAACGTTTGCGCCGGAACACGCCTCCTCTTTGCGCTGAACCGCCCCGGGGAGCGCAAGTGTATTTGCTAGTTAACCGACGTCCGTCTGTGGAGGGAAAAGTCCGCTTTGCGCGGGTTCAAAATAGGAATGATACATGCGTCAGTGTACAAAGTCAATTGCGCTGGGTGCAAGATAGGGCCCATAGTGTCACTTTGACAAGGGTTAAATATAGAGTAACCTGAGCCACATACAAAAACAATGTGTAGATTACATCATGTTTTAACTGTCTGTTCAATGAATAATATAATAAAAAAAACTATTAACAAAAATTCAAATACACTCTCAGAAAATAAAGTACATAATTGTACCTTTAGGGGTACAATGGCTTGTCACTGGGGCTGTACCCTCAAGGGTACAATATTGTACCGTAACCTTTAAAAGAAACGGCACATATATGTACTTTTTAATGCTTTTTGACCCTCAAAAAGGTACATACACTCACCTAAAGGATTATTAGGAACACCATAGTAATACTGTGTTTGACCCCCTTTCGCCTTCAGAACTGCCTTAATTCTACGTGGCATTGATTCAACAAGGTGCTGAAAGCATTCTTTAGAAATGTTGGCCCATATTGATAGGATAGCATCTTGCAGTTGATGGAGATTTGTGGGATGCACATCCAGGGCACGAAGCTCCCGTTCCACCATATCCCAAAGATGCTCTATTGGGTTGAGATCTGGTGACTGTGGGGGCCATTTTAGTACAGTGAACTCATTGTCATGTTCAAGAAACCAATTTGAAATGATTCGAGCTTTGGGACATGGTGCATTATCCTGCTGGAAGTAGCCATCAGAGGATGGGTACATGGTGGTCATAAAGGGATGGACATGGTCAGAAACAATGCTCAGGTAGGCTGTGGCATTTAAACGATGCCCAATTGGCACTAAGGGGCCTAAAATGTGCCAAGAAAACATCCCCCACACCATTGCACCACCACCACCAGCCTGCACAGTGGTAACAAGGCATGATGGATCCATGTTCTCATTCTGTTTACGCCAAATTCTGACTCAACCATTTGAATGTCTCAACAGAAATCGAGACTCATCAGACCAGGCAAAATTTTTCCAGTCTTCAACTGTCCAATTTTGGTGAGCTCGTGCAAATTGTAGCCTCTTTTTCCTATTTGTAGTGGAGATGAGTGGTACCCGGTGGGGTCTTATGCTGTTGTAGCCCATCCGCCTCAAGGTTGTGCGTGTTGTGGCTTCACAAATGCTTTGCTGCATACCTCGGTTGTAACGAGTGGTTATTTCAGTCAAAGTTGCTCTTCTATCAGCTTGAATCAGTCAGCCCATTCTCCTCTGACCTCTAGCATCAACAAGGCATTTTCGCCCACAGGACTGCCGCATACTGGATGTTTTTCCCTTTTCACACCATTCTTTGTAAACCCTAGAAATGGTTGTGCGTGAAAATCACAGTAACTGAGCAGATTGTGAAATACTCAGACCGGCCTGTCTGGCACCAACAACCATGCCACGCTCAAAATTGCTTAAATCACCTTTCTTTCCCATTCTGACATTCAGTTTGGAGTTCAGGAGATTGTCTTGACCAGGACCACACCCCTAAATGCATTGAAGCAACTGCCATGTGATTGGTTGATTAGATAATTGCATTAATGAGAAATTGAACAGGTGTTCCTAATAATCCTTTAGGTGAGTGTATATGTACCTTGAGGTCCAATAATAAGCCCTATGGGGTACGTTAGTGTAGATTGTACCTTAGGGGACAGAAATGGACTCCTATACCCCTATTTCTGACAGTGTATAAGTACATCTGGAATTCCATTATGAAGGTTAAAATGTAATTTTAACAATTTTGAGAGAATTATGGAAATATAACCTTGCTTTGTAGTAGTAGTAGATAACTTTATTGTCCCCGTGGGGCAATTGGGTTTGCGGCGCAGTCGCAAGGCACTTCATGACAAAACATCAGACATTTGACACAAACAAATACAATACAATGCAATACACTATAATGCACTATACTCCCTTGGGTCTGACCAGGCCAGCTGGACATTATCTTGACTGATTTAAGGCTTTTATGGCTTGTGGTACAAAATAAACTTTGGATCTGTTCTTGGTCATAAGGGGTGGGCAGAAACGGCGACTAGATGGCAATCATTTAAAATGAGATGACAACGGGTGTGTGTAATCACATTCAATGTTATTGGCCTTTCTCACCATTCAGTCTTTGTAAATGTGTTCAATGCTCGGTAATGTTATCCCAAGTAACTTGCTGGCAGTAGTAACTGTTTTTCTGATTATATTTTTCTGTGATTCAGGGCATTTCCAAACCAACAGATAATAAAGCAAGTTAAAACACTTTCAATAAAAGCAGTATAAAACATTTGAAGCATTTTGTTATTGACATTAAAAACAAGCAGTTTCTTTAAAAAGTACATTCTTTGCTGTGTCTTAGTGTGCAAAAGATCAGTCAAGTCACCAGCACAATATTTATGTACATATTAGTGCCGTCAATCGATTAAAAAAAACGTAACAATTAATCACACATTTTTCTGTAATTAATCGCAATTAATCGCACCTAACATTAAAGTTTTTAATATATAGTTTATATTGTATTAATTTTAATCTCCAAATGAATGCACAAACAACATAAAGACAGTTATTTTATAAATTTTATCTAACAGGTAATCCTTTATTAAAGGATTTTAATTATCTTTTGTTCTTTGATTCACAATAATCACAGACAGCAGCAGCTTTATTAGGCTGCTGTCACTTTAAGATCTGAAGCACATGAAGTGGAGCTGACACATCTGATGTCCTCACAACTCTTGACTTTACGGTGATTTAAGACTTTATTTAACTTATTTAAGACTGTGCTTACGAGGATACTCGACAAAGCAGGCATTTTGGCATACTTTTGTTTTTGTCCGTTCAAGTGCGAAAGAGAACTGTGCACACGAGTCGTGTGTGTCTGTCACACAGACAGGGGATTTACAGACAACACGTCAGTATTTAGGTTATTGTTTTCTGTGTGCTTGAATGGTTTAATAGCACTTGAATGAATGACAGCGTGATCATACACTGGATGGATGACAGAAAAAAACAGATGCTGCATTTTTAAAGCGTTAAACTAATATATAAATAAATATATATATAAAATATAATGTATGTGATAATACAGATTGCATCAACAGACTCGACCCAAATCACTCTTTACCCGAATCCGACGTGCATTTTTTTTTCTTTACAGTAAAACCCGAGACAGAGCTGATAAAATTAGACCCGAGTCCGAGCCGACAGCATTTATTTTGGAACCTGACTGGACCCGGATGTAAACAGCATTGACGTGTGCACAGCCTGCAGCCCCACTGACTGATTTGCCCGCTGCTCCATTACTTTCATTTATTTATTTACCTATTTATTATTACTTAATTTTATTGCCTGCCAGATGGATACAAGTTATATTGTTCAGCTTTCAATTGTGACCAGTGGATTGGAAAAATAAATTTGATAGTTCGATCAAAAATGTAATCGATTTAATCGCCTAATAAATTATGGATTCGCTAGTGTTGTCTGCAACGCTATTTACCTCATCTCCGGCGAAGGGCTTCTACACACAAAAAAAGAAAAGCCCTGCATGAACACGCAGCATAATGAAGCGAGTGGCTTTTCCTGATGGATCTCATAGCTATAAGATGGATTTCTGTGTGTGGGGTTACAAACGTTTCTCAAAAATGCACAGTCCATTGCACGTAGAAGCGCGGATTCAGAGAGAACTTAGAAAAAGTGAGATAACAACGTTTTCATAGAATTGTTTTAAATAATGAAATTGTTAAATGCCAGACATAGTTGAAAAGAATTTGGGTCTTCTCGGGTCCATTCGAAAAAAGCACATTTACTGTATTTCAAATTACCCAAGACCTGAGGTCAATAATACCAAACCTGACCCGTGTCCGAGGCACTCATTGAAGTTTTGGACCCGAACGCGCTCGGGTCGGACCTCGGGTTTTCGGATCCAAGTGGACCAGTGGAGACCTCAAAATTACTATTGAACTATTGGAAAGGGTTAGTTGCAACTGGGCACAGAACCTTTAGAAACAAGCTAACAAGGCATATGTCTGACTTCAAAGCTCTGCTTTTAAAAAAACTAATCTGATTTAGCAAAAACACATTCTAGAGAAAAGGAGAGAAGAGAAATTTCACATACTCACAAGCTGTGAGCATGTTGAGCTGCAATTTAATGTCAGCTTTTAATTTCCTTCTAAAAAAAGGGTTGTATTCAATAACTGTGATATCAGATAACAGAAAACTCCGGCAGGCATTTCTGAAGCAGCAGGCATGTAGACCTTTTGTTTGGTTCAGGCATTCAGAGCCTTTTGTGCACGATTATTTAATTCTACTGGAAAACCAGGAAGTGGGCGCTTTTACCATATTCAGTGAAAAGGCAATCGCAATCTACTGCTCCATTGTGTGGCAGCAACATGTGATTCTAACATGTTTAATTAGGTCTCTCCATCGCCTTTGACTGACGGTCCAGCAAAACACAGACGACACAATGCAAAAGGTCACAGTCACTCACACAATGATGCTTGGAGAGCTTTAAAAGCATTCCATTAACCTACTGATGGCTCCGTGCACAGCTATGAGGAAAAGACCTTTGTATACGTGTTTGTAATACTTAACCCTATCCCGGTGGCTCATGTGGCCCGAGTCACGCTATTGTGCATGCAAAAAATCAATGTTCTTGGTTTGTCTACGTCAACTTACATTTCCCATAATGAAATGAAGTCACAATGCATTTTAATACATGGATCTCTTAGGGAGTATATGTTTTTTTACATCCTTTCTACCCTTATTGCATTAGATCATTTTGATGTCTCATGGATCACGACATTCTGACATGACTTAAAGGGATAGGTCATCAAAAAAATAAAATAACTCGCCCTAATATTATTCCCAAGCCAAGGCTACTTGGCCCTGAACCGAACCGCAAAACTGAACTGAAGAGCCACAATCTCTCACTCAGGATAAGACAAATACAGAAACAAAATGGAACAGTGTTGCCATCTAAAAAACTCCTCCTCTATAAAAATACTCTCTGTTGGTCTCTCTCTCTCGTTCACACGGGGTCTTCCGTCAAGTAAGTGGCAAGAGAGAGGTGGAATTGTCAAAAGTGATGGATGACTATCAACCTTCTGCTCCCCCTCTTCAGTCCTCTGAGATTTACAGAGCTGCTGACTACCAGGCATGAAAACCAATCTCTTTCTCCATTTCTATCCTTTCCTATATCTCACCAGCACTCTCTCCATGTCTTCCTTTTCCCTTCTATCTATCCATCTAACTCTTTTATCTTAAGCCATTTCTTTCACCTCTGACAAGATTTGGAGAACGCTGTCTATCTATGCAACCAATCAGCTCACGACGCTGCCGGGTAGTACGGCGGAATGCAGGTGACAAGTCTGTTTCAGACGAGGACGTAAATTGCCCCGGTCTATGACAACCGTTCCGCCTCCCGTCCTCTCCTCCCAACAGGATGAGGAACGCAATGCGTGCACATCTAAATGTCGTAATTATAACATCACAAAGGGTGGCACCGTAGGCTAATTGTGCTCTCAAAATAGTAATGGCTTTATTATCACAACTATTTTGGTGAGTGTAATGATCGTTAGGAGGCATTATGTTAATGCAATTAAGCGCTAGCATTATTGTTCCAGACCTCTCTAATTGGGGGGGGGATCTCAGAGGGCACCCTGTTCAAATACTGTATTCTCAATGATACATTTACCCTATGATGAAAATGCAAGGAGAATGAAGAGTTTAAAGATGAATATGCTTACAATAAAAAGAAACTATAAATAATAAACAATATAAACAGTGACATAACCAAAGTCCTGTTTCCTCTTGCAACAAGGATGGCCTCCCATTATTGGCTCCAGATATTCGGTATAAGATATTCAGTTAGACTGAAGATAGTGATTCTTCTTGAACGATTTATTAAAAGAATCAGACCATGAGATTAATTTGTTCATGAATCAGACATATTGCTTACACTGTTTGTTCTTACATTCTGCAATGACAGAAAAATGTATCAATTGTATTCTATTCTGTTCCATTCTATTTTACACTACCGTTTAAAAGTTTGGGGGTCGTTTTTTTCTTAAGAAACTAAATTAACCAAAAGTTACCGTAAATACATTTATAATTGTATAAAATAATAATTTTTCAATAAATGCTGTTCTTTAGAAATTTCTATTCATCAAAGAATTCTGAAAAAATGAGATCATGTTTTTTTACAAAAATATTAAGCAGGACTGTTTTCAACATTGATAATAATAAGAAATGTTTCTTGAGCATATTAGAATGATTTCTGAAGGATCATGTGACACTGAAGACTGGAGTAATGATGCTGAAAAATCAGCTTTGCCATCACAGGAATAAATTACATTTTAAAATATATTCAAAAAGAAATCAGTTATTTTAAATATGGTTCCTCCAACAGTTATAAATTCCTCCAAACAGACATGTGTCACATGCTGTAATGATATGCAAATTATATTCAAATTGCCATCCAATCGACTGTAGTGAGCCTGTGGGAGTGACCTCAGACTTTAGAAGAGCTGGGTGAAAGAAATGGTTTTTGGCAGGGGTTGCCCTTTTGCTGCACATCTGAGACCATTTGTGTGGTTTGTCTTATGATGGTTAATATGAAGATTTGGGTTAAATCTTAAGTGCTTGTTGAAGATCAGCACAAAAGGTCAATTTCTCCATCTAAAAGCCATGGAGAGGCCTTTGCTGTGACCTCTCCCCATGATCTCTCGCCTTTCTGCCATCGCACAGGCATGTGGTCTACCCAAGGTTAATCAGATATGTTCATGTTTTCCATTCATATTTCATGGCTCATCAAATTCAAATGAATTCCGCTGAAAATAATGCAACTTTCCATGGAGGTGTAATGTTCTTGTGCTGGCGCCTTGTTAGATTTCTTTTTTAATTTATTTATTTGTGTTTGCTTGTCTATTTTTACGCCACAGGACGAGACGGGCATGATTACCAACATGCCAGCAGCACAATGAGCAAATTTAGACCGGAGTGAGAACACCATCACAAAAGGCTCTGTACAAACACACACATTTTACGGGAAATACACACTTGGGCTCGGATGTCAAAGCAAACTGCTTTTTGAAGTTATTTTTAGCTTCTCTCTTACTGCGTCCACTTTCTGTCAGTGGAGCAGTCCATTGGGGCAGCACTGCTCAGACAGAAAGAGAGATGGAAGGAGAGAGGGAAAAAAAACAGAAAGAGAGGGAAAAAACTGACAGAGTTGATGTCTGACGTTACAACAAACAGGAAACCTCAGTTGACCTGCGGGTGAATCGGAGAGACCATTCCTGACCCAAAGACTCGAGACTTAATCATTCTTTAAACATTAAACTTCATAACAATTATGGAGCAACCAGAGTTTTTTGTGCTGTGTTGACACACATCCTGCTGAAACAGGAAGTTTGGAAGGGATCTATAGAAAGGCTAGTCCACTTGAATGTAAAATAGAATGGCTATGTTCAGAATGGCATAACATCTTACTATTTATCTGATACTGAGCAGTATACATTGTATCCTGCCTACAACAACAACAACAACAAAAAAGTAGTATGCTGTGTTGTCACATGACCTGACCTTAATTCTCAGATCAGCATCCAGTTATCTTGGAAAAACGGCAGCTGATTTTACAGGAAAAGAAAGGTCAAGTTGAGTGCATTGCAGATCAGTTTGGTATTCTAAACATACAGATAATTTGCATACTGTACATAACATATAGCAGCAATAGTAAGAGTTGTATGGTTTTGTGCTATTCTGAACATAGCCCATGTTTTATTACTTTCTGGATGGTTGCATTAGAGAGACATTGGCTGTGTCCAATATAGCAAATCCTCTAACTGGATACTTCTTTTGAATAATTACTTTGCGGCTGTATGTTCTATATAGAATGAATGTAATTCAAACATACTACATTCAACATGTTGTCATTGTTAAGTGACCTACCAGTCTCAGTAGTGTTGCTTTGGTTGCTATTTTGGATGCAGCTATTTTCATTCTAGAAACGATTTGATTGGACAAAAAACTATAAAGCACAACATGAGTCATCGGTACTTTCAGTCTGTTTTCCTTGAAGAGAAAGATGATCATTTTATGGTAAAAGTTCATTTTAGCAGATATAAATGCACTAAAAGCTACAAATATCCTATTCTGATACCATAGGGTGTTTAAGTGCCCGCCTCCTCTGGGCCAGAAGCCAATCATATGACGGGGGTGGCAGATGGGCAGCTTGGAGAGCAAATGTAGCGCTGGCTTCAGTGTGTGTTGGTCTTTTACAGGATGATAAGGTCAAGCACTTTTTTCTTTTTTTTCTCTCTCTCTTTCCCCCTCAAGTCTGCCACTATACTGAGGTTTTCTGCAGACATGCACACACAAAAATTACCACAGGCTTGTGAGAGTCAATATGTTATTCAGTTTTTTTCTCAATCTGCTATAATTACAATATAGCCCCCTGGTCAGAGCTGACATGATGCCAAAATCCCCCACTGGCCGGAGAATGAGTCAGAGAGAAATAAATATTACAGCAGAATATGTGTGTGTGTGTGTGTGTGTGTGTGTGTGTGTGTGTGTGTGTGTGTGTGTGTGTGTGTGTGTGTGTGTGTGTGTGTGTGTGTGTGTGTGTGTGTGTGTGTGTGTGTGATTGTTTATGTGTTGGAGGTGAGAGATTGTTTATGTGTTGGAGGTGAGACTGAGGCTATGAATACCACTCTCCGGGACAGTTCACACTGTTACTATCAGCAGGTATTCTCTCATCTTTTTAACGTCCAAATGAATATGCAGATTTTAAGGAGAAAAGGGCAAATAAATAAGAGTGCATAAATCCAGCGTTTGTTTGCGCGAACGGAGGGATTTCCTACAATTGTACGGATGCCGGCTTTTGACCTCCACCGTTCAGTGGTGGAGGATGATAGATTTAGCCTTCTGTCCTGCTGCTGTTGGCCCATCAACAGCAGCTGAAATGAGAAAATTGAAGTGGGCCTGTGTTATTGCCTCTGACCCTCTAGAGGCTGAGGCAACGTGGGGTGGATAGACTGATGGAAATAGAGAGAGTGAGATGTGGTTGTGGAGGAGGTAAATAATGGCACAACATTGTTACTCACTTCCGTTCACTTCAGAAGCGCCACGACCGCTCTATATAACATGCACAATGCAGAAAAATGTGTCAGGAGCCCAAAAACTTCCAACGGCCCCCGACAGCACTGCTGCGTCGGCAGGAAGTGATGTCACAGGTCAGTGTTTTTAATTTGAAACGTTCCCAGGGGTACAACGACCCCTCGGCCCTGCCAGATCAGCAGCGGTGATGGAGGGAGGCTTGGCGCGAATGGTACGCCATCTCTGTGGAATATCAATCTGCTGCGTCTAACCGTCTC
Source organism: Rutilus rutilus (assembly GCF_951802725.1). NCBI lineage: Eukaryota > Metazoa > Chordata > Actinopteri > Cypriniformes > Leuciscidae > Rutilus > Rutilus rutilus. Next base: position 27,048,063 of record NC_140232.1, on the reverse strand, counting down.
ACCCCTCAGCTAACGACCTTATTAATTAATCAGCGCTGAACTGACTCACTTATTTCTCCCCTCCTCTTTCTGCTTGTCTTTAACCCCTCCTTCATCCTTTTCGTCGTCTCCACCGGGGAGAGCGTTTTGTAGATGTGAGGTGAGCTCTACCCCCATCTGTGGCTGCAGTACAGCTTGGCAGTGTGAGTTTTTGATTGAGGGGCTGTATAAAAGCAATCTTCCAGACCTGGGGAGGGAGGGAGAGAGAGAGAGAGAGAGAGAGAGAGAGAGAGAGAGAGAGAGAGAGAGAGAGAGAGAGAAAGCAGGCGGGCAACACTCATCTTCTTGCACATTGCACGTCTGGCTGCTTGCCTGCCGGGGCCTGCGTTTCACATAGCACATAGTTTATTATGGCGGCTGCTATCGGGCTCGCAGGCCAGTATCTGTTTGGGATGAAAACAGGAAAGAAAAAAACCCATTCAGGGGCATCTGGTGTCTCTGACAGACATACAAACCAAGACAGAGGAGAGCGAGGGAGGGAGACGGAGAAACGGATCACAGAATGGATAATAAGCTGGAAAATGCGGCGGAGTATTCGATAGCTTTTCATAGCGCTCCAGCACGGCAATGCATCACTCCAGGTGCAACAGGAACGGCCGCTCTGTTTGCTTAATGCATGAGAGCGTTAATGTGCAGGCTAACCTTTGGAAAGTCACACGGAACCAAAAGCAAGGGTGTTTCCCGCATTTGAGCGATTAAACACTGATAAGCGCGGAAAACACCACGCCTGCCATTGATTCATTCAAAACAAATCAATATATGCAAAACACGAAAGGACATATACAGAAATCACCCTTTATTAGAGTCAAAATAGTCACACTTACTGAGAAAATTTACATCTCCTGGCATTTGTTCTGTAATGAGAGGTCTAGAGATTTGCAGTTTTACTAAAGACCGTTCAAGGAAATATCATAAGAATGTAGAAATTCTAAGCACAGCATCAGTTCTGCATGGGCTGCTCTCGTTTCCAGAGGAATCGAATGCTTGGCAAACAGCAGGGGACAGAGGGATTTAAATTCTTCATATCGTTGTTTGAGGGCTTTGTTTAAATTAAATGCTTTAGAATGGTTAAAAGCTGTTATTTAAACTACAAAGTCTAAGAAGTAAGAATGAAGCACATTTTTTGTTTTAAAGAAAATGGGAGAAGTTCATAATTTCAACAGCCAGGTACTAGTGTGAAATGGCAGCAACCAACAATTCTATAAAATATTTGTGACCAAAAAAAGACATTTTGATAGAACAACCTACAACCTGACAACATGGAGCAACACTTTAGAAGGAACGAAATACATTGTTTAAATTGAGCTGAAATATGATAGTCCAATGCTTTCTATATACACACACACACACACACACACAGTTCTCACTTTCTTTCTTTTTTAATGAAATTAAAATACAAATTTTACAAACTTAAGTAAATATATATTTATCCATTAATGGTCAGTAATTTTCAGCTTTGGAAAGATATTACTGTTTTGGATCAATATTTTTTCTAACAACAACAACAATAAAAATATCTATCCAGTAATCACAAACATCTAGTGGAGTCATGGCAAAGGTAACTTCAAGTCTTATTTCGCCTGCCATTGACAGGTGTGACAGCTCATTTTGGACCCCATATACTCATTTTCAACCTTATTTGAGTCCATTAGTTAATTGAGTAGGAACATTCACAAGAATGACTGTGAACAGACCTCCCTCAGAGCTTCACATTTACACAAGAACAAATTCAATGTTAGAGTCTAATATTGACTTATCTATAAAATGAAAGGCAGGCCTGGGGTTGGATTACTTCATCATATTACTACAGTAAGAGTCGCACATGGGATCGCTAATGGTGTCTCGCTAACACACGCTCCAAGGAAGGTCAGAGATGAGAGCAAGGATAAGCAAGAGAAACACACACTAATGTCTTTAGCTTACAGACTAGTGTTTCATCCAGCAAGCTCCAAGCACAAAGTTAGCCATAGTCAATTCAATCAAAGGTTGGACAATTACAGTATCAGAAATTTCTATATTAAAGAGTCAATATAGAGCAATCCCATATCCGTTACAGTTCAGAGTCAAATACAAGCCTTTGTATACAGTCTCAGCACTGTCTTGCACCATGGGTTTCCAAAGGTACAGTAAAATTTGTACAGACAATATTAAGCATCAGCTATACAAAAGGGGCCTACACCTAACTTTTTGCCACAGCAGCTAAGAAAATGTGCCTACAGGCAGTAATGACAATTTTGATACTACAGCTAAAACTACTAGCCTAACTAATTTACATTTATTTTATTATATTAAAGACAAATAAATACAATATAACAAAGATACAAATGAAATGAACAGTGCTTTTCAGGTTTTTCAGGTAGGTCTGACAGCAGTTTTCAGGTACAGAAATAACACTGCATGGTCTTCACTGTATGAATCAAACATCCTTTTTAATTAATCCTTATTAAAGTTATTCAGTCAAGAGCAGTGAGTGATTTTTTTCTTTGTCCTTTGTTGTTTAATTAACATTAAAAACAGACATTAGGCTGCTGTCACTTTAAGAGTGAATGCATGGATCTAATGTACTGATACCTACACATGCGTTTACTTTCTCAACTGTTTACATTCACTTAAGACATAACCGACTATGTTTACTAGGACACTCGCTATTTTTTGACATCATTTTGTGTGAATTTGTCCGCTCAAGTGCAAGAAGAGCTCAGTTCAGTATTCACACGCTGTCTGAGACGTGGTTTCTGTGTGCGAGTAACGAAATGAGCTTGAATGCAGCACTGGCCCGTCAACTGTCCCGAGCGTCGTTCATGTTTGTTCACGTTCATGCATTGTTAGAATTGTTAGCAATGTAGAATACTTGCCTACTCTTATTTGGTGCTTGGCGAGTGTTCATTTTAGGCCCTGGTTATACACCACAAGACTGACAAAAGTCAAAACAAATATTCTTTATTCATGTTTATGATACACAGGTGTGTGAGATTGGAAATCACTCTATGCTAACATGAACTGCTACTGTGTATATGTGTGTGAGAGAGACAGAAAGAAAGAGCAAGACTGAGAAAAATTTAGAGGTAATTCAAATGCAGAGGAAAACCCATAAAGATGATCGGCTGAATTTATCTTTCATGAGATCAATTTAAAAGAAAGAAAGAAAGAAAGAAAGAAAGAAAGAAAGAAAGAAAGAAAGAAAGAAAGAAAGAAAGAAAGAAAGAAAGAAAGAAAGAAAGAAAGAAAGAAAGAAAGAAAGAAAGAAAGGAATGCTGATGTGTGAGTTGCCATAGTGACTGGAGTAGGTGTGCCAGTCATGGCCATAATCGGAGACATCGCTAAGTGTATCTGTCATCAGAACAGAGAGAAAGAGAAAGAACCACCAGCACAGACATCGCTCTGACTGCTAAAGAGGACGGATGGGAAACTTACTGCCTCTGAATATAGCTTGCAAACATTCAATCATCAGCAGTCATGAGAAAATATGCTTTTTGGTGCCAAGGACTATCACCTTTAATGTGCTGAGAGGAAAAATGTTTATTTGTTGATTTATTTATTAAAATATTTCAATTGCGTAAGTACCCTAAACTGGAGGTGTACTGAAGATTTTGATCTGTCTAGCAACAATAAGGTGAAATGTCAGAATGGGATATGAAGGGAACCGGGGGGGGTTTGAGGTTGAGTTTGTAGGATCAGATTTATATGATGGGAATCATTCAATATCAGCCTAAAAGGGATTAGAGCACAGCTGACTGCTCATTTCCTTCACACAGCCTGTATGAGTGTCTATAGTCCTGCATTATATCTGCTGATCCACACACACTCTCATGCAGCAGTATGTGCTGAGTGCATGCATGTATTCAACCATTTTGTGCTCAGTTTAGACTGGAATTTTTGCAGATCATCTGGGATGTGGCTTTATTTAAGGAACATCCCAGATTCAATGCAAGTTAAGCTCAATTAACAGTGTACTTCGTGCCATAAAGTTGATTACAACAAAAAATAACTTTGACTCACCCCTCGTTTTCTTTAAAAGAAAAAGAAAAATCGATGTTGAGCTAAGGCACTTACAGTGCATGTGAATGGGCACAAAGCAGAAATGTAAAGCTTATCTTGTTTTAAAAAAGAACAATCTTGTGTATTATATGAGCTGTAAAGCAGTAAAGTTCCGATATCACTGCAACAAAGGTCACATACACACTGCCGTTAAATTTGGTTGTAAGTTCACCTTTTAGTGCTTAATCCTGTTCTGTACACACACACAGTTCAGTCATTTATAGGAGTGACAACCGCATTCTACAACCGAATTAGGCTAACTCCTGAAAAATGCAGATAGTGACAACCGTGTATGGATGATGACCGAACTGAATGACGTATGACGAGAGATGAAAGACGAGAGAAAATACGTCTTTTAACATGCATTAGAGATGTAACTCTCGTCTGTATGTGGTGTGCAAGAAATCACAGGGAAAGTGGTAAGAGCCTGACTCGTGTTGCCAGATCCATCAAGCAAATCAGCGAACAAGCCCATAAAAAAATTTAATGAATGGAAATACTTTATGCTGAAAATAAGACCGAAGTATTGAGAAGACTCACACCTGCTCACTTTAATAACTCCAGAAACTCTATCGTTGTATGAGCCAGGCTAAAACAACAACCCCAAAAATGCTTATAGTAAGTGGATATGGCAACAATGTAAGAGCGCACTCTGTGAAGCAGCCTTTAAACAAAATGCGACGCCTCCGTCAACTGTGCTTTAGTTTAAAATTGCTGAACACAAAAAGTCTTTTGGCACTGTAATATTCCTTTGGTCAGAATAGCGGATACCATGCAAGACACTAAAAACATTGCTATGATTACCACAGTGTCAATCATCTCAGTTTCGGGGATGAGTCATGTACACACATGGAACTATAATTTAGGGGACTCACACCCGTATTTAAATGCGGTTGTCACTCCTGAAACTTTACAGTGTGTACCAAAAGAGCCAAAGGAGCAAAATTGAATATAACTTTACACAGAAATAGTTTGTTCAGACTACAATCATGTTAACATGCATTTTGTTCATAACATTGTGTATTTTAACGTTAACAGATTGGCCCTTCTTTCACTTCTATTAAAAGTGCATCAGTGTACCCCAAAACTTACTTACTTAGCCTACTTTCTTTCTTTCTTTCTTTCTACAAATGCAAAAGAATGTTTGTGGTAATCAACATTACGTTTTCAGCTGAGCTTATCTGTGCCGAACCTGGAATATTGCTTTAGGATCCAAATTCAGATTCAGAATGAGTGTGTACAGCATATGCAGTATTCCATTTTCAAGAATGTTACATTGATACTTGATTTCAAGTTCAAGTTAAGATACTTCTGAAACAAATGTTTCAGCTACATTACTTATTTCTTTTTCAGGTGGTACCACAATGAAAAATATACAACACCATCATATAATATGCATCTAGCTTTAAATCTAAACTTAACTGACTTTGTGTATAACAAACAACCATCAAGATATTGCATTTCTTAATGCCAATTCATGAGCTGTGGTTCCATTGTTTACCTGAGCAAACTGCCAAGTGCTTTTCTTTAGGAACACATTCCACTGTGGCATCTTATTTAGACTTTGCATTTCATAGCATTCCAATTGCAGCATCCAAAGTAGCCTGCAATTCCACACTTGATTCGTAAATTCAATACTTAATTAAATGAGCCAGATAAAATCATAAATACATTAGGAAAATAAATCACATCAATTTACGTTAGCATTTCAAGGTCTGGTGTTTTTTTTTTTATTCCATTCTCTTCTCCAAAACCCATTTAATTGTAAATGTAGCTTACTGTTTTCAAGGTTGTGGGTAATATGTCTTCAAATTCCCTCTGCATACATTTCCCTATAGCGTCCATCCAGAATTTGTCTCGCCATTATCTCTCAATGCTGTGAATGCTCAGATGGGGACCTGGGCTAATTTAAACAGTCTAACCTGAGGAAACTTCGTTTATGCTGGAAAAAGTTGAAGAACTAGCATGTCAAGAACTAGATATCTGCTTTAACTAATTCGTTTTGAGTTCTGCTTTTCTATAAAGTGCTATAAACTAACTATAAAGTTATATTTGAGTGAAATGAACTTGTTTCATTTAGTAAAATTCTCTGTTAGGTTTTACAGTGATCAAAGCATAAAAAAAAAAAAAAAAAACTGAGCGTAAAATAACTAGATGAACATATTAATTCACATATTCATAGTGATTCATGACCCAAAGTGGGTTGCAGAATTGAAAAACAATGCTACATGAAAATAGAGTGCAACAGTCGGGTTAGGGAAAACTCCATTAATTTTCTCCATAGGGATTTTTTTTTTATGATATCCATTAGCCTGCATTATTTCAACTTAGTTTTAAAACAATCATGTTTAACAGTGGAATTTGTGGTGGAAAATCTACATTACCCATGATGCTCTACAGAAAATTCCACCAATCAGAGATGAAACATTCAAAACACAAAGAGAGAGCGTTATATTCACACATTATATTAGGTACTACTAACTACTATGTACTTACATCAAAAAATAATTACAATGTACTTATTTTGTTTATGTTGTATTGCAATGATGATGTTAAGGTTAGGGACAGGTTTGGTAGTAACAACAGTTACTAATTATAGATTACAGAAAAGAATTACAGCTGCAATTACACGGAGGTATTTTTTACAATATAAGTAGAATGTAAAAAACATATATGTACACAATACTTGCATTGTATCAAATGATTAATTTCAATATAATTATAATTCATTATAGTACATATTAAAAACGCCTATTATAAAGTAGGACCAGTGGTTTTTAAATATGCATAGATGGTTTACTAAAGAACTAGAAAATGAAAAGTACTTTGTGTAGCATCATAAGAATGGGGGGGAGAAAAGAAAACAATTTCTATAGATTTTTTTTATAGATTCTTTTGATAAAAAAACATCTTTTAGCCGACTCATTCAAATCTGAGAGGGTAGAAGAGAAGCGAGTTTCTGTAGTTCTGAGAGTTCTCCAGAGTTTGGGTCAAGGTGATCCATTGGTCAATGGAGCTGAAGTGCAGTGTGAAACAGGACCATGAGGTGTGTGAGAGGGGCGAACAAAAGCAGAGAGTGAGGGGGCCGCCGCCATGGACTTTAGCTTGATTAAATGGTCAGTGAATTGGAAAACAACCCTGATGTGATCTGTGACCCCGGGACAAAATCTTTTTACGGAAAAGATTAAACGAAAACACCTTCAAAAGGAGCCACAGGGACAAAGTCAAGCTAGCTTCTCTGAAGAGAAAAAACAAAGAAAGAGAGGTGCTCTAGAACTCACATTATTAACAGTGTGCACATACTGACTGTAAGCTGCCAATGTGGACTATCTTCTTAATAAAAAAAAAGCTTCTCTAACTGATTTAGGGCTGGAACTAATGATTATTTCTTCTATCGATTATTTTCAATAAATCGAAAAATCTAACAATTTAAACAGCTCCAGAAGGATAAAAGGAGGAGTGACGACAGTGCAAGGGGAGAGAGGACCAGGCCTGGGACATTTATGTTGGTGTTTTTATGTTTATATTCGGCAGTCGTCCCTGAGGGGCTGCCACTTAACTTTCATTTTTTTTGAACGATTGCCGGTTCCAGCCTCCTTCTTCCCTGAGCCTTTAACTTTACTACAATAAGATTTACGCGGTGTAGTAGAGGTCTTCGCGGAGTTCCCGAGACCCGAACCAGGACCCTTACGGGTTTGGGTCTATATTTTAAATAGTCAGCTGGGTCTGGGTCAGGTCCCAATCTATTTGTAACTTCCAACATGTAAAATTAAGATGAGAAAAGTGTGAGCCAGAAAATAAGGTGAAAAAAACACGAGCGACCACCACAGTGATCATGAGTTTTCCTGTTCCTATTGTGTGCAGGTAAATGCAAACAAACTTCAAATCTTACAAAACTGCTTGCAGCCTTGCAGCGCGCACTTTCTTTCCCCGTTTTTATAATAAGATTATGAATAAACCGTCTTGTTATATAAAAAAAATGTTGGTCAGACTCGCAAATAAGAAATGCTGAGTAACGCCATGGCACTGAACGAGCAATCGTTATTATTGTTAAAAAGGGCAAACAGTCGAAGTTATCTTATTATGTGAGTTGACTCGAGATACAAAAAACTGCAAAACTGCAAAGTCGCACTTGTTATCCGTCACCATGACAGCAAGTGGACTTTTGAAGCTGGAATAATGCTTTTTTCAGCAAGCGCCATCAATGGGGATGACCATAAACAGTGCAACAAATCGACGCAATCCACATAAATCGACTAATTTACGTAATCGATTACGTCAACGCATCTTTCTAGCCCTAAACTGATTAACTACATAGTTAACAACACTTAAAATAAACTTTTTTTGACCCTGCCACATGTTTTGGCCCTCAGTGTGCAATATCATGTAAAAGTAAGCAAAAATACATAGTAAGCAAAGACAAATGTGATCGTAATCTGTTTCGGACTATCATAGAGGACATCTCATCAAGGTTGCTGCCAAATAGAAAATACAAGCAGTCACATCTCTGAATGCATTTCCCACTGACAAAGAGAGAATGGAGAGAATTTATCATCAGATGAATTTCGGCAACTGCAGCAATTCATTTACTTATGCAAGAGTAGCAACAATCTCATTTAGTAAATCAGATTCATGAAGCCACACACTGAACATTCATTCATTTGTGCTGATGTGAATGCAGCATAGAACCTCTCCGCAAGACAGAAGTCTGCCATAATGAAGTTATGTAAATACATTTAAAGACCGTATAAAATCAAAATCTGATTTAGATTAACAGAAGCTATACACATTAAAAATGTACACTTTGTTTTCTGAGAAGATGGACTAGGCTACATATTGATGACACCTAATCAATTCTAGTTAATAAGCTAATACTTATTACAAATACTATAATACTGTGTATATATATATATATATACACACACACACACACATATGCATATATACACATATGTATATATATATATATATATATATATACACACACACACACATATGCACATATGTATATATACACACACACACACACACACACACACACACACACAACACACACTTATATATACCAAAACTTATGTTGGCTCAAAATGACCTAGTGTCTGCTGTATTACTGTATGTACAGTTAAATACAATGGTAAAAACAAGCCACTCTGTCACTTTTTTACTTGTGTGACTTCATGATTTCAGTAGGAAGAAGCATTCTTGATCTGTAAATAGCACATAACACCTATTTCAGACACATGCAAAAATGTTCTTTGTTCTGTGAGACGCTTACTTTTGTAATTCAACACCATTTTAATCAGTGACAATCCAATCACAATCATTCTTATGGCAATCAGAGAGAGAATGCACAGAACCATGAGACAAAGAGAAAGAGAATGGTAGGGCTGCTGACTTTCACATCTTCCAAGCGGCAGGGACTCAAATCATGTCTCTATGAAGTCTTGATTAAAACGACTTTACAGAGTCAACTGCCCTGTGCGCACAAAACACATAATTTAGTGTTACAATTTAAGTGAAGAACATCTTGCAAAGATGTCAAAGCTTTGTCAAGGGATTATGGCGAAAAGTGTTGACTCTCAGAATGAAGTATTCTTATCAGACACATTCAAACCAGAGCAAACTGAAGTTGAGTTCTGTACATAAAGCTATTATAAATGTGTGTCATATAGACAGCTATCTGTCTCTCTCTGGAGCAAAAATCTCATTTACTGATGGCTTTAAATTTAGCACGAAATGGGCTTCCCAAACCAGTCAACATGACAAATGACAAACAAAGTCAAATAAAACAGAACAGAATTTAAATTGTTTATTTAATTATGAAAAAAGTATTTAAATGGTAAGATTTTAGAAAGTCTTCATTTCCTATATCCTTTAAAAAAGGAGTAGACCATCTCAATAAAAATAAAACTCAGAAATAAAAATAATTTATGTTATTATGTGGTAAGATTTCCTACAAAAGTTGCCTAAAACAATCCATAAATAACCATTTACCTCATAAATAACTATTCATCCAAGCCTAAAAGAAAAGCCATTTCAGAGGTGGAGCATATAATTACAATAGAAACAAATGCTACACATGTTAACCGATGAATCGTGCACAATGGGACCAGGAATGAAGAAAATACACAGTTTACAGCCAACGATATGAAATGAGACACTCATGAGCCAAAAGGAAACAATCAGCCCACACAAGCTATCCGGCCACCCTCATCCTCACCTTTCTAAACGGTCACACCACATGGGAAATAGTCCTGCTACACACGTCGACATTAAAGCACAATTATTCCAATGTTACACCACCTAGCCCTTCATCTCAAAGTCTGCTTCTCATCCTAGTGTGAGGAGGAGAAAGGTGACTTTCATAGAACAGCAGAGAAGCTGACTCAGACAGTCCTGGGCCCTAGCAGGCCACAGGGGCGGCTTTCTCTCTCTACCCCAGTCTGAGCTCACCATGTGTGGGTATTTTTATAAGAAGGCTGCCTGTGGTCCATAATGGGCTGAAGCCAGATATCATTAGGTGTGTGAGTCAGGGCAGACTGATCTACTCCTGCTGTATTGAGCTGGATAAATATAATCCATCTCTTCCATCCATTAGTTATTTATACCCGAGACCTTAATGCATTCTTTTTTTGGAGCACATTTAGCTTGCAGTGCCAGATCCGTATCTGGAGTGGTGTGTCCGGCTGGGTTCAAACACCACCCGCGCCAGCAGGCGAGATGTACATCTACTAGTTATCAAATACGACAGCTGGTTTATTGGTCGGGAAAGCTGTCATTGGCCAAATGAGGCGATCAGTAGCATTAAAGAAAATGAGACTGCGGCAGTTATGCACAGAAGCCGTATCTTTTGGGATAGAGGTGTTTTGATGGAATGTTCCGTGAAGGTAAAAGGTTCTACCTTGGAAAAAAAGAAGGGCATGAGGTGACGCTGAGCTTTATTTGCAGGATGAGACAGACTGAGTGTGTTTCAAGGTCTCTGGTGCCGATCTGAAACCATTCCACATGGTTCCACTACAGAAAAGGTAGTTCCAGGCTGGAAAAGTCAGCTCCAAGTTATCAGAGATATTCATAATTCATAAGATTTGTAAACTCTAGCCACTTTATTTTCTAAGCCCCTTTAAAGTAAAATATAATTCTGAAAAACAACATGGACACTGATTTTAAATTAGAAAGAAAATTATATATTATAAATAACTCTACTTGTCATGTAGCAACATAATCTGTTATGTGATCGCTTCAGTTCTCAAGCCAGTGTAAATGCAGGTCGGTTTCTAAGAGCGGTTTGCAGAGCACCAGCTCCATTTTGGTGGAAAAGGGAGGAATACGAGAGGCCTCAATGCGTTCAAGTGGACTAGTTTTGTATTTTTGGATGTTTTTGAGACTTTCAGATAAGTGTGATGCCCTCCTCGGAGTCACCTAGTGTCATCATCCGTCAGTGCACAGGACTGTGTGTGTTTTTGAAGGGTCACTCTTTTTCCTCTCTCCACCTTTCTCTCTCGTTCTCGCTCTCACTGGATTTGACAGGTAAAGGAAACAGAGCACCAGAGCATGACAGCTAACAATGACCCTCTTCTCACATTACACACATGCATACACACACATTCAACCCTTTGGTGGTCAAACCCTCTTTCTTCATTTAGAGCAAACACTTAAGGCCAGTTTAATGGGTCTGCAGGCAGCCTTCCACCCAATCGCAGCTCACAGGCTCATAAGAATGTGGGTAGGGAGATGTGCACTTCCCGCGCACGATTAAATGTGTGTGTGTGTGTGTGTTTCAGCACCTGCTGTCAGGAGTGGATGTGATGCTGACAGGTCAGTAATGTAGGATTAGGCTGGAGGGATTTCTGCTTGCTGCTGCTCTGCGGAGATGTCCTTGGAAAGGACGCAGTCCACTGCGGAGTGACTTCGCTACTTCGACTTCCTTTTTCCCACAATGCGTTTAATAGAGCGAATAGAACGGAGGCAGGATGTTTGCATCGCATCTGCAACTCGGGGATTCTTTACCTGCGGTTTTATCTAAGCGGCCTCTTTCAATGGCATTCAAAGAAACACTTCCCCTAACAAACGTGTAGTACGTCCTTAAGTCGCCAATGAAAGGGAAAGGAGAGGGAGAGTGTGGGCGAAAGAGAAGAGAAACGTCTCGTTTTATTTTTATGTGTCTCCGTCGATGCAAAGACTCGCCGGAACACAAAGGAAGCCATTACTGCTTACCATTTGTTGAATTCTCTGGTGCCAGAAAACTGACAGGTCCATTTCTCTCGCCGCTCAGAAAGAAAGCGCGAGAGACAGCCATCGCACAGGACACCTAATTACCTCACATTGTGAGGGACAATACAGCCGGCGATAAGCCACCCTACTTAGGAGAGGGCCGTGCGGTTGGTGCATGAGCGTATGTGCGTGGGAGGACACGTGTGCGCCGGACAGACGTGAACTGCATGATCTCTGCATCCGTCTCGGTCCGAGCGGCAGACAGCGATGAAAGTCGCTCAAATGACTAATGTCTTCAGTGGTGAAAAATTAATGATTTTTCTAGCCAGGGTTAATGGACATGTCAAACACAGAAAATGAGTTGTTTGAAAGTAAATTACTGTAATCTATATTTAGGCAACTCAGTTAGCCTCATCAAGAGAGTTTCAACAACACCAATGAGCCTCTACGAACCCGACGCTCTCTCTCTCTTGCACACACGCAGTGGAGCTTCTTCTAACTTCTGGCTCACCGAGAGATACCGTGAGCGAGCTTTGACGGAGATTCACGCATCCAGACGCTTGTCCAGCCTTTTGAGGAACAGAGGATCAGGTGATCTTTCATAAGAATACACAGAACAATTCAGGACAGCAGTCCAAGATGGGACGGTTTACACGCAACGGCCCATCCTGAGGAGGCGTATTACTCAGACAAGGCTGTTCTACAACAAACGCTTGATAAATGTGTTTTGCAGCGGCTTTGTTTATGTCCTGAAGTCTTGAAATATGAGGTTACAAAGCACATTGTGAAAGAAAAAAAGCTAAGAGGAGGGAGATAAAGACGCAAACAGAAGCTATCAGAGATTCCATAGGGGGAGCTATTGATGTGCACAAATTCCATTGCAGCACTAAAAGCCTGTGTGTGTTTGAGTGTGGGACCATCCCAATTCAGACACGGGCTGAGCTCAATTGGACTGGAGAAAAGAGTGAGACATTCTGTGAAGAATGATTCCGACTATTTTAAGCAAACACAAAAAGCTACTGTGCGCTAACAAGATCTGTTGTCCCAAAATAGGCTCGCTGAAATCGTTCAAAATAAAAATGAACAAAATTTGCCATCTGTCTCATAAATTGATACTTAAATAGTGATGGATTTTCAATACTGTCAGGCATTATAAAACAGCTAGTAAAGCTGGTTTTGTTCATCTTATTGCTAAAGACCAGTATAGCTGCTCGATTAATTGGATGCTGTCAGCAAAAGAGAGGCTTAAAGGTCTCCCTGCAGATTTCTGCCAAAATAAAAGCATGATGGTTAACTAATTAAAGCCATAAATAAAACTACAGTAATTTTACAGTTGTACTGTAAAATAATAATAATAATTATTATTGTGATGATTATTATTATTAATAATAAATACTTGATTATTTTACAGTAAAATATTACAATATTATTTTTTATTTTGTTTAATATTTAAGCATAATTATTATTATTGTAATTAATATTAGTAGTAGTATATCATTTTTCTTAAATTCTAATTTTTTTATTTTACAGTGAAATATTTCATTAGTAATATTCCTTATTTAGTTTATTAATTAATTTAGTAGCAACAACAAAAATAATAATAAACTATTATTAATATCATTATTTCCTTAAATACTAGATTTATTTTACAGTATATTACAATCGTACTATTATTCATTGTTAGTAACAACAACGTCATTAATAATAATTATTATTATTATTATCAATATATAGTTATATTGAAATATAATCACAACATTTTGGTGAAATTGTGCAGCCCTACAAACAGGAAGTGCTTTTTTACCAGAAAAAAAAAACATTTTTTTTTAAGATTAAAAAGTGATTAAAAGCATAAAACAAACATCCAATTAAATATTAAATATTTCAGAAAGAAGATAAGAAAAGAAAGAATCATACTTCTCCCCCTCCTCTCTCTCTCTCTCTCTCTCTCTCTCTCATTTCTTCCACATTCGCATGCCCTGTTCTTATCTCTCTATCCATACCGCACAAGGGCGAAACCCGCGCGCCTGCCCACCACACACGACCAGGCACAGAGATAACAGGTGTGTGTTTGTGAGTGGGGCGCCTCTGTGACTGACAGACTGCAAACACAAAGATATGTACCTTGGGCAGGCGTTTGCTGCGGGCTCAGATTGTGTACTATTAGCTGGTGTGGTAAGTGAGTTTGACGGCAGCGAGATTGGAACAGGGAGGGGTGTGCCAGCGATTCAGAGGTCCAGCAGCAGCCAACACAATACACACACAGCACACTGAGAGCCCCCTGGCACTGAGGGCAAGAGCAAAGCAATATGCCAGCGTATGTGAACCAGTACACGGGAGAGAGAGACGTGATGAGAACAGACGAGAAGAGATGGCCCAAGATAAGAAGAGGTAGGTAATAAGGTGAGGTAGTATGAGGCTAGACTAGATAAGAAAAAAAAACAGAAGAGAACAGAGGAGTAGAGCAGGGGAACGAAGAGGTGACACCAAAACCAGAGTAGATCAGACGGAATCATACAAGACCAGATCAGACCAGATGAGGAAAAAACAACACCGGGGGCCTTAATATTTTTTTCAGGATTCTTTGATGAATAGAAAGTTCAAAAGAACAGCATTTATTTGAAACAGAATGATTTTGTCACATACATGTTTTTATTGTCACTTTTGATCAATTTATTGTATCCTTGCTGAATAAAAGTGTTAATGTCTTAGAATAAAAAAAAAATAAATAAATAAATTGGCAATAAATCGTACAATTCTAGCTCTCAGGTACTCTTTTTTTGGGGGGGGGGGGGGGGGGTATTTATATATATATATATATATTTTTTTTATCTGTGTAATATCCATCTTATCACTATCTTCTATTTTAAATATCTTACTGTTAACTAAAAACAACTGTATCATATGTTTGGATGACAATATGCATATGACATAAAATTAAAATGGCATAAAATAAAAAGGCACCAAGCTGAGAATGTGCAATACTTTAAAAATAACTAACAAAGTTGCCAGAAAAAAATGAGATGAAGAAAGAAAGAAAGAAAATAGGTGAATCATATAGAACCAGGCACAGTTTCTCAGCAACAGGGCTGTGAGATGATGCGAGAGGTTGTCTAGTGTCAGGACCCCACAGCGCCACCATTGCTCTGCCTTCTCTCTCTCTCAACAAGACTTTTAGTTAGTGCCAATACACCACAACGGCTTCTGAAACGCTGACAAATCTAGAAATAAATCTCTTCATGCTCTAGTAACTATATCTGTTTGCTAGTTTTGTCCAGTTCAAGAGTGTGTTGATGGTGTCAGAGAGACAGCTCAGGGGACTGGGTTCTGTGCCCGCATGTCTGCCTGGCATTCAAAGTCCCAGCATTGCTTGGCCTCTTTGCCGCCATTCCAGCTTCGGTCCTTAAGCTGCCACTAACGATCACTCGGCCTGCCCCAGCACACTTAACATGCAGACCATGCTAAAACGCTCGCGTAAAATCCAAACCACACATACACAATCTGAATATAAGACTACATGACAGAGAGGGTCTTACATAAGCAAAACAGTCAGCATTGCACTATTTTGATCTCTAGAACACAGAATTTTGCACACACCGTTGTCGCACTCGTTTCGATCAAAGAGAGCCCCCTGATGATATGTCTCATATCATTGGAACATACTGTAAATACATTTAAATATCATAAATGCAAAATGGGCCAATAAAAAAAGTTATACAATTTCTGCCTAAATGTATATGCATATAATTAAAGCCAAAAATAATGTATTTATATTAACAATAATAATAAAAAATATTTAACAAATAGTGTGTACTGTGGTGAAAGATAAATCCTCCGGTTGCGGAAATATATATATATAAAAGAGAGATAGAGAGAGGTAACACTACTACTTTCTACTCTATCTATCTATCTATCTATCTATCTATCTCTTTCTCTCTGGAGCCTCCAAGCGGTTAATTGCTGGGTCTCCATTTAATAACCTTTATGTGAATATTTTCATTTGTGCTTAAGAGAACCTTAATGGAAATGCTAGACATGCTTGATTGAGGTTTTCAACCAGGTTTTTTTTTTTTTTTTTTTTTTTGGGATTATAAAAATGTTAGCACGTTTATAGGCAATATGGCACTCCATAACACACCATTAAGGCAGGCTGGCTCAAGATGATGTACATTACATAACTGATGGAAACGCACAGTGTGTGTGTGTGTGTGTGTGTGTGTGTGTGTGTGTGTGTGTGTGTGTGTGTGTGTGTGTGTGTGTGTGTGTGTGTGTGTGTGTGTGTGTGTGTGTACAGTATATATATATAGTTTTAAGAAATATAATGTAAATATATTGTTATAATACTTAAACGGTCACTTCAACACTGGCAAAATGGGTTTTTCAATAAAACTTGGCTTCCTATACAGTAGAGAGGCACAAACATTTTTGCTACCTGATTAGAGAAAACATTGTTCATTTACATATACTACAACCATTGTAACAATACAAAGCTGGTTGAAAATCGGTGGAGTTACACTTGAAAATAATACTATTAGGACTGCCTACACACCTGTTAACACCAGTGTTAAACACAGGTGTTAACTGGGTCAGTGTAACATGCGCTAATTGCTCGGCCACAGCTCCTCCATCATATGTTATATAAAGACGTTGAAAAGAGATTCAGATTCATAAAGATAGATACAAATTTCTATCTCCATGGTGAATAACCTGACAGCTACATTTCCATTTCCGTTTCTTTTGTTCGTCTGCATGCCTTGCTGTCATAGTGTGCAAGAGAGGTGACCGGCGTGCTAATGAGTCCTAAGTGGCACTGTTTGTGTTTACACCTGTTTATGTGCAGGCTGTTATCAAGCTTTACATGGAGTAAACACACACACACAAACACAGTGCTGCTCTTCTATGAGCCAACATCACTTCTGTTCGCCTCCTGCCTGCTGTTTCTGTGTATTTCTGCCCTGCATCTGTCTGTTGCTAACAGCCATTCACTTATAAAGAGAGACCCCTAACCGCCCATCTGTCACTTCTTTTCTTTCTCCTTCCTTCACTCTCTTGCTCTTTGTGCAGTAGGGCTGGAAGGTATGATCATGTATATATAGTATAAATACAGCAGATTGTATATAGTACATAGAAAGGTTTCAACGTTTCAACTGATAGTGATTTTGCTATATCATTTATACTGCAATACATCTGTGGCTTCAAAACTTTTTTTTTTAACCAATGATCCCATTAATGGAATCCCACTCACACAAAGAACAATCATGTATTTCTTTCTCTAACATAATACCACTCTCTCTCTCTCTTTTTTTTTTTACTTTCTGAAATACTTTTTTGCTTAGGACAATTTGCTTGCTGAGTTTAGTTCAAAGCTTAAAACTAAAATCTAAAATCTCCATGGAGAAAAATTAATAGGAAAATACATCTGGATTCTCTAAGAGGT
The DNA here is from genome assembly GCF_951802725.1 of Rutilus rutilus. Taxonomy (NCBI): domain Eukaryota; kingdom Metazoa; phylum Chordata; class Actinopteri; order Cypriniformes; family Leuciscidae; genus Rutilus; species Rutilus rutilus. Next base: position 27,030,338 of record NC_140232.1, on the reverse strand, counting down.
GACTTGCTGGGTCTCCATTTAACTACCTTCATGTGAATTTTGAATGTGTGCCTAAGAGAACCCTTATTGAAATGCTAGACATGATTGAGGTGGCTTTTCAACCACAATTTTAGCATGTTTTTATGCAATATGGCACTCCATAACGCACAACTAAGGCAGGCTGGCACAAGATGATGTACATTACATAACTGATGGAAATGCACAATGTTTCACATTCTCTCTAGTAGACTTTTCAAAAATAAATGTAAAAAGATATTTTTTTATATATATATAATTAGATGGAAACCCAGCAATAAATGTTAGGAATAATGGTTTCTTTATGTCCAAGTAAAAAATAAAATAATAATTTTTTTTAAATAATAATAATACCGTCCAGCCATATTGTGCTGCATTAAACATAAGAGCAAAGAAGGTGACCAGCTATTCCTCCATAAAGAGCGAGTGAGAGAGAGAAAGAGAGTGTGTGTAAGAGAGAGATGGAGACGGAGCGAAAGAGCAATGCAGTGCTTGGATGGAGGTGGGTGGGGGCAGGCTGCTGTATCAGCAGAATATGAGCAACCATCTCTTTCCCTCCATTCACCTCTCTCTCTCTCTCTCTCTCTCTCTCTCTCTACCCCTCCCCCTCTCTGCTGGTGTCTGGGGAACTCAAGGGCAAGCACTCAGCTGTCACCTCCCTCCGCCTTTCTCTCCCTGTCCCAGCCCTGCTGCACACTTACCTAACAGAGAACAGTCACCTTACCGTCCCACACATGGGACACTCTCCCATGAAACCCCGAGCTGGAACATACAACATACAGACATTAATATACCACCAGAATAGTGTGATCAGTTGAACCCAGAAGTGTATCGCCATGTGAGAAAAAAAAAAAAAAAAAAAAAACCTGTCACATACAGAATATGAACCAAAGTCACCTATAGGACATATAAAACATAGTCACCTATTGTATATATAGAACACAAGTGACCTTAACGACACCATTACCTGTAGAACATGTAAAACGCAAAGAACACAGTCACCTTGAGTACAGCGAACACAGTCACCTCACTTACATAATACAATAAAATAATTCAAGCAAAGTTACCTCACATCCAATGCAGTGCCAGCAGTGTGACATCTTATACTTCACTTAAAATTATTTGAAGAAATTATTGTAACATTATTACATGTGGTTTTTATTAGCTCACATGAATTGAGAGATCACATGGAACATTTTAACTTTTAAAAATTAGTTTGTCACACTGCAGGACTATTTAAGTGAACAAAAATAAAAGTAATAATAAAAATGACTATTTAAATGGTTTAAATACATGTATACATAATACATAAATACATTTAAATACATTTAAAACAGTATGATCATTTAGTTGATATATAACAGTTTTAGGTGAGGGGAAGTGTACATCTGAGCATGGTCACTAGTAACAATTTCTTGGTTTTTAATCATATTTTTTCTTCACTAGGTCATGTGGTGTGACAAATATATTTTTACAAGTAAAAATATTTCAATTAATATGAAGTTATTAAAGCTGCATGTATATAAATAATGTATTTAATGTCAACTAGACAAAATGTGGGATCAAAAATCAAATTCAAACCTGGAAATATACAGTTTACAATTTACAATATACATTTTTTTTTAAATATTAAAACAAAGAAATGTCATGATCTAAAACAAACAAACAAAATTTTCATTCTGTACAATTTACAAATTTTTGTAATCAAGTGGCACTGATAAAAGGTCAGATGTTTATGCTTATATTGAAGCACATTGGATCATTCTCAAATCATGCCGGTGAACATGATCATCAGGTTAATGAATATTTTTTTTATGAAAAACAAACTGTGCTATATTGCAAACAAGCATGTTCACAAGTGGACTGTATATTTATATAAAATCTTGATGCTGAAGCAAAAGGTCATGGCCATGTTATTTGTCAACATCCCAGATATCTATACATGAGCACACAGGCTGATGTATTAAGCAGATGCCAAACACTTCTCACTCCACACTTCAGCACACTTAACACCTCTTCAACTTTGCACAGCTACTAAACTCCTTATACAGCACTCACCTCATTTTCAAATCTGAAGCTCTCTAGACGATCCGTTTTTTCAAACAGTTTACACATGCAACATTGTTACCAAAACTGTCTCCTAACATCTGAGGTGAAGACAAAAGCAGCCACAGCAACAGTTACAGCACAAAACAATAACATTCTGTAAATGTCAATACAATCGATGTGAGAAATACACATGTATACATGTATAGATACAGTATATGACAGCTTGACAATATCAAACAATCCTAAGCAGTCTCCGTAATCAAAACCACCTAGCAACCAGTCCAACACTGTTACCAAATGCCAATGTCAATGTTACTAAATCCATCTCTAGCTTTACCCGGCATCATCATCATCATCATCATCCTCATCTTCCACTACAGTCTCAATCCCACGGCAGCTAAAACTGGGCTTCTGATAGCTCATGCACAACAGTCAGACGGGCTCCAAGCTCTCCCTCCCACAGATCAGAGCACTATCACGACAGCGCTCCAAAGACAGCATAGGCAGGGCGGAAACAAATATGTTCTCTGACTCTGGACTTTTTGACACAATACGCCACTGTTACAGAGTTTGGCAGCAGTGGCACGGGAGCTCGCGAAGCGTGTGAAAACGTGCATGTGATTGTTCCTGCAATATGCCGTGCTGCTCGGAGACTGTAGATACTGACAGCGCTTTCATCTCTACGTGTGTTTATTAGTTCTCGGTGCGATGGGCTCTGTGCCTTTTGCCTAAATGAATAAGGATTCACTTTGGATTTTAAGCACTGCTGTAATTTCTGATGCGGGGAGCATCAAGGCTATGATACTAACAGCTTTTAAATATGCACCAACCGGAGATTTATTTTGGTTATTAAAAGTAACATCAAATTACACAAACTGCGGCAAACAAAAGGCACTTGCATTGTAATTCAGAGTTGATATACAATAAAGACTCGTTTCAAAACCTATTAAATAAACAGTTAGGTTTTCACTAAAAACAATCTTGCTGAAATTAATTGCAGCACACACACACACAAACACACACACACACACACAGTTCTCCTGTAATCATCTTTCTCAGCAGGAGGCCTGTGGAATAGAGCTGATTGACTATAGGAAAAAGCAGGGCTACTTTAACAATATCCTATTATAAAATGTTTTACTTTAATATCTTAATTGGCTCATACATTTCTTCTTATTATTATTGTTGAAAACCAAGATATATTTTTCAGGATTGTTTAACGAATAAAAAAGTCAAAGTACAGCATTTATTTAATATAGATTTTTTTTGTAACAAGGAAAAAGTTTTTACTGTCGATTAACTGCGTCCTTGCTGAATAAACACATTTCTTTAATGACCCCAAACTTTTGAATGGTAGTGTAAAAACTGAAAGAATATCGAAAAAGGCGGGAAAATTCTACATATCCCAATGAGTTTTGCTTAACCACCATTTATGGTATTTACATCACCCTACCAGTTGTTTGGCTTATTTAGCACAATCAGTTGTAGATGTAAACACACCCTCTAATAAGAAATGTAAAAAAAAATTAAACCTGAGACAAAGTTGAAACTTAACTGAGCCTCCTCTGCGCAATAAAATGTTCCTCTGGGGTATTAATTACAGAAGCGTCTTATCGTTCCATCAGTCATTTTCATCAAAAGAGAAGCTTTGGACCACTTTTATTCATATGAATTCAGACTCACAGATTTCTCTGTCTCTGTACGAGAGATAAGGAGAGGACGTCCATGCCACGTGAAGGTCGTGCGTCTGCAGCAGGAAGCGGGCAGCAGGGTGGTTCGCTCCTCTAATCTAATCTAAACGGGAAGAGGCTTCTGAGGGAGATGTAATTTCAGAGGCCCAAAAACAGCAGCTTCAAATGCGGCTGATCACATTAGCTTGCCATCACTAAATAGGATTTCTCTACTGTAACAGCAGAACGTACCCATTACAAATGACTTAAGCTCAGAGACCAGTAACTCAATAGGAGGAAAATCAATATATATCAGAAATAATTACCCCCACCCCCCCACCCCCCTCTCCTTTCCCTCCAAAAAACCCTGTTATTCCACCCACCAAACATCTCCTCCAGCCTCGCCACCTCCCAAGCTCTCAGATCTGTCATTAATCACGCTGAGATTTCAGGGTTGGATAAGATAATTAAGACAGGAGAGGAAAGACAGAGAAGCGTAGATGTGTGGATTTTAAGGTTAGAGAAACGAGGCGTGTTTGAATGGCAGAGATAAGTACAGCAGTTAGGAGGTGACAGTTTGGAAAGAGGAAGAGAAGGAGAAAAAGAACGAGAGAAAGAGAGAGACTGTCTCACCTCTGCTGTGTGTGATCCATCAAACAAAGGGAAAACACAGGAATTCATCATAGCAGAGCATTCGGACTGTGCAAATCAACATTATGTGAAATCGCCCGTCGGCAAGAGGAGGAGGTATAAAATGAAAAACAAATAAATCAAAAGTAGAAGAAAAAAAAAAACATGGCAGACTTTTATCTGTTTCTTTGTTTGTCTCAAGTTTTTTTTTTTTTTTTTTAAGAAACAGGAGACAAAATACGAGACTAAGTGAGAATGTTTCATATGTACCGATTGAACATGTATGTAAATGTAATGTCTGCATGTAAGAGTGACTGCATTAGGAATGCATGCATGTACCTGGTTGTGTTGCAACTCTGTGTGTGTTACTTCAGCTAAATGGCATTTCCATCACTCTCTGCCAGTTCCACCTGATTTCATCTACTTCTGCTGGAACAAACAGCCAGTTGGGAGGCAGCTAGCATCGGACTGGGAATGAAGAGCCTCGTATTGAGACAGAGAAACAGGCGAAAAGACAAAGCGGAGAGGAGGGAAAACTGCCGGCATCTGCTACTTCATTAGCTGGTGAGGTTAAAGAAGTATTGCTTCAGCCTGGCTGACAGAGAATGAAGAAATATCCACCTGGAGTCAAACACAATGGAGAAGATGGGCCATTCGTCACTCTGAGAGGCTGGGAGTGTGGATGAGAGAGCCACTGCAGATGAGCCAAAAGCAGACGATGGAAACACACACACACACACACACACACACACACACACACACACACACACACACACACACTTCGGGCAAAACAGCATGTCTATGTTGATTGTTAGACTCTCAGCTTGAGTTTTAGGTGTTCGCGCTGGTTCAGGATAAAGGACTGTTCACTTTACCCTTATTCAGAGACCTCAATGGGGAGTAACAGTGATCCAGAACCTGGCAGGTGGAGGGAGAAAGGCAAAGAGGAAGAAGAAAAACGGATGGATGCTTTGTTGTTAAAAGTTTAAAATATATAATAAAGAAAGAATAAAAAAAAATTGATGGATGGTCAAACTGAAAACTAAAATGTCCTGTATAGCAAATCTCTGAAATCTAATATAGATGAAAGCTTAAAAATAGCACACAGGTGTGTTTTACCAAAATCAATAACTTTGCATCTTAAACAGCCCTGTAAACTAACCCGCAGCTTAGAGACGACAGCTGGCATTACCAGTTTAAGGCCTTGAGTGTGACCAACTCAACCTCTCAGAGTATTAGAGGTCAGATGTGAAAATGAACCATAAACCAAATGGATTTTCCTTTGTAGTGGTTCATCAATTCACATAAGGCAAGTCAGACCACAATAATCTAAACTGAATTCCTTAAAGCAAGGTTATTTTTGATTGTGAAGTAATATTTCAATTACTTTTGTTTGATTTGTTCATTGCAAACAGCTGAAAGTCTATACATTTTACCAATAAACCTAATTTGCAATGGGTGTTGAATAATTTCGATTACAACTAATATTGTATAGTTATATTTAACTATACAATATTACACATATACATATATATATACACAACACATGTTTTAAGTGGTTTCCCCAAATTTGACTGAAAATTAAACTTTTAATGACTTCTGTGAAAAGTTCAAGTTCGGCTACAGGGTGATTTGAGGGTCAGGGGAAATGATAATAAAACAATAATAATGATTAAATGATTAATACATGTAATTTGTGAACAGATTAAGTTTTAAAATTCCATGTATTCCTATTAGTTATTAAAGCATAAAGTTGATTCTGGACTTTATAAATCTCCAGAAGAGAATATATGCATGTACTCTCCATAGACACATTAAGGTTTAACAAATTACAAAAGCATTTAATTTTCTCCAGTCAGATCTAACACATGGCTGGAAATATAGATTAAAATGTTTGCTTCATCAGTTTCCCCCCTATGAAAGGCCAAGATGTGCACGTCTGTTGCCGCTTTAATGCAAGGAAGATCGCCCCACGTTTCACATTCCCTTCAGAAAAGCTGATTTGTTACATAATAAAGTGATGAGTGAGGAGGAAGATGGTAGCTCAGTGTGGTGGCACTGCGATCAGAGCTTCTTTACGGGTTATTAAGATGTACCTAGGTGTGACAGGGCATCAATAACTTCAGCGCTGGCAGAGATAGCCCGCTGAGAGGCAGATGGCATACATGACTGGATATCAGTGATTATGCAGCATAATTAAAGGCAATCATAATTTCACAAAGTTTCACTTGCACTTTTGCAAGAGGCTGCAGCAGGCGCAATTAAGACGTTATACTGTAGCCTAGGTGCAATGTGTATTGCAAGAAGAAAGAGAGTGATCAAGGAGAAAGAGTAAAAAGAGGAATTGCATGCTTACAAAAAATTTAAATATACATTGGCATTAAGAGCAAGAACCAGAGTGGTGCTTGTCTGTGCATACTTGCCATCATGATGTTAGGGTTTTCTGGGTGGTTGGCATACCTAATTGAACGTAACGAGATAAAAAAGGTGCATGCTGCGAAATAATGGCAGGAAAACATTTTTCTAATGAGGTGCTCTCAAGGGCTGCACTCAATAACATACAGTAATGTGGTCCGATTCGCAAACAAATGACTCTTATAAACTGGTTCTTTTTAGTGAATCAAAAACAAAGCACAACCACTGTAGACAGAATCACAAACAAAAACTCTTTCGAACCAGGAGTTATCGCTTGAACTAGTATGATGAATCCTTAACTGAATTAACAGTACAGTGCATGGACACTGTAACTGAAATTTACCTTAATGAATCATAACTAAATTGAATTAAAACTGATATTTAATTAAATCAAGAGTTTGTGAATCAGAATCAAATTTAATCGAGTGAGGAAATGTGTAATGAAAAGCTTTTCAAACAGATTTCCCGAACACATTTCCCACATGTCATTGGTTGGTAAAACAAATATCACCACCTCAATCTGACGGGATTGGTTCAAGTCCAAAAGGTCGAGTGGAAGATCCCATTACAACACACTATGCAGGCAAAAAGCATCATTCTCCATGGACCACTAACAATAAATGTGACACATTCACGTCATAAATCAAACTTCTGGAGGTAAAGCATCACAAGACAACCTTTCCAATGGTTCTCACGGTCCTCCTTACGGTCTCATCACACATATCACTGAGGCTTCCTCATGCCAAACGCCATGCTAGCATCGTATGAATCAACAAACACTCACACGTGCAAGCTGTAACACAAATTGGGATCAAAGTTAAGCCATATGAAATGAAAATAGACTAGACCAGAACAACGCATATGAATGGTATAAGCAGAGGAAATCATTTTAATTCGAGCCAATTTAGCATTTAAAATACTTGGAAAACATATGTAATGACTTTTTACCCACATATTAGTTATCTGAAAACACACGAGCTAATGAGGGTACTACTGTCAAGCTGAGAGGACATATTGAGTGTGAGTGATTCCTTATCTAGAGAGCACACAGTCTCACAGGATGATGGCCTCTCATTGCTGTCCTTGTGTGGACAGCGGTGATGGGAAAGCAGATGGAGGGTGGGAGTGTGTTTCTGTGTGTGTGTGTCCCTCTTGGATAATAGACTATTGGGATTAAATATTGGCTAGTGCTTCAGGTGGAGGGCAGTGGACTGGCTTGTAATGCATCACACTCAAGGCCTCTCCTCCTCCACCCTCCCTCTCTCTTTCCATCCATCTCTCTTTCTCTGTCACTACAATCCTCTGTATGGTTTATTTATGATAAGACATCCCCCTCCCCAACGAATTTGCCTCGTCCAAACAAGACGGGCTGAGAAAGCGTTTAAAATAAATAACAAACAGAACTCAATCTGACTTACATTTCGAGACAGATATAATTACCTCCCATTTCAATCAACTTCATTGCTATTTTTGTCCACTAAATATCATCTTCAAGCTATCTGCTCCCCAAACCTTCAATTTCGCATAATTACTTCCGTGCACAAAGTTCCCCCGCTTTGACCGGAATTTCAGATATCTAAATGTTGGAGTGACTTTGCCTCGCCCGGGTGCTGTTGCGCATGGATAAATGTGACATTTCGCCACTAAATTAGCATAATCACATTGACGACCGTAGAATCATATTGACTGCAGTACAATGGATTTGATTAGTTGAGGGGGAGCAAACAGCAGCATTATAATCAAGCTGGAAAAGTCACAGGTATTTTTCTCTGTTTTGTTGGAGGCTATCTGTGGCAACACTCCTGTCTGACATTATGCATCCTCGGCTCGCTAATGCAGACTGGAAGCGGCTAACAAGCGGCATGCTAACTGCTGTTAGTGCCGTTGTCCGTACATTAGTGAAGGTTGGTTGGTTTGTTTTGCATCATCTGAGGTGATAAATGCCGGTCGCCGTTTGCAGCAATGACATTCATTTTGTGCTGAGCACTTTGAATGTAGTTTATTGCTGACTTCGGAGAACGACAAAAAAAGTTACATATTTGACAACATAAACTTAAAAAACTAAATTATTCAACACATAAAAAGGGTATTTAATTTCTGCAGAAAATGTGTATATTTAAAATATTTCTATAGTGAGATGATAGCATGTTAGCATTAGCTGCATGTCTATAAATCATCCGAGGACTGCAGTTTATTTAAAACGAAAGTGAAATCTGCTAGTCAGGGTTATTTTATCATGACTTTGTATGTTTATCTAGGCTGTTCGACCTTGACCGTCATTAACATGAATCTGCTCAGCACAATCTTATAAAGCTTTACATAAGCAAGTCCATAAAAGCCAACCAGGGGCCTTTGTGCAAGAGAGATGCTAATTCCTCTTTACCGCCCTTCTGTTATAAATAAAATACTATTTCAGATGTTCAATTACAAAAGTACCTTTCAAGTACCTTTCATTTAAGAGCTCAGTCTGTGTTGCGGCCTTATTGAGAAAAGAGCGAGGGAAACGAGAGGGATAGAGATAAACAAAGGGGAAAATAAAGAGAGAGGTCTTTTATTTAGATCTCATACAATTACTCACAGTCGTCTCTTGTAAGTGCAGCACACTGCAGTGGTTTTCTGCACCGCTCATTTGCTTAACAAGGTAAAAGCCAGAGAGGCCAGTCAGAGAATCAAGACAGATATCTTCATGTAGGGGGAATAATCCAAAAGGAGACCAAACAAGTGTGTAAAGTATCGCTATTACTATTGCTGAGTTCACTGAAGTTAGTTATTTAAACAAACCAGTTTCTGCTACGGGCATGAATGATACACCTAAAAATCATGTGGCTTGTTGAGGAGAAGTTTGCTTATACTTTTCTAAGTGATTGGATGTACACTTTTTATGTTAAACTGGGCTCTTTTTACTTGGGCTTGCAAGCAACCAACCAGAACACCCTTGAAACCAATTGGAAACCACCTGGAACACTGTAGAACTCCCCTAGCAACCAGACAGAAGACCCTAGAAAACACCAAGAAACTGCATAGCAACCACGTAAAACACCCTAGAAACCAGAACAGCTAGAAACCAACTAGAGCAATATGGAAGTAACACCCAGAAAACCAACCACAACATTTTAACATCACAGCAGCAAGTTTCTTAGGAAATAGGTGGACCAATAATGGACTAGTCAATTAGTGAGGTCAGTGTTTTTTTATTTATAGGCTATATAATTTCAGTTTGTTTTACACTTTAAATTGTTAAATAGTTTTTAAATTGCTTTAACTAATATGCTTTAGTTATTTATTAATAAACCCATCTTAAGAAACATTGTCTTCAAATTTACCCATAAAAACATTGGCACTACATTTTTAGACAATGTGTCAAGTCAAAAATAGTTCAACCTTTAAAAAAGCACCTTGAGTCCCTTGCATTCTAGTCAAATTACTCCATCTACATATTTTTGAACGTGAGAACCCTATAAGAAACACATCCGGAAAAAAAAGCTCTATCATAATAAAAAAAATAAAAAAATAAATCATAATTTACTCACCTTCAAGTTGTTTTATACCTGTGTGACTTTCTTTCCTTTGTAAAACACAAAAGAAGATATCTCAAAGTCAAGTTGGGTCCAGACAACAATGGACCCTATTAATTTTTATTCTTTGGACAACATTTTTCTAAAAAAAAAATTTGTCGTCTGATGAAGAAAAAAAGTCATACAGTTTTGGAACAACATGAGGGTGAGTAAATAAATTTTGGGTGAACTATTCTTTAAAGGCGGATTTGTCATCACACACATTTAAAAAAATAAAAAAAATAAATCATCATCATAAATAAAGTGAAATAAATACGTTTTTATTTATTTATTTGTTTTAGTTTTCCTGCATGTAATGGAAGCATGCGCTTGCAGGTAATTAGATCTTCTCGGCCTCCCAGACATACATTGAGTCCTTGAGGAGAGAAAAAAATCTGCCTTGCAAGCTTCCCATCTGATCTCAGGACTTTGTGTTTGTACTTCGTTACAGTGGCTGATACAAGATTAGATAGACGCTGGCATATCGCAGACGTGCATCTCGATGGCTCGCAGAGTGCACTTTCCAATTCTAGAGATGACCTTCTGAAAGAGCGGAGCGAAACGAAAGTGAGCGAGGGAGAAAGTGGGGGGGAGTTTCAGGAAGGGCACGGGAAGCTGATACCAACTCTCCGATTATAATCACAGAAATCGGCATCCTGGCTGCCCAAGACTGTCCTTAATGAAAAGAGATATTCACAGTGTAGCTAGCGGTAATGCTTATTATCTTAGATGTTCTACCGATCGTCTGGTTAATTCACCTTTGCTGAATGGGCAGGGGGGTGGTTGAGGGGGTGTGAACTAATTACAAAGCATTGATGGCTTTGATTGAATCTGTTTGAGATGACTGACTCAGCAACGGGATTTCAATACACCCCGTCCCAGGGTGAGCATTGCAAATCAATGTTCCTTAGTAAGCGTTTTGCTACGATGACTCGAAAACATACAGGACTTAATTCAAGAAATCAGTTTAAGAAATGCTTAAAATGAGAGCTCACTACGGGGAGCTACAGGTCCATGATCATTTGAGCTATAAAGCTGTTGTAATTTGTAATATGAGGAGCTTTAGTATAGAAAGAAAATTATTTCAGCTGCAGACCACCTTTTATGTGAGCTATGGATTATGCAGTTGAACACTAATAATCTAAATAGAGCTAAAGGCCTATAGTCTGAGATATTACAATAATGCGACATAAACATGCAAACACCACATCTCACCTCCATCAACACAAACTCTCCAATATTCATCCCCCATAAACTGATCTCAGACACGCTCTCAGGACGTGTAGCTGTCAATCTGTGTTTACTGCAGATCAATCTAGGGAATTCTATCAGTAACAGCAGAGATCAATGAGTTACAATTGGTCTTTGTATGACAGGCCCAGGAGACTATGTTTTCGTGTTTGGTGAGATATGCTGATTCAGACAAAAACTGTGTTATTCAAGTAAATGCTCAAAGAAAACAAGAGAAATAAAGCAATAAAAGGTAATAAGTAATAAAATGTCAAATGACATTTTGCACTATTGTAAAAGAGGCAGACTTCAGGGTAGGGCTGCACGATATTGAAGAAAAATGCGCTATGCTATAACTCATTAAATAAAGCAATATTCGATATGCGATACGATAATGCTTAAACTTAAATTATCTTTAAAAAATATTTAAAATTATATAACCTACATACATATTAACATTCTTTTTGTGACAAGAAAACATCCCTACAACTTCTGAAAGTGAACAGCAGCATAAGAAGTGTTATTTTAACATCAGGGTAAACCACGGGGTTTAGGGTTTCAGGTTATCCTACATTAGGTTTATTTAACAACAGAAACTGAATAATCAGATATAAAAATAAAACACTCCTTAGTTTTCCCTGCATGAATTAAATATACTGATTCTTATTAGAGCTACAAAAGTTATTCAGCCAAGAGCAGTGAGTGATTTTCTCTTTGTCTTTTGTTCATTACCCGTTATTGCAAGCTGTTGCGATATGCATATTGCGATATATACATTTGCGATATTTCTATATATTGTGCAGCCCTACTTCAGGGTGCATAAACCTATGCAATTTTTAACCAATCAACAAAGATCTTAAAATAAAAAAAAGCCTTAGCTACAAATGTAACAATTATCACTTTTTGTAACTTAAGGGGTTTGTTGCAACTGGCAACAGATTTGGATGACCAAGAAATCATTCAACTCATCAGTAAAAAAAAAACATCACAATTCAGCCTGAATTACTTTTTCCAGCTCATTAGGAGAAGATAACTGTATCGTTTTTATTGGATTTGTCTTACCGACTCCTATAACATGAAGTATATGGATACATAATCTATAGAGGTCCTGTAATATGAGCTATACAGCTCTTGAAGTCGACATGAAATTTGCAACCCGTTTTACTTCTGAAATCTGACGTATTTCAAGTGTAACAAGATATTCAATGAGAAAAACTGTATGGGAACTGATCATGAAAAGTGTGTTGCATGCCAAAATGAAGCTACAAATGTCAGTTGAAAAGTTTCAAAGGTGTTATACATTACCCTTTGTTTGTTTTTTAAAGAAATTAATACTTTTATTCAGCAAGAATATTTTAAACATTGTTTGTTTGTTTTTTTAAAGAAATTAATACTTTTATTCAGCAAGAATATTTTAAACATCGTTACAAAAACATTCTATTTCAAATAAGTTGTTCTTTCTAGCTTTCCCTTCATCAAAGAGTCTTGAAAAACTTCATCATGGTTTCCACAAAAAATATTAAGCAGCATAACCTGTTTTCAACATTGATAATAATCAGAAGTTTTTCTGAAATTATGAGAGGTCCTGCTAAATGTGGAATTAAAACTATTGAATTGTTAATCCTGCTGTTACACTCTCAGAAAAAAAGGTACAAAAGCTGTCACTGTGGTGGTACCTTTACAAAAGGTACGCCTTTGTACCTAAAGAGTGCATATAAGTCCCTCAAAGGTACATATTGGTACCAATCGTGTACATATTAGTACCTAAATGGTACATATTAGAACCATTTTGAAGGGTACTGTCCCAGTGACAGCTTTTGTACCTTTTTTTCTGAGAGTGTACAAGCACGACACGCTACTGGAAAAATTGCATTTCAGAAGTATATGTGATACTTCAGTAAGTCTGAAAGATTAGGGAAAATATGGATGCAAGGTGTGAGCATTCATGTGCATGAGCAAGAAAAGGAAATACTTCCATAACACATCAGGTTTGAAACTCTGTAATGACTCGGAGAATGAACTGCATTGGACTTGACATCAAGCTGATTTGAAAAGCTTGTCGCTTGTTTGGGGGGGGGGGGGGGGGGTGGAGCAGCTGCTTGTGAAAAATCACAGGTTTATTTCTGTTCCAGGATTCTCACCTCCGCTTCTTTATCTCCTGTTAATTAGCATCACTGCTAACAAGAACTCTAGCACATATGCAAAACGCACGCATCTCCTCCTGTTCTCCTGTAGAGTGTATGTGGGGGAGAGAAGACATAATCTCTCATTCTGCAAGCTTTACAGAGAGGAAACTAATTAACTTGGGCAGGCTCTTAAAATCCAATTGGGTTTTCACCCGATGCAGATTATTTTAATTAATCTAGTATGAAATGAAATGAACAACTAACAGAGAAGCTGGACTTTGCTGATGTTTTGTTTCATAAACATCAGACACAATGCTGACATGCTTTAGCAGCTAAACGCAAGGCATTATGTTCACACTCTCCAGCGTAAAGAAAAGAGACAGTATACTCCCCAAAAAACTTGCAAGGTGGAAAAGAGAGAGAGACAGACTTTGGGCCCTATTTTAACGATCTAAGCGCATGGTCTAAAGCGCAGGGTGCAAGTTTACTTAGGGCGTGTCCGAATCCACTTTTGCTAGTTTAACGACAGGAAAAATGGTCGGCGCACCAGGTGCATGGTCTAAAAGGGTTGTCCCTATTCTCATAATGAGTAATGGGTGTGTTTTGGGATTTACGCGCATTAAACCAATCAGAGTCTCATCTCCCATTCCCTTTAAATGCCAGTTGCGCTCACGCCATGGTGGATTCGCTATTTACATGACGGAATTTGATAGTGGAAAGACTGAACGCGTCTCCAGTGCGCAAACGGAACTGCTCGTGTGCGAGGTAAAAGTGCGCAAGCAGACCATCTGCGGGACAAGCCGGATTCAACCATATCTTTATGTACACAATAATAATCTTTTACATTGTAATCCTTTTATTTTAAATATGTGGCATGTTTGTGTGCTGCTGTGCGTCCCTGTGTGTTTAATAACCTATAGGCGCACATTATTACAAAATATTGCGCCATTGACTTTAGACCAGGTTTCAGTTGGTCAATGGTGCAGTCTATTTCTGTTGCCTCAAAATAGCAACGCGCCAACAATGCGCCAGAACACACCTCGTTTTCAGACCAGCACGCCCATGGGCGCACAAATGGGCGCAAATGCATTTGCTATTTAAACAACGTGGCACAGGACGTGAAAATGATAACTGCGTCGGACTGAAACTAGCAAAAACACTTGCGTCGCGCTTGGCGCTGCATTGCGCCGGGTGTAAGATAGGGCCCTGTGAGTGTTGTGACAGTAAAAGGCCTCTTTAAAATCACCGCTCACCTGATTGGCAGGGTCACTCAGTGCGTTTCCCTGTCACTCACAAGGCACCTCTCACCTCTTTAATATTCCTGACATCTAACGGGGGCTTTTTCTTCCTTCTTTATGCCTTTTGAGTGTGAGATGGCACAATACAAGGCAACCTGTCAGATTCAGCCTATATGGCACAAAACAGTTGAATTAATGTACCATAACCGATTCGTTACGAAAGGTAACTGATTTAACATTCACATACAGTCACACATTAATATAATTTGAATGAAAGTGTAACTAAATATAATCACTGGTATGTTACATTACCGGAAACCTATGGCTCACGAGCCACACCTGGCTCTTTGACAAAAAACATGTGGCTCGCCAGGTCTCTCACCCTTTACCAACAACTGAGCAATAATGCTATGTAAAAGCATATAAAAAAGTGACTGGACTGAAACATATCCTTTTATTGAAACTGGTGCTTTGCTGTGCCGGGAGACATTTCAAAACATTTCACAGCATTTTTCGCAGCATTACTTTCGCTTTTTACTTGACTGTATTATATAAATGTTAAATTATTTACTATTGGTTGTTAAAGAGAAAAACTAAAGGTTACATTATATAAAAACTTTTTTTTTTAAATGTACCTTTAATTAGAAAAAAAAAAATGTATTCAGAATTTCTCATTAGTGACCTATCTGCCTCTAATTTTGCAGAAAGAACCCAAAAAGATCTTGATATGCACAGAACAATACAGCTGATTTTTATTGAAGTCTCTGGTTTTGTGGATTAGTATTTTAAGGGTAATAACTGTGTCCTAGGATGGTGCTGTCATTATTCCCATCCACACTGTTCTTTGCACAATTGTAATTTCCTTTTTAAATATTCCATTATCTGAACACAAGGTTAAAAGAAAGACAAAACTCAATACGTGCTATCTTCTATCCTGAATAAAAGTTACTGACACACTACACAAGCGAACCGTCTTTTTCAGAATACTCTTTATTCAAATTTCAGACATTTGGTTTGCTTCCACCTTATGTCCCCCGCACACAAGAATTGAGTTAACTGTGTTTGATTATCTATTATAGCAACTGCTAATCTTGCTTTCATTCGTTTTAAGATACGGCAAACTCGTTTCACCATGTCTGAAAATAATTCCACTAATAACCAAATACGCAACATGTTGTCTGCAGAAAGTCAGTTCAGATTAGATGTGCCATTTGTCATTTCAAAAGTCTGAATGGAGCTGTACAGCAACAGATTTGTGACTGCAGATAACTACCCGTTTCATTAATGACCCACAAGTTTGAAGAAGATTAGAAAAATACCTACAAGAACTCATTTTCCAGTATGTGTCGGCACTGACGGAGGCCTGGCTTCTGCGAGTGAGCGAGAAAGAAGGCTGGACTGAAATCTCAGCCACTTTAATCACTGCCACATGCTGTTTCTTTTATTAATGCAGTGTTGGAGGAATATTCCTGTTGAGGATTGTCAAGTGCTTGACTGATTCATATATTTTTATTTTTTTTTAATCTGTCACCTTTTCAAATACTGTGACTGGGAGACACGAGAGTGTGCATTCACACACATACACAATGAGATACCATGTTCAACGTGCGATTTTCAATCTGTGGCATGAGGGGAAAAAAATAAAACAAGGCAGATATTCAATTTAGATAGAGAACAAGGCCAAATCTTCTCATACACTGGAGACAATGCTCCATTTGCCTCAGCAGGCTTAAAAAGAGCATGCAGGAAGCACACGGTGCGAGAAACTGACAGCTCAGGAGTGAAAATTTCCAATTATGGATCTGAAGAAACAGAAACACAGAGAATGAAAAGCAAAAGGTACATGATGTCTCTGTGAGGAGCCAGACCTGTGTGCAGCTTCCTTTATGCTTTCACTTGAAAATGTGGACAGAGCTCGCAGAGACTGTGAGGAAAACAAAGAAAGAAGGACAGGCTGAAATGTAGCATCTACTGTACCTCTCTATAGAAATAATAATACATAGCTGGCCTGACCAATTCAGATCAACTATTCACATGCTACAAAAACCACTGGGACTTTATAAACTAATCTAGAAATAAATTTCTCTTCTTAAATGAATCAACCCTAAATCAAACAATGCAATTTAACCTTTAAATCAACAAAGCAACATTCTATAAGAAAACCACATTATATATATATAAGAATTTACATACTTCTCTCTTCTATAGGCAACCAATTTCCATCAGTCATTTGAATGAAGACCAGACCCCTTCATTTAGGCCATGAAGTTCTGTGTAATATAACTAAAAGAATAACTGGAGCAGCAGGCAAAGTGCCGACACGTACACAAAACCTAGACTATAATTGAAGTATAATTAACTTTATCATAACTAGAATATATAAATCATCATATCAAATTCTCTGGCAATAAAAAATATAGCTCTGCAGCTCAGTAAAATCATCTTAAGGCTGGAATACACAAGTTTTGCTCAGATTTTTGCCCCGATTTGCAGTCTGGACAAATCAACAATAGTTGCTAAAAATCTGCGCAAGTCTGCAGATTGTGGGCAGTCGGAGTTGACAGATTTCACAGAAAATCGAGTAGCGTATGATGGGCACAGACTCCGATTTTTAGCTTCAGACTATGATTGCATCCAGTCGGGGAATATCAAAACATGTTTGATATTGTGAGACGATTTTAACACATACCTTGAAACCAAAGCTGTCCTCTATCTACCTGTGCTGCAATAAAATAAAATAAAATAACAATACAAAAGTAAATGAACAGAACACACGAAACAAATTAGCCTGAATATCTGACCAATCAGCACAAAAAACAACTGACTGCACCACTCACCTCTAACTCCCATTGTAACCTGTAGAGTCCATACTGACCGCATCTACATTTTTTCTTTTGCGACTCAGTACAGTTGCTACAACAACAACTGTTTCATATGTCTCCTAGCAATCAGGCACGTGTTTCTGTGCGAGTTTGTTGTGTTCGGAACAATTTGGAAGTCTGGTAGTGTATGATCTTCAGTCCTTTATTGGGTGATTCCCTGTTTTTCTCTGTAACCATTTACAAAGTCGTCAAGTGTATGATGCCTAGTGTTTTAAAATCGGTTTAGATGTATGTTATAGTGTAGCTGTTTCGTGGTTTAATGATTAAAACACAGTGTTCTAACCAGACAAGAAAAAGTGACAAACCTTAAAACGTTTACAGCTTTGCACTGGATATCCCCACCCACTTGCGCAATCTTATTGGTTCAAAATCTACCTATACTTTACATTAGACAAAGCATTGTCTGCTTGGTGTCACATCACACAGCAGTTTGAACAGATAAAGTGCTTGCTGCTGGATACTTGTTGCATTGTGCCTGGAGTAACTTTACAGTCAGCTATAGCAAGCTTACACAGTCATACTTCACTAGACTCAGTTCAACTCAGTTAAACCCAAGTTTCTAAGCAAAGTTTGTAATTTCTACCTGATCTGTTTTGGCACTCAGAGTGTACATTTGTGCTGTGGAAGAGCACGGCTACACATCCAACTCCTCCTCTCCATCTCAGCCAAGCATTACATGAAGGCTGATTGACAGCTCTTGGAATTGTATCAAAGACAAGCGCCAAGCTAAGTGTGTGTGTGAGGAGAGAAAATAAATATAAAAGTGGCTGGCGGCAGAGTCTGCCGAGGAGGCAGTGGCTGGGTATCTTTCACATGCAGTGTGTCACATTCCTTTCCCACGCTATACACATCTTGGAGAAGAAAATATCAGCTAAAGAGGAAGGAGCCTCTTTGAAAAGGGCCCTTGAAGCCTTTTCACTCAACCCTACAGTGCTTAGAAGCTTCTCATGTACATCTGTAGCATAGACAAAGGTAAAGAAGTACTCTCTTTCACCTGCTTCAATTTTTCTCTCTTTCACAAATATAATTTAATTGGGTGCCAACATTGTCCCGTGGCCGAAATTAGACTACACGATCGGTAAAATGATCTCCAGATGAATTCATTTGCAAACAGCCCAGCAGAGAGCGTCTCGCTGTGTGGCGGGGGTGGTGATTTCATGATTTCAGGACGACGGACAGCTCATCTCTCTGTCTTGGCTACAGCAGTAGCTGGGAGGCTAGGCAGAGTGCCAGTCTTCAACTTTTCTTCCTTTACTTGTTTCAATTTCCTTCTAATTTCTTTAAGTACTCAGTGCTACATGCTTTTTTTCGCACACGCTACACTATACACAAAACAGTTAAAGAAATTCTACAGGAAAGTGCAGTTTTCTTATTAGATTGGGAATATCCTCGGGTGATGTGGGACGGGGGAGGTGGAAACTAGTCTGGAAGCCCGAGGGAGGATATGAGATTTTAATGGGTCATGCGGTCCTACTCTAAAGAAAGCTTTCTTTGAGACCCGAGCTGACCCAGACATGGCTCTATCTGCTGTAGGAAGCACTTCACAAGAGGCAGAAGGCACTGATCTGAGAGCAGGCCTGCTATGGGACTGCACGTGCACTCATGGCAGCGAGCTGAAAATAAAGACTGCTCCGGGAAGAGTTTAATTACATGAGGTTGCTGCTGGCGGATAATGATGGGCATTGATTGGCTTGTGTGTGGCAGCTGGGAATAAGACTGGAGAGTGTTGACCGGGGTGTCAATTTCATTCACATCAATTAACAAAAGCAATTCTCCCTCTGCACACGCTCCTACCTTAATTCAGACTTAGAAACATTACAAGAGCACAAACAGGCATTTCTATGTCATTTACTTTTTCTGTCCATTTTTGTCTCTCTCTATATAGCAAAAGGAGATAGCCACTACTTAAAGGGTTCATTCTAAACTTGACTTGGTGTGAAGAGTGTTCACGCTGCCGTTTACCATACATACAGTGACCATGAGATATCAAGCGGCAAAAAGGCAGCCCTGATAAATTGTATGATTTGACCAATATATGCCAAGTTTTCTTTGTGCGAGAAACAGACAGAAATTTAAGTCATTATTCTATGTTAAATCAAAATGAAATAGTTATAACCTTCCCTGTGACTGGTTCACTGACTCATTGATCCGTCTCACATGAACGATTTATTCTCGACATTATTTCTCTCCTGAATGTGCGAAGGAGAGCTATTTAGTTATTGTTGACCTAAATTTTGGGCTGTTACCCACACAAAGCTATTTTACAACTTTAGAAGACTACTTTTAAGATATTTTATGTTGCAAACCATGCTGAAATTCAGACCAACATCATGATTGAGAGTGTGAAACTGCAACAGTTACAACAGTTCAATCAACAATATGGTAATTTTGAGTAAATTACATTTTTGACGATACTGAATTTACTATCTGATCCTGGATGAACTAAAAGGTTTAAACAAATTGTTTGAAAGAATAATTCAATCACTCACTCATATTCAATGAAATAAAAAAATTAAATACTAGAATGCTTTTTCAAAAGCAGAAATAGTAAGAGAAGAAGGTTAATACTTGCATTCAAAAGTTTTGGGTCCATAAGATTTAATACTTTTATTCAGCAAAGATGCATTAAGTCAAAAGAGACATTAGAGACATTTACAGTGATTTCAAATAAATGCTGTTCTTTTGAACTTTCTATTTATCAAAGAATTGTGACAGTTTCCACAAAAATAGTAAGCAGAACAATAGATAAAAACAAGAAAAGTTTCTTAAGTACCAAAACAGATTATCATAATGATTACTGAAGGATCATTTGACACTGAAGCCTGGAGTAATTGCTGCTAATATCACAATATTACCATTTGTATGCAGCCTTGGTACACATAAGATACTTTTTTGTTCTGGTTTAGTTAAAAAAAAAAAAAAAAAAAACCTTGCCAAACCCCAAAGTTTTAAATTGTATTGTACTATGCTCTTTCAGGTTGTAACCAGTCGTTTTGCAATTGTTTTGGTGAAATTGAATGAATCAGTTGAATGCATGATTCAAATACTCCTTCATAAATCGTTGGACCAGACTTGTATAAAAAGTGCATATACCTCACCACGTCCGTATGAAGTGTGTTGAGAGCACAAACCACACAGTTGAACAGTGTGGCTTCACTTGCTCCAGAGAATAAAGCTGTACTCCTGGTCCTCTGGGCTACTGGTAAGTAAGACAGTACCGTGTGTCTGTATGCAGGCGGTGAGACAGCTGTCACTGCCAATCTAAATGCACATGAAGACGGGGTTAGGGCAGTGCAAACCATGATGGGAGGGAATGGAAGAGAATGCAAAGATCTGTAAAGCTTCACACACAGACAGTCGCAGATGTACGCTGAAACACACACTTAATGGCCTGAGATGAGAGGGTGAGACCAGGTGCTGTAGAGATCAAGTTAGCTGCGGTAGAACCATAATTGAAGGCCTGCAGGATGAGGTCAACCTCTTTAAATAATACACCAACAGTGTGACACACAGGCACATACAGTATTGCTGACAGGCATTGCTGAGTGATTTGAATGGTTGCTAGGTGGTTGATTACTGGCCCAATTCAAAATAACCTACCAACAAGTTCTGTTGTATAGATATTAGGGATGGATAACAATGGTTAACCCTTAGGGGTCGACAAATGCTCCGGCACGTTTTGCTGGATTTTCTTCACATGGTAGCAAAATAGAAAATACTCCCGCCATTTATGGTCATACAGACAAAAGAAATCTGAAAAAAAAAGAAAAAAAAAATTTAAAAGGTCTACTTTTGTATGTGTCCACTTACAATTAAAATAGGGCTGTGAAAAGATTAATCGCGATTAATCGCATCCAAAATAAAAGTTTGTGTTTACATAATAAATGTGTGTGTACTGTGTATAATTATTATGATCATATAGGGATTGTCAAAGTTTTTTTTTTTTTTTTTTTTGTCACCTTACTGAATTTTTCGTCAACAATACCAGGGACACCGAAGCACCGGGGAACATGAAATTTGGTGGGCATGTAGCCCCACTAGACTTCTAAGGAAAAATTTCGTTTGGTCCCCGGGGGCTACTCCCCCCCCGCGCTGGGCCCCCCCAAACCCCAAAAAATGCAGTTTTTCCTAAATAACTACCTGAACCGTGGCACCGAGGATGAAGAAATTTTTATTTCTACTAAAAATTAGTAAAAATTATTCTTAAGTCTACTAGACTTTTACGGAAAAATTTCGTTTGCAGGGGTGCAAACACATGTATGGTCAAAAAAGAGAGAGGTAATCGAAGCCCTCGTCCCGCGGCAAAAATCCAGATACTACATTGCCACCATCCCCAACCCACCCCTATAGGCACATAGAGTCAAATGAAATTTAGAAAAACTATCTTGCACTTCTTCTTCTTGCTTTACTGCTACTTCCTGAAAACAATTTCACCTGATGATTTGAATAGCTCTTTTTGTAAAGAATTAATAATTCTAGGATGATTGGGGTAATTGTGTAGGGTAGGCCTAGTGCATCTGCATAGAAACTAATAAACAAAATACAAATATAAATACAATAAAACACAAATACACGAGAAATAAAGCAGTGCTTTATGTTTTTCAGGTAACTTAACTGTATTAAGTATTAATACAGTTTCTCTTTTGTTGTTTGATTAACTTTGGTGACACAAACAGCTGCAGGTATATTGGGTGCTGCCCCTTTAAGACGAATGCACGTATCTAATACCGGTAATGACACGCATCCGTTTTATTTTGACTGCGTTTACCGGGAAACTCGTTGAGACTGTTTTTTCGTTTTTCCGGTAATGACACGCATCCGTTTTATTTTGACTGCGTTTACGGGGAAACTCGTTGAGACTGTTTTTTCACTGTTTTTTCGTGCACATGTTCAAACACAAATAGATAAGAAAGAAAAGGGAATTCGGTGTTCACGAACTTCACGTGCTGTCTGCGACTGCGTGGCTCTGTGCGCCGACAGACCATCTACATTTGGATGTTAAACATAAAATATATAGCCTGATACAGCAAAGACAACGTCGGCAGTATTGACGGCAAAATAGGCTACAGTCAGAATATTTCGTTCTGTAGGCCTATTGACAGGGGCAATATTTGAAAATCGATAATTAGGCCTATTTTTTAAATTACAATTATATATGCATTTGTCAAAACCGAGAGACTTTCAAGCATCAAAATGTAATTTATTAATATGTATTTGCGCCTTCTATTTTGTTTGAAAACTTCAACACTCGTGCGTGTCGCGTGAAAAATAGGCGTCGGTTGCGGTTCTATTTCTAGCACGCGGTTTCGGCGCGGCTCGAGAAGTGTGTGTGTCACGCAGGCATTGTGCTCTAACACAAGCTCTAACCAGTTAACATGAGAGCCGACATAAAAACGGACACTCCACGCCGCGCAGAGAGAAATGTGATGCAGTGGCAGATCCAGAGTGAGACAGAAACACTAGTGGTTCACGCTTGCGCACATACTGCTGGTCGCGCAGTGTTCTGATTCGCTTATTTCCTATTTACTTGTTGGTGGATCCAATGAATCCAGAATTACTGTTGGTTAAATTATAATCAGACCCTCTCAAACCACCACCCACCCCCCACCACCCCCTTAAAAAAAAACTCTTCGGATCTGCACGATTCACACAAGTCACCCAAACTGACGTGAAAAAAGCGGGAGGCGCCGAAAAGCGCGCTGTTTGCACCCCTGGTTTGGTCCCCGGAGGCCACTTCCCCCCCCCGCGCTGGGGCCCCCGTAAATTTTTCGTCAACGATACCAGGGACACCGAAACACCGGGGAACATGAAATTTGGTGGGCATGTAGCCCCACTAGACTTCTACGGAAAAATTTCGTTTGGTCCCCGGGGGCCACTCCGCCCCCGCGCTGGGCCCCCCTTAACCCAAAAAAATGCAGTTTTTCCTAAATAACTACCTGAACCGTGGCACCGAGGATGAAGAAATTTTTATGGTATGTTGGTCTACTAGACTTTTACGGAAAAATTGCGTTTGGTCCCCGGAGGCCACTTCCCCCCCCGCGCTGGGGCCCCCGTAAATTTTTCGTCAACGATACCAGGGACACCGAAGCACCGGGGAACATGAAATTTGGTGGGCATGTAGCCCCACTACACTTCTACGGAAAAATTTCGTTTGGTCCCCGGGGGCCACTCCCCCCCCGCGCTGGGCCCCCCAAAACCCAAAAAAATGCAGTTTTTCCTAAATAACTACCTGAACCGTGGCACCGAGGATGAAGACATTTTTATGGTATGTTGGTCTACTAGACTTTTACGGAAAAATTTCGTTTGGTCCCCGGGGGCCACTTCCCCCCCCTGCGCTGGGGCCCCCGTAAATTTTTCGTCAACGATACCAGGGACACCGAAACACCGGGGAACATGAAATTTGGTGGGCATGTAGCCCCACTAGACTTCTACGGAAAAATTTCGTTTGGTCCCCGGGGGCCACTCCATGATACTGTCACACACACACATGCAGGAATACAAACAAACGCAAGCATGCACACACACTGACATCCACACGCACAGACACACACCCATACACACACATACAAATCCACATGCACAGACACACACACACAAACACACACGCGCACACATGTACGCACACATACATACACGCACAGACACACACACACACAGACACACACATACACATACACAAACACACACACATACACACACACACACACACACAGACAGACATGCACATACTATTACTTAGCCAGTGCAGGCCTGAGCGGCGGTCATATTTTGTACCGCGATGCGGTACATCTAGTTTTGTATATATAAATACACACACTTGCATGTATATATTTAAGAAAAATGTGTTATTTATATATACAAATATTTATATTTATATATAATATAAATTATATGTTAATATATACAGTATATACATGCAAATATTTCTTAAATAAATACATGCAAGTGTGTGTATTTATATATACAAAATAATTATACACAGTACACACACATTTATTATGTAAACACAAACTTTTATTTTGGATGCGATTAATCGCGATTAATCTTTTCACAGCCCTAAATTAAAACAAACCATTGTGTTTTTTATCTAGAGCACGACTCTAACCTGAAACAAAACTCAGCGAATACTTGTCACACAGACCTGAGCAATATACTGTATCTTTATAAACATTTAAGTGGTTTAAGTGGGTTTGTTCAAATAAGCATGAGCATTAGCGAGCACCACTAAATACATAAAATACACATCACCTTTGTTCTGACATTGTGGCTTAGTAGACATGCTATTGGTCCATGAAGTCTTACCAGTAATATCCAGGCAGAACTTGAAGCCCACATCTTCAAAAAAAACATTGTCCACTGGGGGATCACAAGGGTAGAGGGGGTGTATGTTGATAAAATCTGGCCGTGCACATTAACAGAGGTGCTTTATGATCAAGAGCGTGAAGGTGTGGACTGGATATAAAGCAAATGCTCCTTTTGATATTGACTCTGACCCCTGGTACACTTGCTATGGGCTGCTGCACTCCTAGTATGGAACACCAGAGCCTGCATGGATCTTTCTTCATACCTATCATCTACTGTCTGTTTCCCTCTGGAGAACCAGAGAGAAAGAGAGAAAGGTAGGGAAGGAAGGAAACATATATCTATAACAAAAATCCACATGTACTACTTTATGACTTTATACAAACGATACCTCTACAGTTGAGAGGACAGTACTTGGAGTAAAGATCGGCTCCACCAGGCCCAGAACTACTGTAATTAACAATCTCTCTCTCAGACACACACAATCTCTGCATGTGGCATAGCAGATCTAAGTGTCAGAGCTTGTTTTGGTGGTGTGTGGGTTTCAATATGACTCCACTAAATGCCAGGCAGGCTCTCTAAAAGAAGTAATAAATCATCATATGGGAGCAGCGCGCCTCAATATGCACACGAAACACTGCCATCTCCCCAGGCGACAGACACACACACATACACTTAACACTCTCGCTCACATACAAACCTCTCTGATTCACCTACATCTACACACACACACAACAATGTGGCATAATAAAAATGATCAAGTGCATTCCAAAGAACATCTCAAGAATATGTTGATCACTCACTGTCTCCGTATAGAGTAACACATATTCATAATGTAAGACATCATAACCCACTGATGCAGAAGGAAACTAATGCGTTTAGCTTCAAGAGGTTTTATGATACACTACGAGTCACACCTGGATACACCTACACATTCTTTATATTACTATTTTCTACATTTTAGAATAATAATAAAGTATTTAAAGCCATATATAACACAAAATGTAAGTCTGGGAATTATGTGGTGACCAAAAAAAGTTACATCACAACTGCTTTAAGCTTTTAGATATTTGTTTTAAGATATAAGGGAATAAGAAATTGTACAGGCAATTGACTTGTGTATAGTAGCCCCAAACAGTGTGTATATATATATACACGCACACACACACATTTACGTATTGCAAAAATATCCAAATAATTTTGAGGCCACTGTACATTTTTGTGTGTACACAGAAAATCCCACTTGTTAACTGGTATCATAAGTCTACAGGCAATGCTCCTCCATAGTGCAGATTAAACTCTGTCAGATTCAATATCTCATTCAGTCGCAAAAACCTCAGGAGGTTCTCTTTCAAAAAAGAGGAAAGAGAGGAGAAGGAGAAGAAGGAGGAGAAAGAGAAGAAGAAGAAGAAGAAGAAGAAGAAGAAGAAGAAGAAGAAGGGTTTTAAACTCTACACCCCAAGCTAATGAATCCATATAATTGAGGGAGGAGACAGAAAAGAGGAAGAGGCCTTGGGGAAATCGCAGATGAAAATGGCTGACAAGGTTCTGCGTGCACATTGTGCTTTAACAGAAAAAAATGAAGACACCCAGTGCTGACAGGAAATTAAACATGTTCGTTCTGGGTGACACACGCCTGCTCGTCAGAAAATGAGCAAGAGAGTAAGGGAAAGGGGAAGCATTTTTCATGTAAAACACCCCAACTGGGCCTGTGAAGCACACACTCACACACACACACACACACACACACACAACCAACCCAGACCTGTCAATTATTCCTCATGTTCCCATGTATAACTGGAAGAACCACAACATTGTGTATTCGAATGTCATAAATGTCATAAAGTAAATCATATTCACACCAAAGCACACACTACTGCATCTAAATTGATCTATTTACCTAGATATCTTTGACTGCAGGGACGATGACCCACATGAATCAAATACGACAATGTGTGCAGGAATTACTAGCAGAGGTCACAAGGGTATTGCATTGTATTTTAGGAGAACATCTAAACAAACAATTATTAAATGTTATTCAGCTGGCATCTAAGGTCTTTAGTTCACATCCAGTTCAAAAAGAGCAGATTCCACTGAAACTAAAGGTAAATTATATTGCACCACAGTAGTAAAGGATGACTGAAAGAGGCAATAGGCAGTAGCCTGTGCTTTAGCAATACTTGATGTGTGTTTCTTGTCCTCTCTTTCTTCTTCATTCTCACGTCTCAGAGGATGTGGGCTGCAGAGAAAGCCAACAGCATGTACAGTCAGACGTCTGTCTCTCCGTGGAATTCCCGTCCTGTAGGAATCTCATTATGAACAAATGCTGGCAGATCAGAGACAAAGAGAAAGTAAGCGAGACAGAAAGAGCTCACCATGAAGAAACTTTCACTGTAAAATCCATATGTAAGAACATGTAACTTTCAGCCATCTCAGTCCTAAATGAACAATCCCTTCAGGGACGTGTCAGCATAACACTTCCTCCTGTGTGAGACTATACAAGCCCTGGTTCTTTACTTCAGAACCTTCCAATGTAGAGGAAGATGTGGAGCAGAAATACATCTGGAGGTGGTGCAGGTTAGAAGGCGAGTGTGCTGGTTTCCAGAGAAACGATCACAGCAGAACTTTGCAATAATTATAAGCATTTTATAGCTTCTGGCTATTAAATCAGCATGTATCTACCATCTTAAGAAAAACAGAGTCCTAATGAGAGATGAGTGCACTGGATTGAGTACATCGTTGAACTCAAGGTTCCCTCATGCCTTAAAAACATAATTTATGACATTTTTAGCAATGCTTGCTAAGGCTAGCATCACTATTTTTATTGCCGACATGAACAACCCCCTTACCCGAAGTATTAAACTTTGGCAAATAACTCGTCCTGCATTGTTTGAGCTATGGACATGAATGGCACCTTCAATAACTCAACTTGTTGGGGAGAGATGCGCAATTGCTTTTCTTAATAATTTTCCCTCCCTTCCTGAATAAGTCTTAAGTGACTAGTAACCACACAGAACAGCCTAGCAACCACCTTTAACACCTTAGCAACTGCACACCAATGCCCTTTAGCATGGCTATGCATCACTCACATTTGCTTCAATAAATGTAAAAATCTAGTTAGCATTAACAGATGTTCAATGTCCCATCTTTAACCGAGTCAGTGGCATGAATCAAAGGGTTTTTTAGCCAGTGAGGCGGCTCTGTGATCAACAGAGTGTTAGCTGTCATAACAGGATTATTGGGAATTCATCTGATGATAAGGAGATTATGCCGAGCTTTGTGTTGCCAAAGAAATCGCCCATAATCCAGCTAAACACACACCCAACTTGGCAACCTATTACAGAAACAATGACCTGTTTAACACAAAGGCCTCATATGAATATGCAAACAGACAACACGGTTGAGAATAAAATAAAACTGTAACAATTGACCCTTCGCAGGGAGTTTGATTGACAGGCGATCTGACCAATCATAATCCGCCATCCGCCATTTTTGTCCGACAAAGCAGTCAGGAGAGTTAGTAGATTAATGTCGGTGGATTAGAACTTGAAAAACGGTGTGTACTGACATCTTTCCGTGGTTAAAACAACATTCCTTCTTATGTTCTTTCATGTTTATTTGATGCTATAAATTAACTAGAAGGAAGAGATGATCGGTTCACCAGCAGCTTTAAGAGGCTCTACAGCGATCTGTCACAACACATTAAAGAGCCTTTAAAAGTTGAAAGTTGAGACTTTGTTTCATATCAAAAGTAACCTGGTCTGTCCTGTCTGTCAGCGCCTTGTCAGTGTCCTCTTTGCTCCGTGATGTATATTTCACTGTGTGAGAACATGGTGTGTGGCGTGAGAGCGGCGTGACTTGTCGGACATAGCAACAGTAACTAAAGGGGGCGGGTCTTTGTGAATTTCATTCGAAATGACAGATTTCATTCCCAAAGATGAATTGGCCTTTTTAGTCATGGGACCTCATTCAATCAAAATCAGTTCAATCAATTACTCTAACACACCACAGAAGTAAAGGAATCTAAATTAAGAAAATCACTTATTTTTACAACAATAAAAAGATGAAGAAAAACATCCAAATATTAACAAGACAAGTTCTCAAAGAAAACACACCATGTCGACTTACAGTACATATGAGATTAAACTAAAATAAAGCAGCTGAGGATTTAGAAAGTCAATAATGTAATATATATATACAAAGGCCCATCTCCATTTCAGTGAAAACTATTAAAATAAAACATGTAGTGTCCATTCAGGAGACATAACTCTGATACGTGTTTAACAACTTCAGTTCAACGCCATTAACAACTTCAGTTCAGTTTCGCACACACACTGCGTAGAATTTTTGTAAATGCATTTGTCGCTACCTGCATTTTTCGGGAGTTAATTCGGTTGTAAAATGCAGTTGTCACTCCACAATCAGAAAACTAAAATTACACAGACTAGCATACATTACAAGGTAACACAGGTAATTTTTCAGCAAATTACTCTGCTGGCTTTTGCAGGCAGGGAGAGAAAAAAAAAAAAAGTAGCAACTGTAACGTTCTTGAAAATATAGCCGTGCACTGTTGTGGCTCGCGGCTAGACTAAATTGAACTCTGTTGTAATTGATGAATTTATTAAAATGACCTGCACGCAAATGCCATTAAGCCCAGGAAACCTATCGCCACACACGGCTGAACATATCTTCACCTGCGTAGGAATGTGTTTTGGAAATATTAATTGGGAGGTGAGAATTATTTAGGCGATTAAAAAAAAAATCTGTTAACTGCAAAGAGAGTCTGATAAGCCTGTGTTGAGATTAAACTGACCTTTTCTTTCACCAGATGAAAAAAAGTGTTAGCGGATAACATGCAGACTTACTGCCCCCCCCCCCCCCCCTCCTCCTCCTCCTCCTCCTCCTCCTCCTCCTCCTCCTCCTCCTCCTCCCCTTCCTCCCCCTCCTCTGTGCGTATGTGTCGGGTGTATGTACAGACATTAGGCTGAAATAGGTAAGACAGCGAGCATTTTCCCTCCCTGTATCATAAAGCTATTAAGTTACTATCAGCTCACCAGCAGCCGTTGCTTCCTGTGATACATAGCCACATTTCCCTCACAGCTATGGCTCTGAGCCTTCACTGCACACATCTTATCACACACAGCTTATCTCCAACAGACAGTTAGTAAAGAGCAGAGACAAGCCACAGGTGATCCGGCCTCTGAAATCCTGAGCTCGGGTCTGAATCTCGGCCCCCAAGGCCAGTCCTGTCACGAGTCACGACTTGAGGAGAAGAGATCTGGCCTGAACCGTCAGAGAAAGTCAACTGTCCTCTCTTTTAACTTTGAACTCAGACTCACATGAGAACTCTGAGAAATTGCTAGTTTAGCTCCAGTCAAACTTTAATGAAATTTTCACATCAATGGGGATTTTTCAGAGACTAATGCAATGTAGACAGAAGATTATAAAGCATAAAGGAGGCAACGGAACAAAAGCTTGCCAAAACAGTGCGTCACTGCCTGCCAAAACAAAAACGCCGCAAGAAAACGTTACGAACGGGACTTCGGCTGAAGACAAATTTAATTAGATCTGCATGATACATTTCCTTGCAAAAGGAAATTCAGTATCTAACTCAACTCTCCCAATTTAATGAATTACTAAATTGAAATGTAGTATTCTTTGTTTAGTTTTTTCCCCTAAGACATTAAATAGAGACAATATTAAATAGACTGTTTGGAAAAATATTCAGTCTCAATATTGTTGCAGTTTACATGACATATAAACAGAGCAAACTTGTGAACACAACACCAATGTGAAACATTACCAAATATGAATAATTAAATACCAATAGAAAAAGTTTATGTGAACTGTTTGTTTGTTTTTTTCAGTAAGACTTTTTTGCCAATACAGGAATAAATAAAATTTGAAAATGTATTAAAATAGAAAAAAGTTTGAATTATAAAACTATTTCATAATATTACTGTTTTCTTACAGACAAATCCCTTGTTAAATGTTAAACAGCAAAATTTGTTATTATATACAGTTTATATAAAAACATCCAAAGTTAAAATATCAACTAAGTTAAGCAGATTGTTGGTGGCAGTAGTTGTAATAGGGTTGTAACGGTATGAGATTTTCACGGTATGATAAGAAAATAATAATAATAATAATAATAATAATAGTCAATTTTATTCAGGAAATATTTTTTTCTTTTTATGATTTTAATAAAAATAACGCATGCAATTATTTATTTATTTATTTTTCAGTTTAACGCATTAAAAAATGTTAATGCAATTAACACAGCATCCACATTTTTTCTGTCATCCTTTGGCTGCGCCACAGCACATGATCACGCTATCATTCATGCTGTTAAACCATTCAAGCATGATAAGATGCAAAAAAATTAACTTAAATCTGTACTGACGTGCTGTCTGTGAATCTCCTGTCTGTGTGACGGACACACACATGACTCATGCACACAAAATACCCGCTTTGTCGAGTATCCTGGTAAGCACAGTCTTAAATTAGTTAAAGTCTCAAATGGCCGTAAAGAGGAGATCGGACATCTTCAGGTCTTAAAGTGACAGCAGCTTAAAGGAACACTTCGACTTTTTGGGACTTTAGCTTTTTCACCGTATCCCTCAGAGTTAGATTAGTCCATACATACCTTTTTCATCTCCGTGCGTGCTTTAAGTCTGTTTGACGCACCCACCGCTAGCCTCGCTTAGCACAAAGACTGGATGTAAATGGCTACAGCTAGCATACTAATCCCAATAAGTGACAAAATAACGCCAACATTTTCCTATTTACATGTTGTGATTTGTATAGTCACAGTGTGTACAAATAACAAGGTCATATGAGACAGACATTTTTTAAACGTTTAAATACTGGGAACTATTTTCTCAGAAGGCGAAGCACTGCTACTTGGGCGGAGTGATGAGCACAGCACCCGAGAAGCGCCGTTCCGTCAACAAAACCAACGTGACTAACTAGCTAGTAGCGAACGTGAGTCGTGATCATGGCTGACTTCGAGGAATTGTCAGAGAATTTTTATTTGGTATCAAACCAAGATCCAGAACCATATCGTTTTGAACCAGAATACACAGACGAGGAGTTACAAACTTTGGAAGCTGATAGACAATGCCGAACAGACTGAGGTCGAGGGGAGAATCAGAACGGGAGTAGCCTACTATTTCACAAACAAGGTCACTGTTTCTCAAAAATGAAAACTGCCCATCGGTGCGTCATTTTGATGGGCAGTTTTCAGTTTTCACTCCAATTCATCAGCAAGTTGAAGGCTTCAGTCCTGAAAGTTACCTTTAGCGCCGCTTATTTGTTACTGGGGCGATAGAGCGCGTTTGTGACAACACAATACTAACATTACAGGGGATACATGGAGCCCGGGAACAACTGTAATAGTAGTGAGCACTCTATTCATGTAATAGTGTCACGAAGGTTACATTACATCTAACGTTAGCTAATGGCACTGTAAAAGTAGGCTAGTCATCTAAAAACATAACGGAACACTTACCGCAGCCGCAGGTGATCCACTTTGTCCTGTCTTTACTATCGATGGGATGATATCCTTCAGCACACGTTTCATGGTCCGTGTGGCAAATTCCATTTTTTCAAATTAGTCTTCCTCAGTGAAAAGTTCTGAGCAAACGCGATAGTCCTTGATGATGTCTACAGGTGTGTTTGGATCTATATCCAGAGCAAGTAGCCATTGATTCATCAGGTCAGCGTTTTTGGTTGGAATTCCCCTGTTTATTGTCGCAGCTCTTTACAATACAGCGAACACCCATGATTGTAAACTTTGCATTTACTATCTAGTAATTGCTGACTCTATTACTCCAACTCTGAGCGAACTCTCTGCTCCTCACCACGGCGCTTCTCGGGTGCTGCGCTAATCACTCCACCCAAGTAGCAGTGCTTCGCCTTCTGAGAAAATAGTTCCCAGTATTTAAACGTTTAAAAAATGGCTGTGTCTCATATGACCTTGTTATTTGTACACACTGTGACTATACAAATCACAACATTTAAATAGGAAAATGTTGGCGTTATTTTGTCACTTATTGGGATTAGTATGCTAGCTGTAGCCATTTACATCCAGTCTTTGTGCTAAGCTAGGCTAGTGGTGGGTGCGTCAAACAGACTTAAAGCACGCACGGAGATGAAAAAGGTATGTATGGACTAATCTAACCCTGAGGGATACGGTGAAAAAGCTAAAGTCCCAAAAAGTCGAAGTGTTCCTTTAATAAAGCTGCTGCCGTCTGTCATTAATGTAAATCAAAGAACAAAAGACTTTTGGGATAGAGATTAGAGAAAACATGCGTAGTTCTTACGCGCAGGTGAGATTCTCCATCTGATTTTTCTTCTTTTTTTCCAATACCGTAGATAAGCAAATGTGCACAATATGATAATCGTATGTGTTCATTCCGTGATAAATCGTCATACCGGTATACAGTTATAACCCAAGATTATAATTTGTAATGGAAGCTACAAACTAACCTGCACACGGTTAACCAGATGCAAATTAAGCCAAATTGGAGTTTTTAGCCAAAGCGATATGTGTGGTGCATTTCTAAAAGTACCCAAATCATCATGGTGATAGAAAAAAATGTAAATAAATCAGGCAGCTTATTAAATTAAAGTTTGGAATGGTTCAAGATGAACACCATACACTAGTTAAAATCCATAAAAATCATGAAATTTTGCAGGTAACACCACCTACAAGATCCAAACAATGTCTTTATCTTTGTTTTTCATCTATGAATGAATGCGAGGACAGTCTCATATACTCATATAATGCACTAATACTTGTTGCCTTTAGGATTTAACATTGACCTTGTGGCAAATTGAGTTTGAGACTGAGAGGGATTTTTTAAAGCATCGCTAGAGGCAAGAAAGAGAGAGAGAGAGAGAGAGAGAGAGAGAGAGAGAGAGAGAGAGAGAGAGAGAGAGAAATATATACAGATTTAACAAATTTACTGTATATCTGGAGACACAGAGTTAAAAAGACAGAGGCTGAGTGTAAAACAAATAGAGAGAAAGACTGAATGACAGAGAGAGAGAATACCGTTGTCGAGGTGAAAGGGGAAGGCTGCAGCACAGGGCTGATTTATTTTGTGTGTATCTGTAAAGAAGCTTCCATCTGGCACGGCACAAAACCATCAACACTGTAATTAAAATGCAATTACCACCTCTCTGCTCCTCCAGCCACACTGTAATCCCAGAGAAGTCATTCCATCTGTGTCACACATATACACACAGACACACAGCCATCATTTTCCCTGCATCCTTCTCCTCTGTGTGTCCGTCTTTCTTAACAAGCTTATGGACTCCAGAGCATACGGATGGGCCATAGTCGACATAAAAAGAACATAGACTTCACAATCGCTGCTTAACAAGAGCACATCCACTGGCAGAGCTCTATCACTCAGTGAGGGGCGAGATGTTATTGCTGCCGTTTTAAACTTTCCAACTAAAAGAAAAGCAGCTCATGCATTGGACAACCTCTACAGGAAATGTTGAAACTGAGGGTCCATACAGATGCACCACTGAGTGCTGGGCTCAACGATGAGAATGGTCCTCTGACCCATGGACTGTGTAAGACAGTTTCTGGCCAGCTGATGGACCAGTTCTGCCATGTCACTACATCTTACAATCAGTAATGTTTTGCATCATTATTATTATTACAATTACTACTATTAGGAGTAGTAGCACTACAACTACTAGTACTACTACTAGAACCTTATGTATTTGGGGGTAAAAACAAACAAAAAAACTTAAATGTAATTAAAAAAGACGTGCACACGTAAAAGAAATACAGAAATGTGCCTCTTGATTCCATTCCCACACTCTTTCTACAAATAATTTCTTCTCTTATAAAGTATCTTCTCTAATAAATGATAATAAAAATTAATCTGTATGAAAAGTGTTGATGCATAAAATCCATCTGTTTTCAGTCAAATCAAATATCACCTGTCCCTATACTCTGTCCTTGAAAAAGTAAAGTTCATGGGAATCAAGAAAAGCATTTTGTTCCAGAGAGCTGCAGAAACTTAATGAGGTAAAACATTTGCCAGACTTGAGGTAAATGTCCAAAGAAAGCAAAACAGCCTTGCAGGTTTGTGTCTGAACTGTATCTGTAGACTTGTGTGTGTGTGTGCGTGTGTGTATGTGTGTATGGATCTATTGTTGTATAGAATAGAGGGGAGTATTGAGCTGTCCCTTCTGATATAAAAGCTTAATTACTTCTGACTAAATCTGTAATTAAAATATATCCCAGCAGCAGCCCTACCTGTCGGAGAGAGAGAGAGAAATCACTGATAAATCACACGCACACACAGTCTCTGAGCGCGGACGGGGGAATGGGAGAAAGATTAGAGAAGAGGAGAAAGAGAACATGAGGGAGAGGAAGAGACAAAGAGGAGATAAAGATAGAAAGAACTAGTTTCTGCAGGGACGAGGAGTTAGAAGGTCAAATGAGAAAAGAGAGAACTTATGAAGTATGGCAGCAGACACAGAGGGAGTTTTTACCGTACAGATGTTTACAAAACACTCATTTCAAAAACATGTAAATCATGTAAAATGCATGAGTGCTTCTTGATCACACCTCTAAATCTGTGTATTTCATTAATGCATGTAAATGAATACATAATTTCAATTAATTAAAATGTGTATGTGTAAAATAAAGTCATAATTAATACAACAATAATCAGATTAAATTATATATTATTTAAATGAGAAATCCTATCAGAGCAGCACAGACAAATGACATAGGATTAAAAAAGTCTGAGAAAACAAGTGAAAATGTCTAATTAATAAAATATTTTTCATTTTAAATGATATTATCATGACACTTTAAGCCAGCAAACTCCACAAGTTTGTGTAAAACCTGATTTCCATATTCTCCACCATGATTTGAGAATTATTCAAAGAGCATATTGTACTTTAATAGAAGAAAATCTGACCTTTTGTAGAAAGTAGTTCAAATGATTAGTTAATTGCTTAGTGACTTGGTAAAGTGGTCTCAGACTTATGGATGTATAGAATTGCACAAAGAAAAACAGGTTAGCAGGGGAGATGCAATATGTCTAACAAAACAGACTTACTGTGGGGGCAGAGAGGAATTTCCACTGGGCACTGTGTGTTTAAGTACAATTTTTGTTGCCAATAAAGAAACAAAGAGAAAAAACATTATGGGAAATGGCTTTGCTAACATTTCATGGAGGAATGGCTTCTGCCTCACTATGGACACCAATGAATTTTACCAACCTCCTTCAAATCATTCCATCAGGTGTAAGGTAATATGCTGGCCCCAAATCTGTTCCTCTTCCCCTATTGCGCATAAGATTAGGATCTCAAAATCAACACTCTGAATCTTCACAGCCAGATCCAACGCAAACGCTACGTGAGAAATGAAAATTTGAAATGAGAGAACTCTGTTAAGTGGAAAGTACGGGCATAGAAGAACTGACAACGTGTTGATCTCACGGTAATTTGTGTGAAGGCAAAGTCGTATGCAGCTGTCAGCATGGTGGGGGCAGAACCACACCACAACACTGTTAATTATAAGTGGGAAAACTATCAGGTTACCCAGCTCAGGGAGCCCATGCTGCTACATGCTCTAATTCCGCTCTATATTCAACACAATCCTGTGGTCTATTCATAAATGTTTGAAATCTGGAGCAAGACTAGGAACACTACAGGAAAGAAAGACAACTGCAATTCTTCGTCAATTACTAATTTGACCTCCAGCAATGACTGGCTTCTTCACAGGGAGTTTGTTGTGGCGGAGCCTGGAGTGCTGATGAAATGTCTTGTATTCCCTGTAGTGGCAAGAAGCCTTGTTTAAACTGGAGAGTTTGAAAGAATGATGGAGAATTAGTAAAAAATCAGAGTACTTCCAAACGGGCTGTCAAATAATGCACACAGATTAAAAGAGGTTTGTTTTTTTTATTATCATTTCAATTGGATGCCTCATGAATAGAAAAAAAGCTTCAACAGGAAAATCCCTCTTGACTTTGGCCAATTTCTGAGTGACAATAGCACACTTGAGGCCCGGACTGATTAGCCTGTTGATTAGAGTGAACACAGTGCCGTTTCATTCCAGCTCATCCACTGATAGCATAATGGCAGACCCGGAGTTACTCTAGCAGGAACACCTACGCATCCGTAAAACCTAATCCAGACCCATCTAGAGAACTCTTTGCGAGTAAATACAGGGTAAAAGAAAAATATTAAGATTATAGACAGACAGACAGATGTCCAATTAGGTCATTTGATAGTGTAATGCTCTTAAGACACATTCGAGGTCCACAGTGCTCTGTGCAGTAATTTTAACTTTTAAAGTCAAGGTCATGGGTGAATGACAGCTCAGTCATGCTCACCACAGCTGGTCTAATGAAAAACATCCCCCACAAGTGCATAAAACATACCATATGCTTATTGCACAGAGAAGTGTAATAAATGGGGCTACCATCCTCCATGGCTCCACCTCGACTGCCGCATAATTCTGACCTGATTAAGTGACGGACAGTAAGAGTGGCGACGATGAGGAGATGGAAATGGATTGAGCCCTGTGCCTGGAGTCACTGATCCATCTCAGGTAGAACTCCAGCTAACGCTTCACCTGAATCATCAATCACCTCGAGCGCTCCTCTGTCCCAGATTAAAAGGCCTGTCTGCTACATCCTCAGGCCAGAGCCTTCATCAACGCACAGACTCGAGGATGGACGGCACGAGCCACGAGCACCACCGCAGTCTCGTGGAGGTGCCTTCTATACTAGAAGGGAGTATAAATGGATCAGTCAAACCATCACCTGACTTGTCATCTAAACTGCAGACTGTGAAATGGAATTGTTTGATGCACTCTTTTTAAATGTATTATTAATGAATGAGTACTTGTACTTATACTTTCATGAGGAGATACTGATATCTAAAATATTAGCCCTTTCATTTCAACATATGTTTCACAGCATGCTCATATTGTGCTAATGTGATTCTGTTGAGGCAGTTTCTGCTCTGAGAATCTGCTGTGAGAAGTTTTTCTTCTAGGAGAGTGAAGAATGCTTGGCATAGCCTGAGCGAAGACTTAGCGTGGCCCATTGATTTGTTTACTAATAGTCTATGGATGCAGCAGACTGGCTCTGGCTGGCCGGCCTATTGAATAATCAATATCATTTTTGTTCTTTTTGGGCTATAAAGACACTGCTGATTCTGATCTGCGGGACACATAAGATAGGAGAAAGCTGAACCTTTTAGCAAAATCCCCAGCTTCTGGGAAGGCAGAGAGACTCAAAATGACAGCCACAAAAGATTCTGGTGTTGTTTACAAGGTGAAGTATTGGATAAGATTTAATGCCCTTCAAATGAAACTTTGTTGCCTCTGAGAGAACAATTGTCGGAATGTTATGAGAATCGCATTTAAAACGAAAAAAAACAAGAAACTTGCTTTGCAGGAAATCCCAAGCATACAAATGGAATACAGATGGAAAGAGCAAGTCTTCGTATTACCACTCACGTTTCTATTTGATCGCAGCCTATTACACCCTGTGTACACCGTAAGCGAGCAACAAAACTAGATAGCTCCCATAATGATCAACAAAGTCGTCTACACTGCAAGTACGCAATGCTGGGTCACTCAGGAAAAAAAAGTATGAAAATGCTTCCTGCACCAAAAGCAAAGCCAAAAAGAAATGTTTTTTATACCCAAGTTTTGAGTCTGCATTAGATGAGAATGTGAAACAAAGACAATAAATTGACAACGTCTTTCTATTGCATTGTCTTCACTGCCTGCATGTAAAAACAGAGCGCCACCAGTGCACAATTCATAAACAAATGTCTCTTATGAGCCAGTTTGCAAATCAATGAATCAGAGATGATAGATAAATAATAATGATAATGATGATGATGATGATGATGATGATGATACAAATATTAGATTTTAAAGGTTTATAAATAGATTTACAAACTAAGAAGTTATTGGTCTGAATCAGTGTGATCAGTATTGTCTGATTCATAAACAAATTTCAAAATTTTCACTTTTGGGTACCGTAATACTTTCTCCTATGCCAGCTTAATACACAAAGACAACTATAAGCGTAATAGGGGGTGTAACAAATTGTAAAACAAAGCGTAATTTATGTAGAAAACACTGATATAAATTATTTAATAAATAAAAATAAATAAATAAAAAATACATATACAGTGTGTATATATATATATATATATATATATATATATATATACATACATACATACACAGACACACATATACATATACATATATACATATATATATATATATATATATATATATATAAAGCTAAGTGTAATTCTACCTTTCAAGTTTTATAAGTCAAAGGGTCAACCTAAAGCATCTGCATACTGAACGAATGAGTACTTTCTCATCTGTTCCGGTAAGGAAGAGGAGCGTGCGTGGTGCAGATGGAGTGATAGAGACATTGATCTAATCGAGTCTGACTTCCCACCGCCACCCACCGCCACTGTCCATCTGTACAACACCCCAGCTATGAGCTCTCCTGCGCTCTATCTCTCCCTCTTTTAAAATCTCCTATCCAGTCACCCCTGTCTGTGCCACAACATCTGGACAAGTTTCAGGCAGACCGAACCTGATGCCAACCTGCCTAATAGCCTATGGAGTCAATTATAAAAGAGAAAATGTTGCAGCCTAATTGTTAATGGCACCATCTGGATAATGGCACTTTTCGGGGAGAAGACTCCTTACCTGGTCATCAGGGATTTTCCATTCCAACGGCCTCCAAAAGCAATGGAGGAGAACCAAAAGAGAAACTGTTTTTCATACCTAATGAAGTTCCCTTTTAACAGTGCTCGTTGTGCACGATATAATGCATATTTGTGTGTGTGCACATGTGTGTGTTCTTCAGTGGCAACAAAGTGTTTCTCAATCTTCATTTCGATGTGAAAGCAACTGGGGGCAGTCAACAAATTAAATGCCGCATTCTATCTAATGGCTTATAACAAATGTTCTCCAGAGCAGTGTCTTTTCAAATATTATTTTCTCTCCTTTTTTTGTCATAAGCTGTGGTTCAAATGTACCGGGAGGGAAACGCCTGTGTCATAACTATTAATTATTGCAGCACCTTCACAAAACAATCTAAGCTTATAAGGGGTTTTTTTTTTTTTTTTTTTTTTTTTACAAAGTACCACAGTTATGGTAATATTATGGTACACTGACACACATTGGCTCCAAAAAGTAATTAGTTACCACAATTTAAAATGTATAAATATATTTTCATTTAATACAATTTCAAAACAAGTGGAATTTATTTTCTAGGAATTTAGCACAAGTACAAAAGTACAATCAACGTATTTCACTAAACATATTGCTAAAAACGAAGAAAAAAAGTCTAAAGTTAGTTCTGTAAAAATCTGTAGCATCATTTGTTTGCAGGTGCCACTTGTTTTTATATTTTGTATCTAATGCAATGAAATTCAGACAATTTTAAGCATGTCCAAATACTTTATAGGGCCAAATACTCATGTTATTAAATAATATTTATATAAAATAAACAAAGTGCACACTCAAAACGGAAAAAAAGAGACTTACACAGAGTGAAAAAGTGCAACTTTTTGGGGGATTTTTTGACCTACTTGAGTGTGATGTTTGTATTCTAAATTAGTTAAGATTTTGAGTCCACTCATCTGAAGTTTTTTGGATGTTTTGATTTGATTTCTGGATATTTGACACAAGTTGCTCATCTTACTTAAAATAAATGGCTGTGTCAGTCATCGCTAAACCCAACATATTATGTTGTTATATTGTATTATTGTGTCAGAGATTACCATAGTATCACCATGGTACGTATCCAAAAAACATGATTATGCCGTGGTATTTCTATTTAAATATACAGAGGATGCTAAACTCACATCATCTCAGTGTGTTCTCTCTCTCTTCCTGCTGCAAGGAACAAAAACAAAATTTTCTCAGTGCAGGTCATGCTTAAACAATTGTGATTGGACAAACGGTTTGTGTTTGTATGTGTGTATGAATGGAATCTATCCAGGCAAGCCAAAAACAACAGAGTGTAAAGGAGATGATGACAGGAGAGAGAGAAAATATTACATAGAAACAGACAGGTATAGGATCCTTAAATTGGGGAATAGCTGGACGAGAAGGAATGAGATGAAAAGGAGGAGGGGGTAGATTGAAAAACACATTTACTTAGTGTTTGGCACACTGCTCACAAATTCAGCGCAGCATGAAGGACAATTTGGAGCTGACAAAGACAACACTCCATATGAAGGACACTGGCATGAGAAAGAAAGGGAATGTTAGTGCGTGTGTGCTGGGAGAGCCCTAATGAGATAATTCCACCTCAATCGAAAGTTCTCAAACTCTAAACGTGACCCCACAGATCCTCTCGGTTCTTACATAACAGCGCCAATCTGTACAATTACTGCTGAGACCAGTTCATATATACGCTGCCACATATATACGTGTCTTCCAGTCTTGGTTGAACAGAATTCCCCCTTCACCAAACAAGCCGTCCCATTATAGGAGAACAAACACAAACTAAAACCTATTCCCACTGCACTCAAGTCTCACTCGTGAAACGCACACTCGCACACGCCGCTCTAATTGAAACAGTAATGCTGGCAGTGAGCTGTCAGCCATGAGCTGAAACAAATGTGCGTTTGATTTGTTATGGTTTGTAAAGGAATGGGTTAAAGAGAAAAAGCAGGTGCACTAACGGCCTGCTGACAAATGGCGAGTGGGCTATATGAACCATGAAATGAACAATCAGGCAATAGAAGGCAGCAGGACTTTCAGCACCATGGTCAGCAACAAAGTGCCTGCAACAGCTCGCTGCCTGAGCGATGGTATTCATGAGGACAGAGAGAGAGTGAGAGAGAAAATGGGGAGAGACGGAGAGATGATCCTTCTGAAGAGAGATTACATGCTGCGTTTGGATTTCAAAACTCTGACTGGAAGAAAGTATCCCATCATATAAGTAATCAGAAAGAGTAAACATCTTCATCCTGACTGGCCAATGGGCACAGAGAGGTTTCAGACTCCACCTCCAGTGTCTCCTGATGTTTCTCACATCCTAATGCCCTGATAATGTTTTTTTTTTCTAAGTCAAGTTAATATTTTAGTTTTAGATCCATGCTACAGTAATGTATGTGGCCTACAAGTGAAGTAGGAAATACAATAATTTCAAATTATGTGCAAATGAATGACGAAGCAGTCATATTTACCAGTGAACTCCATGATACTTGATGTTGCCAAGTTGGATCGGGTGTGCAAACATGAAAGGTGGCAGAAGGTAGATGGCATACAAATATAATTATAAGAAGTTATGTTGTAAAAGACGTTATTTAAAATTGTTCTTTATTTCAACAAAAACAGGACTGGAAAAGATAGACAACGTGATAAAGTGAAAACGGCTTCTTTTGAATGATGATGACAATAAAAACGAACAATATTTTTTTTCTACCATGTTCTACAGTAGCAGCCATGTTGGTGAAATTAGAATCCATTTAACTGATATCATCGCTTTAACTCTTAAAAACTGTTAAAACGTCCGAAAGAATTTAATGTGTGTCAATTAAATTTATTCTTCTGCTTATCATGAAAAAGTAGAGGTTAGCGAGTGATCATACATCCATGCTTTTAAGCTGCTTTTATGAACATGATTTAGAGCTTTGGTCCAGTATAAGGTCCTTGACATAAAAAAAAAAGCCATTTGAAGAGTAAAGAAAGAAGCTGCCCTCACATACACCCTATATTTCTGAGACTTAAACACACAGGCACAGGTTAATATAGTTTATATCACCTATAACAGCTATATTCGCACACACACACACACACACACACACACACACACAGAGAAATACAAATAAACATACGCCTACACATACACACTCCTTCACATTCTCATAATCTGTTTGTAGCGTGTGTGAGTGAAATTACAGCCATTTCCTTATAACAAGGTGACCTGCAGTTACTAAGCCATGAAATTCACTTAGGGGTGCTGTCTGTGGCACAGTTTGAATTAATAGCACTAAGTTATTATGATTTGACCACTTCCATTATATCCTAAATCTCTGCATTACATCCTAGAGACAAAAATCTAACTTGTTTCCTTCATCTGTACAAATAGTATTGCTAGCTGACTGTCTTGCAATTTCATTTCAAATTCTGTTACATAAAGTCTATTCTCTTTTATTATGGG